>NW_009954543.1:1459556-1514258 GCF_000747805.2 Chaetura pelagica
TATAAAGCTATGTTGACCAAAATCTGGTGGACTCAGCCACCAGAAAACAAACTGGTATAGTTCCCCAAGGCAAAGCTGAAAATGCAATTACTAACAAAGTTTTTTATGCCTACATGAAACATGACTGCAAAATATACTGCAGTGCATGTCAGTATTAAGGACCATATCACAACTATGGCTCTCAAGCAGCACTTACCATTGGTAAACCACAAAATAACACGAAAACCAGCTGTAAAAAGCAACGTATCGCATACCTTGCATAACACAGGTACAACATCACTGCCTGTTCAGTGTACAACACTTTGAGACTGATACTCTCTCAACTGAGCCATACTGGTATTCTTTTACTGGAGTCAGAATTCAAACTATTCAGACAATTAGTCAGAATTTAAGCCTGGACTCAAGTTAATGAGCTCAAGACCAATGCTGGGTGCCATAAATCTGCCATGGTTTAACACTGGGCTGGCAATAAAATTAACAGCAGGTTCTGTTAGCCCCCTCCCTCCCCTTGTGGGGAAAAGAGAGGGAATAAGGGACAGAGACTCTTATGGGTCAGAAACTAAACTACACACGTTTAATGAGGCAGTGGTGATGAAAAGTGAAAGTAATGAAATATAGACAAATACATACAAAAGCACTATCACACTCTCCCCCCACCCCCCAATAACACCAACAACAGCACCGAGGCTGCAGGGCAGGCCCTATGAAAGTCCCAGGCTCAACACCTGGAGTCAGCGGCAGATAGGAGCTCGGATACAGGAATGCAGAGGTGCAAGAATGCAGAGACCAGATTCAAAGGCAGATAAACTGACAAAGTCCTCCCAGGATGCCAGCCATGGACAAAGAGGAAAGGGAGAGTTTGACCCTTGTGATCTCTCAAATTTATATCTAGTATGACATGTATGGGATGGGATACTTTGGTTTACTTTGGTCACCTGTCTGATCCATTCCTCCCCAGAGGAGCATCTCAGGTGTGACCCCTTTACTTCCCTTCTGGTTCTGGAGCATAAGATGTTTTCCTCAGAACCAAGCAGTGGCCTTGGTTCTACATACCATTCTCTCACAGTAACTACAAACATGGAGTGTTATCAGTCCTGGAGGCAGACACTGACTGAAAAACATGCTGTTAATTTCAGCAACTGCAGCTACTTAGAATGGACTTAACTAAAAAGCAAAATCACAAAAAAGAAATTAGTTATATCCTGGCTCAAACCAGGACACTACACAAAAGTAGCAGTACATTTCCAAAAAAGGATATCAGTATTAAGAACATCAAGAGAAGAATTTCAAATGGAAATTACCTAACCTTTAACAGCACACTTCACATTCAGCTCACCTGTGACTAATATATACCAACCTACTAAGTCAGTCGTCAACTGTTACTTGAGGAAGAAGGACTAGAATGGAAAAGAAGGAAAAGATTTAGTTGGGTGTGATGAAAATGGGAAAATAATAAAATGTAGATCCTACTGAATTTAACAACACCCCTATTTAACTTTATTCTGAGTAATTCTTAACAGAAACTTCCATTTTCTAGCTAATTAAAAACTCCAACCATGTGTCCCCCAGGAATAAAAGAAGAAGAATTAGTAAGAAGAAAGCCCAACATCAATATCAGCAAACTTCAAGAAATAGATTCCAGATGTTTAAAGACATTCTTTTCTTAGTCTTTCCAGTGCAGGTATGAAACTGGAAGGCTGGATTTTTTCCATGTTGTCTTCCAAATCTCTTACTGATGTAATATTGTTCCAGTGGAACTAGGTTGGCCTCATTAAAATTACAGAGAAAATACTGCATGCTTCATCTTAAGCAAAGCTTCTCAGACCAGAAATGCTGCAACAATTTCAGTTTCACCTGTGCTATAGTAAATCCAATCCACTTTTAAAGTATTTTATGCAGTCCTTCAATGCCTGCTGGTAGTGCTAGCAGTAGCAGGATTGCTAGAAGGAATCACTCGTAAACTATTATGTGAATAAAACCCTGAGAGATGATAGCTGTGACTTCAGCACCATATGGTATTTGTAACTCAAAAATAAAATCTGGTAGCAAAATATTTTCATGTTCATATTTTATATGGTTAAGAGTTTGGGCAAAGACATTAAGATACAATTTGACTCATGAGGTAATCAGGGGGTATAACACAATTCCTTCTGTGAAATCAGGTATAAAAATTTAACAGATTAACCTCTGTATTTGTATGTTTGTGCATAATTTAGTTTAGAAACTTCATTGTATTTTTACTTGAACCTCTGTATTGATTATAACAGATTCTTGATTATTAAGTTATTGGAAGATCATATAATTTAATTTTGTAGTTCAATATAACAGTGTTAATCAATCTTAATTTAATGTTATTTCAAATAAACCCGGACCCATAATTATCTGTTAAAGCACTACAGTGAAATCCCTACACTTATGCCCCTTATTTCTAAACCTTTGACTAAGTCTCTGACTAGGAGTGGATTCAGCCACACGTAGACTCTTCTCTGTTAAATTTAGAAAGCAGTGGGGTCTACTCTGAACCTTGTGACTCAACAAGAGGGTTTTCCTCATTCTTTTCCCTAATCACCGTGCAAACCACTCCAGCCCATTCCCAACTCAAGTCTCCCCTGTCCCTGTGTAAGTTATCTCCTCTGATGCCTGTGTAAGTCACTCCAATCCAATTCTAAGCCCTACACGTCCCTTCCACACAGCAATAGAGTGAACCTGCCCATCATATTCTGTTAAGTCGCACTTTCATCCACCTATATTAAAAATTACCTTTCTTCAGAACTTTGTTGGTGATTTTTTAAGAGACCTTAAGACTTTCCACTCCCATCTACGTCAGTTCTCAAATACAACTTTTATAGAGTGTGCATCTGCCATATACACACTAAAGGGAAACTGCTTCCACTACTCAGACTATATGTTAATTAGGAATTGAGATTCTTGTTCCCTAGAAAAAAAAATAGAAGCGCTGCAAAGAAACCAACATAGAATATTTTGGACAGAATTAGTTGTATCAGCTTTTCACAAGGTGATTTGCAAACTACTTCAGGATTTTTAATGGCTTTTTTCTCCAAAGACTATAGCAATCAAATGAAATACCTTCCATAGTTTGTTATATGTAGCTTAACTGGCATAGAAGAAAGATATTTCTATTTCCTTCTTGGGAATCTTTCACTGAGTCACCACTCTCAGTTTGTAAGGAAACAGTGTGCCAGACCACCCAATTCATCTACCCGGCTGGTGGCACTGACTCCTGCTGAGGCCCAGGATATGGATGATAAGCCAGAAACATAAGGCCCATGCTATTTGATAGCTCATATACTACTCCAGCTTTTCTGGAGCAATATAGGCTTGGAAATCTGTAAATAATGAGGACTGTGCAAAGAAACATGAAAAGCTGGATCACGTTCTAATATGCAAAATGGCTTGGCTACCCTAGGTGGAACGTCTGTGAGCAGAGTCCTGCAGAGAAAACAAAACAAAATCCTACTGAGTATGTGAAGTCTCAGCCCCTCTGCTCCCACTCAAAAAAATGAGAAAAAAAATACTTGAGTAACAAGATATTATTTCCTTACATAAATTAGTCAAATATTCAAGCACAGCTAAGGGAAATCGTTAATCTACTAACTTTTACTGATGCATACATTCTTCTGAAATAAACACAATCAAACCCTCCAAAGTGGCATCTTAATAAAACAAGAAATGTTATTTCCAATATTGATTGAAATAGTATGCAATTGAAGAAATAAAAAAACCATTAAAGAATTGAAGAAGTAAAATGTATCCTACAAATGTTAGATGTCTGGCCTTTTCAGGGCATGCATAATTTATGCTCTCTAATAATAAAGACCAAGGATGACAGCCTTATTTTTTAGGAAAAGGAACAAATAATCCCCCACAAACAAATTAAAGACTTTTAATTTTCAAATCCTGGAAGTCATTAGTAGAGTATTCAGCTTGTGTTTTGTTTATTTTTTACTGGTTATGATCAATTCTGAAATCCACTACTCCACTGAACATTGGAAGAAAAATCTATTCATTATGGTCATTTTGTCACTATCAAATGTAAAAGTATAACTAAGAACTAATAACCCCTGCATTCATATACAGAGTTACTATATTCAGTAAAATGTACTAATAAGGGATGTTGAGAAAGGACTCCTCATTACAATTCAGTAACTACAGCCAGCAAAACTAATTTCATAATAACAGATCCTTATAAAAATGGAAAAAAACCCAGCAAAACTAAAAGTTAAATTAAGATTCTGAAACAGGGATAGATTTTATTTTAATAAAAGTTCATTATTTCCCACTGAGTGTACTTTCTACTCTTTCACTGAAGAGTAGGTAGTTAACTGAAAAAAATATTTCAATCTAAGGCTTAAGACCTTGTCCATTCTTTTTTGAGCTCTGTCTCTCAAGGAAAACTTCAACTTATTAATATTAGCCTTGCAGCACAATAGGCAGATGTACTTCCATTTTCCAGAGCAGTCTGTTGACACACAGAAGAATCTTCTCCAAGTAAAGATGGCAGATGTACAAATTACTCCAATTATGAGGTTTAACCAGACGATGCTACCTTAAAAAACATTATAAAATGGGCTCATCAATTATTCCATTGATTGAGATACATAATATTATCTTGCCTGAAGTACTAAACTTGCACCAGTCCTGAAGTGTATTCAGTATAACAACTATATATTTCAATCCACTCCAAAAAATATGAACACATGAAAGCCGCATGCTCTGAAACAAACATCTGCCATCATAGGTATTAGCAATATCTGCTGTGTTTACAGAATGCATACAAAGTATTTAAAAATGTTAGAATTCTGCATAAATTTTAATTCTGTTCTTCACAATTTCTTTAAAGCATTTGAAAGTAAATAAAAATTTATTTAGTCCACAAACTTCTCTAACAAAAAAAATAAATCAGAAACTGAAACTCCAACTGCTGTTTTTTTAAAAACAAACCAAACCCTTCATTATTAAAATTTTACTTACTGCATTTGTAGGTAATGAGACTTTTTTCTTCCTTTTTTCCCCTTCTCTTCAGCACGTAAACTGTGTGATTTTCACACAGACATTTACAGAACACTAGAATATTTGTGAACTCTGCTTCTGAATATTAAATATAATGTTAACTGAACACATGGGGGTGCATTGCTTGCTTACTTAATCAACTGAAATGCACAGGACTATTTTTGTAAGACTAAGAACTCACCCACTGAGGCCTCAAACCTGATCTTAATGTTCTGACCTCTGCATCTGAAACCTTCTTCAGAGGCAAAGATAATCCCACAGCAGTCATCCAACTTTTACAAAGCACCAAATAAAGACCTGGCACAGGGTTACCTGGAGAACTGTACTGTTAAGTGGGCACTCCTTCAAAAAAGAAAACAGGATGTTTTCAGTTCTTACTCATATAACAGTTAAATACTGCATCATATTTTAATAAAGGATGGACTAGATTTCCAAATACCCTCTGACCAAAGTCTGAAAGTGATTACACATTCACACAGTTTTAATTTTTTTTTTAAGTCTAAATGAGAAAATAAATTAATTCTTCCTTGCTGGTTTCTTGCTTCATGATATCGTTGTGCAAACGTAAACAGTTACATTGCTCTGAAAAGAGAGAAGCACAGCTGCCTCCAGTATTTTAGACAAGAGGTGAACTGATACCCTGTGTTACTTTTACCTACCATGGAAAAAATCACAAACTGCAAGGGGAGATGTTTCCTTTAAATAGCATCATTCACACCAGATTTCCGAGATGATGGGACAAATTTAAAAAATGCTATATTAAAGATTTTTTTTAAAAACACAGAGTCTAATAAAGAAGAAAAGCACATGCTTAAGAATTAACTGGAAATATCCAGTTTCCTGATACTGATCTGGGAATTATAAACAGAGGAGTAAGTAGAAAGGGCACATTTCTCAGTGTTCCTTTACAACATGGTAATAAAAATGAGATTTTCTATCTGTTCTACCTTCAAGGAAGAAACTCTGCTGGCACAAACTTGGAGTTATTAAAACTCCTGAGATTTATCCAGGTTGTGTATTTTGCCCTGGATTCTGATATTGCTTCACTATTTACTAATGGTTAAGTTTAGTGTGTGTTACAGAAATAAAACTTCTGAGAAATATACTGCAGCGTTAGTATAAGGGAAGTCAAAGATCTATACTGCATGTAATAACTGAAAGTCCAACGTATCAGGCAGTTTGTTTGCTAAAGTTGCTACTGCAGATTAAAATCTATATTTTACATTATTCCTGATATCACATATAATTCCCTTTTTTGGAAGAATATATTGAAGAAATACAGCAGAAATAGTGAAAGCAAAGTAGAAATCATAGCATGAAAAAAAGACAAAGGACTAGGCAGTGTTTAAATTAGAGTACCAATCTCAGCTTGCAATATATAGTTTAGTCCTTCTGAAAAATCCAGACAAACAATTAAATGGCTTGATTTCCCCTTTTTGAACTTGTATCTTGCTTTCTTTGAAGCTTTCCTTTAAAAATCCTTAACTTGCAAGCAATGCACACATGCTCTACTCATGCACATTTATTTCCAGAGATAGACTTTTACAGAGGCAAAACAGTTTTTCCTCCCACAAGTACAAAGTGTCCATGAAAAGGCTCTAGAGGAGAAAAGGGAAGAGTAAATTCTGAAGGACAGATAAAGGAACCTATGGAAAATGAACTGCTCTGCCTTGTTATTTTAGAATTCCTACTGCATACAACAACAGTTCAGAGTACTCCTATTCTTTCAACCAAATTGTATCTGCATGAAGGTGAGGTAGGGGTGAAAGGGCTGGTGGAAGGAGAAGCAACGTTAGCAAGTCCTGCGAACTATGTGATATTGTGAGAGTACCACAAAAATTAATACAGTATTAACACTGAAGATACCTTTGCAGAGGCATTTCCAATAACATGTTATGATTAGCAAAATCTTTAAAGAAAAAAACACAAACCAAACCAAACAGAACACAACCCCCTATTATTCTAGTTTGGAATAATGAGGAGGTTCAGATGCATTAATTCTGTTTCTATGTTGCACAATCCACAGACAGAATTAACAATCTGCCTTAAAGTTCTATCACAGACTGAAGGTCTGCCAAATTAAAAGCACAGCTGCTGTTAAATAAGTAAAAGGTTTCTGACTATGAAAGCGTAACTTACAAAACTTGCCAACAAAGCGTCTGACTGACAGAACCACTGCCCTTTTGTATGCAGCTCTTACTACTTCTACAGTCAGATATTTTTAGCTATGTATTTACTTCAGCTAGCAATACTCACTTATAAAATACTGAAATTATAGTTTGCTTTATTCTCCAACACTATAAAGAATGGCTTACCACAGAGAAGCATGAAGAAACACGCATATTTAACAGTACAATACATCCAGTGTTAAAACAGAGTCCAAAAGCCCTTCTTAATGATGGCTACATTCACTAAAGAGAACTTACCATGAGTAGTATTCTTTCTTACTCTGACTTTAATCTCCAATATACAACTGTACGCAGATTTTGAACCTCTACTAATAAAGAAATTTCCTAAATCGACTTATGTTACCAGCTGTACTCAAATATTGTAACATTTCAAGATTATCTTGAAAAATGCATAATTTTTGAGACTCGAGCTGTTTAGCTTAATGTAGAACTCATATTTTAAAAATAGAAGTACATTTTAAGGCTATGTTAAAGGCAATGAACATTTGGTTAATGATTTTCAGAAAAGACATTAATGATCCCAAAATTTTCAAAACCTGACTGGTATATGGGATCACCGGGAACATGGCTAGTCCTGTCTTCAAATGTATGTATCACCTCATCTATTTACACCCTAAACAATTAATAAAAAAATGCTATATCAAGACTTTTTTCCTCAATGAGGCAAACAATAAGCAGACTTGACTAATATTGGGGAGCATAAGGGTGAAGAGGGAACAGACTGATTCAGAGCACACAACTACAACAACAAAATAATAGAGCAAAACACTAATATAGAGTATAGGTTTTTATGTATTTTATAAAGTACAATAAAACAAATCTATAAAAACTAAAATATTTATATGTATTTTTTGTATCATGCTATACAATGAATACTTGAGCAATCTATGTTGTTTTATAATATGAAACAGCTAGCCATATACAGAGTTCAAAAAAATTATTTCTATTCTAAATCTTATTACTAGCTTGTGTTTCATAAGTATGAAAACACACTATTGTTTTTAATTTGAACTTTGCTCCAGTTTTCTTCAAAAAACACACTGGGCACTTGCAGTGATAAAATTAAACATGGCTATTCCGAAGGCCATGCACAACTTTGTCAGAAATAACCCATATGGAAATCAGAGCTTATACTACACAAATTGGGAAGAAAAGGACAGCAGTTGGGAACATGGTAGGTATATGAGTTTCATTATTTTTCTGTTTCGGTCTAATGCAATCTTTTTTTAACCAAGTACAAACTCATACAGCACAATACAAATCCCCTTTAAACCAAATCTTCAGCCAATGTCTTTTTCCCTGCAAAGCACTTGTTTTGGCAAACAGCTAGAAGCCTGCCAAGAAACGGTCATCGATCTTTGCCTGAAAAGCTTGAGCCAGCTTTATACAGTAAGGGCTTATTACAAACACACAATGCTTACCAGATGTTCCATCAGCTAACTGGATATGATCCAAGGGATGTCTATAAATCCATGGAGATACGTTTGTTATGAAGGCATTTGCCACACTAAGTCAAAATTACATAAGCATGCTTTGGAGAACCTCTTCACTGGGCAGTGCTGTTCAACAGGATCATGCACCAACAGACTGAATTGTCACCAAGTACTGATTTGCATTTGCACTGACACCTTTTAAAAGACCTTTGGGTTTGAACAGTCAGCCTACAAACTTTATTTTCAGAAACCAACTGCCTGTGCCATTACAGAAGTCAGTGTTAACTTGAAAGAGTAGAGAACTGAATGTGGACTGTCACTTATTCTAACAGCTTTGTGAAAACATTCATTTGAGATATGAAAAAGTTGTCTAGTTGAGCATCATAACCTTCAAGTTTCCATAGTAATATAAATTCAGTACTTGGGCATATTTTATTTTTTTTTGTTTATTCAAAGAAAACTACAATAAACAAACTAATGAGAAACTCAAGATCTGAATGGGCAAAGATTTCTTTCAGTTGTAAACACAATCATAAAATACATTAGGAGTTCCGAGAAAGAAACAAACCTAGAGAAAAAAAATTACATTTTTAAAATAAGTATCCACACTTGAGCACAGAGATATTTTAAGATTAAAACAAATAAGATCCAAGAGAAAAGATATACTGGTAACAGGTTTGAATTATCGCTCCTAGGAAAAGTCTCAATAAGCAACTTTCCAGGCATCAGACAGCATCCTTAGTTCACAAATACTTTACATTTTTTCCTTGGAAGACTGCCTGCCCCAAGGCCACAACAGATGTGTTTGTGCAGATCCTTTCCACTCTACCTACAGTTCTGGAGAAACTGCAGAGACTCCTCCTCCCCTTCTTTCCCCCCCAACACTGCTGAAGGCAGCGCACTCTTAACTTCACCTTTGCCTCTCACCAGAATCTATATGGCTCTTCCTAAGACACTTCCAACCCATCAGCTTCCTCTCAGACATTGTAATACAGAGGAAGCAAAGGACATGTGTTTGTGTGGTGAAAATTTTGGGTTGCAAAATAAGAAATAAGAAGATCTCTGCACTGAAGCTATTAAGGGACCTGTTATTATTCTTTTCTAAGTGTTTTCCATAAGCACATAGGTTATGGGTTATTATACAACAGGTTCTCTATCCGTTCTCATTTAAAGAGCAAATAAAACCATCTCGAAGAGATACAACCTTTGTAAACAAGTGGTTAAACCAGTACAAACTAAGCTAATACAATAAAGAAGGCAGATTCTTGTGTTAAAATCTTAAAATGCAATTATTTGCAATGAAAGGCTGGTGATGAACTTCAAACTTCCTTTTAGAGA
Source organism: Chaetura pelagica (assembly GCF_000747805.2). Classification (NCBI taxonomy): domain Eukaryota; kingdom Metazoa; phylum Chordata; class Aves; order Apodiformes; family Apodidae; genus Chaetura; species Chaetura pelagica. The sequence goes on from NW_009954543.1 coordinate 1,469,548, forward strand.
GAGACCTTACTGCCAGGAGGATTAGCAAAAGTAGGTGAGATACACATCCTGATGGAAGAGATGTATCAGTGGGAACCAAGAACAATTTGTACGTTCTAAAACCCAGAAATGTTTCTGTAGAGGTGAACTACTTTTCACCTCCTGGAAGAATATTCAGCTGAGGTCTAGCTACCTAGTTATATACTAGAAATGTTACGGGGGGGAGGAAGAGTGCTTTTTCACAGTCTAAGATCAGCAGCTGATGGCTGCCAGAAATTATTTCATGGTCTGCCTGATGAATCTTTCAACAGCACCACAAGTGTCCCAAAATGGAAATAATCAGCAATAAATTAAAAAAAAACCAACAACTACAACAAAAAACAACCCACCAAAACCAACCAACCAAAACACAACACAACAAAAACACTCTGCCAAAATTGTTTTTGCAATAGAAGACATTAGTGAAGGAAAATACTGCTCTTCAATAAGACAAATTCCTGAAACAACCAAGCAAAAAGGCTAGCTCCTGGATGCAGGTCATTTAAACTTCAATATTTCTAGTGCCGATCCTGAGTCAAATCATGACAGAATTATAAAGATAATTTTCAAACCATGGCATATTTTCTACTAACAGATATTTGCAAAAGGATGCCACAACACAGAACAAATGTAATTGTTTTCTTATTGTTTCGATTCGATCAAAGTTTGATGCCTGGAACAAATCCTGTGGATATTCTGATAAATATGCTGTATCGATATGTTATAGATTTATCCAGTAAAAGACATAAATGTGGCATTAAGAAGCATAACCTGCTTCTACAGACACTATTTTCCTTTTTCCTGCACAACTTCTCTGCCATAACAGAATCATAGAGTAGTTTGGGTTGGAGGGGGCCTTTTAAAGGTCATCTAGTTCAATCTCCCCTGCAGGGACGTAGCAGCGATCAGCAATAATTGTATTTGCAAAACTAGGAGCCTTCAAGTAAATGAGCCAACAAGAACTGGGAAACATCTAAACTCAAAAGGCCAATCAACCTAAACAAAATCTTTTAAATTAAATACTGCCATTCTTTCAGCCAACAGGCCTTATTTTTAAATATTGCCTTAGATTCTTCATCCTGTGAAGTTTAAGTATCTTAGTAGCAGATGACTCTGAAGATGAATGTATTAGACAGTGTAAACTTTTGCACCTACATAACTCATAGACATAACCAAGAACTCCCAGTATATTGTGTTCCACAGTACCCACCACCTCCGGCATGAGCTGTGGTGTTTTATTGCAACTCAGCTGCCTGCTCTAAAATGAGGCATCTGCAATTTTGTTGAAAGACAATTCCATAATGCAAACTGGGACATCTAATGAAGATAAATAATAATCACAATTTATTAGACATTGTACATAGAAAAATAGTTTTAATAGCTCTTAATTTTCTATAATATATTAACTATAATATGGTTTAAAAAAATCAGTAACCTGTCAAGGACATTCTTAAGTCATTCTACAGTTGATTCACCACTGACATATTCGAACGGTAACTTAATTTGCAAGTTGGTAGAAAGGTACCATAAGTAACTGTATAAATTTTTGTCACACTTAAACCAGTAACTCCAAAGAAAGAAGAAATCTACAATGACAAATGCAGCAAGGAGGTCACAAGCTTTTAAATATAGCAACATCTGTCTTTCCGTGTATATAAAATTGACATTTCTGAAAATATTTTTAATAATTCCTGAGCCCATTTACTTCTCTTATCCACTTGATGGCTGCCTGTTATTCCAATTTATAAGTTGAATCATTGTATCATGTTAGTTATGTTTTAAGCTTTCTGCCTGCATTTGGACCTTGATCAGCTACACTGGAGCTCTTGCATACTTGTGAAATAACTAAAAAAAACTTCACTCACAAAATTTTATAAGTATTAAAATAAATCAGAAAATACTGCCAAAGTATGTCAATAAAACAGTCAATGAGTGTACTTCAGCCTAGAAATAATGCATATGCTACAGCAACATTGAATTAATACAGAAAATCAATATGAGCTCAGAGAATAAGCAGCACTGAAGAAATAAGACAGCACATCTTACAGAGTTTCCTGTTCAACCAAAGCCTGATAGACAGACACACTTTTCTCCACAGGTCTGGCAAAAGCTGAAGATACAAGACTAAAAACTCACGCAATCATCAGATCCAGTTCGTGAAGTAACAGAGAATAAATATGATAGACCTTTCCCAAGCTAATTTGTAAAGACACTAGCCTACTATAAACCTTGTTTTTCTTATAAATGCACACATGAAGTGGAATCACCAGATGTTTGCATAATAGGAGAACTGACTGACTGCATGCTTTGCAAGTCTGATAAAACATTCTCATAGATTAACAATAACCACAATTTTAAAATGGTCTTCCAAACACAACTTATGCTTAAATGCTTAAAGACCCTATGTGCTTGCACATGGCACAGTACATTACTCAATTCTACCAGATGCTGAGATAGGTCCATATAAGCTCCACATTTTTTTTGTTTTACCAAAGGATTTTGTTTTCAAAATATCCCTTAAAGTTCTGAGTGGACTGTTATTATTTGTCAGTGCTTAAATGCAATATAATTATTAAAATTATTAAAGAATACTTATATAAATAGAACTTTACTGAGTAACTATTGCCATTATTTTAGCCTACAAATGGATACCTTAGTGTGTATCTACATTTGGGAAGTTTCCACTGAGCTGTTTCCATTCATGGGAAACACAAATGAGCCTTTACTCTGAATGCACAGAGCCATTTTAAATAAAATAAATCTACCGAAGGTAAGTAACCCTGCAGATCAATTTTGGTATAGAGAGTGTAAAGACTTGAAAAACAGGTGGTACAGAAATTCTGTTTACATAGTTTAAAATGGAGAATTAAAAAAAAAAAAGTATTATAAGAGCCATTTTCTCTCCTTCTTCTTAAGTCACCATCAGCAAAAACATGTGAAAGTATTTTGCAGAACTGGCTTTGAATGAGCAAATTCAGGATGTTCAAATTTTGGCAGAAAAATTTAAATCCTAACTTTTGGGAACATCACCTTCTGTTTGACAGTTCATTTAGTATTTTCAGTATGTGGGCCAGACAGTTCCTACTACAGAATTTACAAAGGAGTACTAAAATAAACAGTTACCCTTCCTTTCGATGCAGAAGAAAAACACTGAAGTTACAAGCAGGCTCTGAAAACAGAATTAATGTAAAACAGGTGATGATAAAAACATTCTAGTTGGGTTTGTTGCTGTTATTTTCAGCACTTTTTATGCACTTTGTTTTGCACGTTTCAGACTTTAGCCTTTGTGTTTTTCAACACTTTTCTGCTTCGAAGACTAGAACAGAATGGGAGCAAGTTCTACAAAATTATGTTTTCAGAAAAATCCAAATACCCCAATATTCAAACAATGCACTGTGAGAGTTGGCAGTACTGCAAGCTATCCAGCGGAGAGCAGTCTACAGCCTTGGGCTTTCTAGGCTGCCCCATCAAGTGCACTGTTGCTACTGGAGAAATTGAGCTCCTTCAGGTGGCTTCTGAAGGAAATTTCACAATATAGGAAGCAGTAGAGGAGCTGACACAGCTCTATAACCTCCTGTGGACTTGTAGGTTGTCTTTAGAATGCAAAAAAAATTGCAAGGAGCAAAGCCATTAATTCAACCCTTCTTTGTACAGTTCCACATAAAAATACCTGCCAGATGCTGATATCAATATCTAAGGGTGGTTCTCAACAAGTCTGACTCAAAGTGACAAGGAGGGGCAGAAGCACTCTACCTCTCTTTGTAATCTGCCATATTTCCATCTGTTCTGTGCACCCAAGCCACACAGTGACTGAAGTCCATGAATGATTCAGTTCAGAGGAGGAGGAAGGAGGAAGAGAAATTGTATATTTTGTTGAGGAAGTCAGTTGTAACAACAAACTATTTTCATTGTTTTGCCATGCAAGTGCAAACATGGCAGAGGGATAAGCAATCTGACAGCTGAGACTAAGGGATAATTCAAATTTAAGAGGTATATGGTAACAAAATCTTATGTCAATATTCAGTAAAAGCTTACTGAAACTACTGAGAATATACCAGTACTGAGAATGTTTCCTCATTATCCACCATTTAGGATTTTCCATGTAAAATTTCAATCTAGATAGCAATTTATTCACATAAGGGCTCATCTGCAAAATTTGGACTTTTGCCTCTCAATGGAACTTAACAGAGGACAAAGCTTTCTGCCCACAATAATGGCTTCAAATAATCTTAAGTCAATTATACCAAAACCAAACTTGTATATCCATCTTAAAAATCTTTCTGATTTTTACATTTCTGATTGCTGATAATTAGAAACCTGCACATATCACATAGAAGAAAAGTCCAATTTTTTAGTACAAAGATACACAAGACACTATCAGTTGACAGGTATGTACTACATCGCAACGGCTGAGATTTTTTTAATTGCCTGGTTCATATTTTTTTAAACACTTCTAACTGAGAAATACACAACATGATTGCTTCCTACCATTATAATTGTTGCTACAGGTATTTTTATTTTCATAAATTGTGAACTTTTTCTCCTCCTGGATCCAAGGTGAAATACTGATATCCATTTGCACAGCATGAAAAGAATGCTATGTATTCTGTTGCTATTCACAATGAAGACTGGAGTTCAAAACCAAGATTCTGGTTAAAAAATGAGGTCAAGAGTAGCAAATAACTCAACCAACCCTAGCTACTCAGAAGTCATGCATTTAGTTTAACCTTAATCTTATGTTCCTTTCCTAGTCAACAAATACAGATCAACTACAGTAAACTGTCCCATTGAAATGCGTAAGATACATCAGGTGTATTCTATTTAGATACCTATTTATATATGTGTATATACATAGATTAAATGCAATAGGTATTTTTGAATCATGTAGAATAACTTACTCTCATGTGGTTTAAGTATTTCTGTTCACTACAGAAAGATGCATACAGTTATGTTAAGCTAGGTACTTCATTAAGTTGAGGAGACTCAACCAAAATTAGCAAGGCCTCAGCCCTAATAAAGCAGTCTAAAAATAGGATTTCATAACATCATTTAAAAAAAAACACAAAACAAACCATAAAAACAGTTTACAAACTTGGCCCAATTTCCCTTGTGAGGAAAGCCGTAACTTTCTTGGAGAATTTTGCAATGCTTCTACACAACACTTTTCCATGGTTATTTAATTATATGGGAAAGCTCTACAACTATACAAGTTCTATTGCATTTTTTAAGTCCACCAGCTTCTCTAGGCTTCTACCAAATTCACCCTAACTAAAGCCTCTTGGTCTTCCTCAGGGCTTCCATAAGACAGCATCTCAAGGTATTTTCCCTCAGTAGCCTGCTTCTATTTGAGTGCTCCTCTTCAAAGCTCATGTAGCAACACAAATCCTAGTGCTGCAAATCCCTTTCCAAGTATCTTTCAAGGGTCAGAGCATAATGCACCACATCATCTGGGAGACACTGCCATAGCCACTTTTTTCTTTTCCTGTATAGAAGATTATAGAGTTTCACCAAACTTCTGAAGAACATTGTAACACCATTCTTCCTGCAGTTTGACACACCTGAATGTATCCTGGGATGGAATAGTTAACTATCAGTAGAAGGTTGGAAGAACATCTACCCACTCCATGACAGAACCACACCATTGCCTTTAATCATATTTTAATTCCACCATTGGTGTGCCAATCAGTAATGTATGTGGAAATTTCTAGTAAATGGATATTTTCTTCAATATGCAGGAAGAAAAAAAACACAGAGCATTGCTTAGGTGCATACAAAATGGGACTGCAAAATGAAATTTAAGTAATAGTTTGCTTTGTTTTTAAAATTCAGGATTTAGAGCAATCTGTGTTTTTGCAAGCTACCATAATTGGTCAGAGCACAGCAATTAATTACAAAGAAGAGAAACAGAAACACTTTCTTCTGCTGTTTCTCAGTTGTGCCAGGCAAAATAGTTTAATTTTATAGCATTTTCTTTTACAGCTTCTGTCAGAGTTTATGTGAATTTTCCTTATACTGTGAACCAACAATAACCTTATTTAGCTGAGTAATAGGAGCTACTGGGGAAAGCTGATCAGTGGACATTATTTAAAATAATCAAACCCAAACCAGGCATAAAGGCCATTTCAGTAGGTCAGACTGGCATTGAGAGCATGACTAAGAGACACATACTAGATTCTCATAAATTCTTTTATTTCCACCATATACCATCTGACTCTCTTCCCACTTAACAGCAGAAAAATATCTTAAGAATTTAATAAATATTTATCTTCCATCTATCATTGCTTTTTTTCCCCCCAACATGTAACTGCTGTGTCATAAAAATGAACTTCGCCTCTTATCATTTCAACATTTTGATCATTACTTTACTTGAAATAGAAAACATTTAGTGGAAAAATACCAAATATTGGAATAATTTAGAAAGCCTTGACATCTTAAAATTTCTACATATCTAATGGTTAGCATTTTTTCAAAATTAAGAATTTCCAGTATCTTCTGGAAATTAATATTATTAAACTATTCTTATTTCACTACTCTCCTTTTAACTGATATTGTTACCACCAGTGATTAAAAGGTTAAGAAGAACTGCAACTGCTCATTGACTTACAGGCAGACACATAAAAATGTGTCCACTTTAACTTGAAGTCATTCAGATTTAAGAGGATATTGACGTAGCACCTCCTCTAACACTTCCATTGTAGAGGCCCTTGGAAAATGCCATTCATGAAACAGTAAAACAAAACATTGAAACTCCCTACCTTCACCTGATGATCCTGAAAGGTCTATGATGACATACACTCTCCCTTCTGGCTCCAAGTCAATCTGCAATCAAGAAAACAATTAGAAGAAAACTTAGAGTGGCTCTGAAAGCAAGTGACTGCAAATGCAGGAAACAAAAAGCTAAAACTCGTGGAGCCAAGGTGTAGGCAGGACACATGGGCAGGCCTACACCTCACTGCCAATAGAGCCTCCTTTTACTTAGAGGTGCTGAGGGCCTCACACCTTCACTGAAGTAAAAACGTGTGTGCCCTTAGCACTTGAAAAACTTGAACTCCATTAATTTTACAAATCAAATACTTAAAGCACTGTTCTGCCACCCATTTGCACCACTATTTCCAAAGGGAAAAGGAAGAAGGTTAAAAAGTGAGTCTGGAATAACTTTTTAACTGTAATTAATACTGAGCCCAGCTATGCAAATGTGAAAAACAACACTGTGACCTATTCAGATCCCAGCAAGACAGATCAGCTCTGGTCACAGAATGGGGTAAATGAACACACAGAGATCGTACGGCCGGTTAACACGTGGTTATAATACTCCCTTTATATCCCCACTGGGAGAAAGAAATCCATGCTTTCTCCTCTTTTTCTGAAATACAAAATGTGTTTATTTCTGCACAATTCTGGTGGCTTTAAAGGAGTCTTTGCTCTTGTGGAGATTACTTTTGTTCAGCATGAAACATAGGTGCTCAGATTCAAGATGGTGTTCTTCAAGATTTCATGGACTGTGGGAACAAGCTCCTGTACATTTAGGGACCACAATGAGGAGCTAATTACAAATCCTCCTGTGTTTTACCACACATTTCATCAGCAACTCTAAATACTGTTAGATTTTAATATCTTGATGGTCACCTGTGCACTACAGACAATTTTTGCACCCACCCATCTCTCAAAAATTAAACTGTAACCGAACCACTGTGTAAACAATAGCACTTATTGTCACATAGCAGTTGTCATACAATTTCAGAGACTGAATGAAGTGACATGGTGTCCATTAATACTGTGTTTTTGTTCTATTTTAGTAAGCAAAGCACCTCAATAAAACTGCATGCCCAGTGCCAGGGTGCATCAAGGGGCCTTCTCTGCCATGGCTTGGCCTGTGTCCCACTGCCCCAGCCTGTCTGGGAGGCATCAGGGGAACCCCAGTCTAGGGCATTAGGCACCTCCTTGGGGATGGGTGGGGGCCAGTGCCAGGCTGGCATGGGGGCCCATGGGTAGACCCAGCTAAGCAGAGCAGGGCTGGGCCACATGGAGCTGCAGACCTGCCCCGCTGTGGGATTGCTGGGACAGGGGCTGAAAGCCCTGGGGACTGACATGGGGTCTTGGGCTGCAGGCAGGACAGGGAGAGAACCAGGGGCCATGCAGGGACATTGGGGCCTGTTCATGACCCCAGGGCTCTTGACACCCACACAGGACTTTGTTGAGATCAGGCTTGCTGTGTGCCAAAGCAGGGTGAGAAAACAGGAAAAGGAGATATGCCCCAAAAAGCCCCCTTCTTCCCCTAGGTGAAAAAGTGGCAGGACTCTGGGTTCTTGCAGGTGCCAGACCAAACAGATGCAGGACAAAAAGACAGGAGTGTGCCACATAGCTAGAGTCTAGCCAAACCCTGCTCTCCACAGGCAGAAACCCAAGACCTTTCCTGACACCTACTCTGAGGCAACCACCGGACCACAGTCCTGCTCCTCCAGCGCCACGCGGCTCTGCTGCAGCAGGGGCAGGCAGGCATTGCTTTGCTGACATTGGCAACTGGCCTCTGAGCCACAGCAGGGTATGGCACTAGGCCAGAATAAGATGATAATCAGGAGATTGCCAATTCACACTAGTAACTTGGGAAACTAATATGTTGGTCTTCACAAATCAGCAAGTAAATGAGTAAGGGAAACATCTGGGCTATGCCAGGCTTTGCCTGTCTGCATTCAGCAGGCAGTTCTATGGGGCCAGTATTTTTGCCTCCAGGTTTCTTTCATCACCCAAGGGGACCTTACAAGAGGAGCACCTCTGCAGTTTTTCTCTTTTGGGCCACAGCTGCTAAGTCACTGAATGGTTTGGGTTAAAATGGATCATCTAGATCCAACCCCCTTGCACTGGCAGGGACACCTCCCACTAAATCAGATTGCTCAGCACCCCATCCAACCTGGCCTGGAAGAGGGCAGCCACAGCTTCTGTGGGCTTCTGTGACCTGTCTCAGTGTCTCACCACTCTCACAGTAAATAATTTCTTCCCAGTGTCTAATCTAAGTCTACCCTCTTCCAGTTTGAAACTGTATCAGTGACAATCTTCAATCTCCATGAACCAGCTTCTCATAAAAACACTTCTGTGACATTCAAGAACGAGCTGGCAGAGGAGTTCACAGGTCCAGCTGATGTCACCAGACCAACAGATCAAGAAAATTATCTCAACAACTGTATTGCAAATACATGAGGCAGGAAATAGGTGTTAGCAAGGCCAAGGGTTACGTAGAGGAGAGGAAAATGAAAATGTGGTAGAGTAGTTTTCCATAAATAAAGTGTTGACTATTAAGTAAAGACTTTTTTTTACCAATTTCTGAACTGGCTGCATCAGTTTTGTAGGGGAGGTTTTGGCTTGTTTTTTTGTTTGTTTGTTTTAAATAAAGCTACTGATCTGGAAATAATGCTCCTCTCCCCTTTGCAGTTTTTAAATTAAAAAATATTAGAAGATCAGAAGCACAGGTGCATGAATACACTTTGATGTCTATGCTGAGGGAGGTTTTGAAAAACTGCCATAGCACTCAACAGATGTCTGTATAAAAGACAGGCAAGTCTAACGCTCTGTATCGTCACTGTACACTGCGGGGTTAACCTTTCAGTAAAGTAAAATACTTCATGCATTTCAAATCCCAGTGTGCATACACACACATATAAAAACCCCAACAACATCCCTGCAGAAGACTCAAGCATCTGGAAGAGCTGGTGGCCACCGTCACAAAGTCTGTTCCCCTTAAGTACAAACAGCACTGGAGTTAACTCAGGAAAAATACTGGAGAACTGAACCCAAGTTTTCATTACCCCTTAAGTGCACTTTACTTTTATACAACTTATAAGAGATGCTGCTAACTGATTTTGATTCAGAATTTTTGCTGATGCTCTAAACAGATTGAAGTACATATAAGAGAGTCTCATTTGCCAATAAAATATTTTTCAGTCTTAAATGCTCTAATATCAATGAGAATGAAATGGATATACACTTATTTTCAGATTTATAAAATACCCAAATTCCTTCTTAGCAAGTACCTATTCTGACAGTCTCATCAGTTGCATGAATTAGTACTTTTGCCTGAAGCAGGCAGCTCAGCTGCCTCAGCTGACCTTACATATAAAAAGAACCTCCCCCCAAAAAGCAGAATCCCCTAAACTTATGGGAAAACCTTCTTTTGATCTCAGCTCTTTCATGTATCAAAGCAAATACAGAATGAAGAGGACTCATTCAATTCTAATTTTGCACTAAACTTTTCTAATGTAATGCCTAGAAACACACTGGTTTATATACCTCAAAAAAACAGAGTGCTAGAATAAAAGTTATTTTCTTTCAATCTGCACATTAAACTACCCTTAGAAGCAGGTGTCATTTTACACAGAAGTAACAAATAATGCATGCAGCACAATCTAAAGTTTCCATCATTTTTTACCAAATGCCCAGAAAGATATCACATGTGAAATGCTCTCAGACATACATAACCAGAAGCAAAATGACTGGCCAAATAGACCTTCCTGAATGCAACAGAAATGGTCTGATCACAGCACTTCCAATTCTGATCCTTCTCTTTGACTAAAAATACTTCTCTCTGAACACAGACAAGCATTTACACAGGCTACAAGCAGGTATCTAAAAACACTCAACTGTTTAGAAGAACAACAGAGAACAAGACAAGATGCCATCTAGGAATGAGACAGAGGAGTGGGTACAAAAAGATCATTACGTCTCACACATACACACCACATTCTCTGCATGTAACAGAAGATGTAACAGCTATTATTGAACAAAACGTTTCATCACTGGAGTGTTTTGGCCTTCTACTGGTCCATGCTATTGCTGTGACTTCAGTTAAAACACAGAGTTTTAGTAGGTGCAAGGAAGATTAATGATAAAGGTACTTTAAACAACTTCTATATCACTAAAATAATCCTTATTTGGCGGCGTATTGAGATTAGTACAATGACTGCTGGAAAGCAGCACAGATCTTGAAATACTCCAGGCATTAATAAAGCATATTAGCAGCCTGTTTCAGGGAACAAAAGGCAGCCGTCCATAAAACCAGACATACTTTCAGAGACAAAAACCCATGTTGAAACCATAGCTGAGTTTCAGCATATTGAAGGCATTTATATAGTTTCACAGTCATTAATGGATTTTATTTTCAACACCCTTCTGAGACAGTTCCCCATCTGCAAAATGAGATATTCCCAAAGGCATAAGCTAGACTAGATGACTTGCCAGAAAGTCATACAAGAAATACAGTTAAACCAGGACTGAACTCTAGTCTCTGGAGTTCTAGACTGCCCACTGCACCAGTGCACTATTTCTCCTATTCCTCAATTTAGTTTCATTTTGTCAACCTATACAAATCCTGTCTTCCCGCAATATCAGAGACATCCAAGTAGGTTTTTTTTTTGTTTATTTTAAACAACTTTAATGGGTACATATCTAGGAGGCAATTTTCTTTCTTTTCCATTCAGATACTACTCATCAGTAAAAACAGTATCAAAGAAAAAAATTGCCTAAATATTGCTGTGCAGCACTTCTAAAGCATCATAACTCTTGGGCAACTCTGGAGCAATGCAAAATTCAATCACACTATGCAAAAGATTGTGAAAATAGTTCCGCTTCTCCTCAAGGTTTGCTTTTTGTTAAGATTTTAACTCCTAAGCATTCTTCTGAAAAACTGAGTCCTGAACTCATATAGAAGCTTACCACTTTCCTTCTCTCAGGTGCAAGCTGTAATTCTCACCCCCCAAAAATAGGAAACAGGAATTTCCTGTTTCTCTAACAGGATTCTCTTAAACAAAGATTTTGCTAAGGAAACCACAGACTATCTCTAATCTTATAGAGGTAGGGATAAGGAAGATTAGAACATGCCATGCAATTATTTGGGTTGCACTGATGCTTCATATATGAATATGAAGACTTTACATCCTGAATCATTCCATCAACTTTTGGAGGTGTCTTTTTTTGTCCTTGCTGATAGCACCAGCACAGAGACTTTGCATACCTTACAGAGAAAACTGAGACCTGTTGTAAACAAGTGATTAAGTGGTATCTTTCAGTGCCCCACTACCATGGATTTTAATTTGATTGTAACTCGAGTCCATCAGCCACCTATGTTCTAATGGAAGAAAGTCACATAAAATTACGTGCACTGTACTCATTCAAACACCAGCTTGTCTCTTAAGAGTAGTTTAATGATAGTTACTGACATAATTCTCAGATCTGGAACAAACAACTAGACAGATGCATTTTCCATAACCTAACTTCCTAACAGCACCAGGGTTGAGTAAGTTTTACTTTGAAGTTCCTTAGCTAGAGAGTACGTCAAAAGAAGCAAAAATCCTTCAAGCATAAAGCTGTTTAAGATCTTGGTAACATCATAAACTAAATGGACTCTATAAATAACAGAAACAGAAATAATTAAATCCTAAACTTGCTTTGCATCTCTTGTTGTGATGTTCTAGGATTATCTTATATTCAGATAGCTTACAGCATAAACCTCCAAGCACATGATCAGTCACTGCAGATGGTTATTTGAGTCGTGTAGTACTTGAAAAGTCAGTGTGTATTAACCCTTACTGAATGCAGCATAACAGAAATCTTCCCTTTGAACACACAGTTTCTCGGAAAAGAGGAGGAAAGGGCTTGTGTTTAAAGAGCTGGTATCTGCAAAGGCTGGGCAAGTAACGTCTGATGTTTGGAGGGGCATTTATGTCTCCAGTTTTGATAAATATTATTTCCATTATAATGCATAAGAAAATCAGAACAGTTGTAATCCTGTACAAAATGAGTCTGTGCTCATCTTCTGTTCTTTAACCACAATATTTTTCTGCTTCAATTAAAAAAGCTAGTAGAGAACCTATTTTAACTTATTTAATAATATATAACACATCAATAGTGACACTTCAATATAGTCAAAATTACTGCAGATCAAGTAATTTTAAAACATTCAAAAACACTATCGTTATTAGAACTGAAGCAAACTCTCGACCAAAAGAACAGCTAGAAGCAACATTAAATTTGCAGACTTCCTCCAGCATTCACAGCTGAATCCCTAGCAAGCTCAGCTCCAGGAAGTCAGAAAAAAAGCTGAGACAATTTTGTTTAATAGTATTATATCTGAAAATTAACAGAGTTCACATTACCTCATAAATCAGATGAGGTAAACTTCACTTTAAACAAAATTGCAAAAAAAAAATATTGAGAAAACTTCCCTAGAATCCTTGTTTATCTTCACAATTTCCCCCTCCCCTGCCATAGCCTCTTGCTCTTCAGGCCAAAGAAAGCAGGTCCCTTTCAGAGCCAGTGCACTGCCACAAAGTTCACAAATCTGCCTTTCATTATGAATGTTAAATACTTGATTATTATAATTACAAAGAAACGTGACATAGTTTGCCACATTGTAATTGACCACAATGTCATACATAAAAGTTAAGAAATTTTGGCCACAGGGGATTTTATCATTTATTTACTCATATGCAATAGTCAACTAAAAGACATCAAACATCTTGCATGACCTATAGAAAAGATCAAACACATGCACAGACATAATACAGAACAGAAGCAGCCAGGAAAAAGAAGATTCCTCTGATATAACCATAGTATTCAGAAATCAACCCTAAACCAAGAATCCTTCCATTACTTAATATAGTATATACCAATATTTAGCTGCAATATCTTGAATCACACATGATACAACTTTGATCTTCCACAATTTACTGTAGCTAGAGGCCACCCACACACCAATGGAGGCACATTTTTTAATGCACGGTAACACATTAATGCACGTGTGTTTGTGCACGGGCACGGTCATCTGCACACTCAGAAGTCCCGTACTCATTTTGTGTAGACAAGGAAGACAACTTTTATGGAACATTGTAGTGGGACTCAGGTGCTCATAGTTCATTTTCTGGTTCAGTCCAGAAATTGAACTTGAACAGATGGCTACATTTACATGCAACAAGAGAGCAGAGCAGTACAAATGGCTGCAAAGGCATCAAGCATGACCATAGAGAGGTCACTGCACACAAGCAAGTTTCTCACTCTCTGATCTGAAGGGAGGAAGAGATTATCTTCACTTTTTTGAAAGCTGCAGGTAGTGAGAGGAGTATGTATGGCACAAGTTTATCACTCCCCAGCACTTTACAGAGCTCTTCGTTACATTTTTCCTTAGTATTGAGAATACATTATTAGAAAACCAGGTTGGTTTAACAGTTATACGCCCAAACTGGTTATGGTCTCTAAATACCTACAGTCTGAAATCATGGGAAGGAAATTAATTGATGAGAGAGAAATTTCTTCATGAATGGAAGTCAACAACCTTAGGAGACAGACCTGCATAGACTAACCACTGAGGGCATTCTGTACTTGAACAGGTCTATGAGCATTTCACAAACATCTTTGTGCTGTGTCGTGGGTTGATTTAACCCACTACAGTTATTCTGATTATGCAAATGTCTTCTCTTAGTATGGTTTACTCCTCTGCCTTCATAAGGTTACATTACATAGTACATTTTCACTGTACTACAATTGTACCCACATTAGAAATGGAGACTGCATTACTGTAGTAAAAGTAATGACGATAAAGTACAAAGAACCTGTAAGAGCCCAGAGAACATGAAGTATGATGCATAAGAGATGGGTTTGGCTAGACTTTTTGAGTGTAAAATAAGATATCTCTGTTTAGATATCCTTGTAATTGAACATTTTGAGTAACTTTAATGCAATTTTAAAAAATGTGTCTCCTGCTTTTCCATTCAGGTTCATCACAGACATCACTCTATTTTTGAGGAAAGAAACTAGAAATACAAGTCAAAGAGGAATAGCCACCTTTAGGAGTATCTAAATTTGGTTATATAAAGGGGAGAAGAAAAAAAAAAAAATCATAAAAATGTTTATTTCCTAGGTTGTTTTTGTTTGTTTGTTTTTTAAATTCTTCAGCAAGCACCAAGATCAAAACATGAATATACAGGCTTCAAGAACTACAAATAAACATTGTTCTGTTGGGTTATGAAGATGAAAGGAAAAAGTATGTTCTGCACAAATATTCTCTATGTCCTCTCACATATGTATCTGTAACCTGAGCTGCTTTACAACAAACATGGACATTATGATAAACAAACATCACATGATATACAAACCACAATAGTAAAACAGAATTGGCATCAAGTGTTTAAACAAAAGTATCCTTCCTGGAAATAGCTCTCCTACTTGCAGCCTGCCAAGAATTGTATAAATTCAGAGACTTTGTTCAGGTTATACTAAGCGTTAAGTTTCAAAGAAATACAAATGAAGAAAACAGAATTAATAAAACAAGTTAGTTGCAAAACTATTTTTGCTTTCTAAAAAAGGTTAAAGGTTTGTTCAGTTTAGAATGAAGGACTTGCTCTGCCTTTACACTATGTGATACACACAACTGGAAGCAGTATTTACAGAAAGTGGCTGTTGTGCAGATACACTAGTCCTTTTCCATATGGAGCACACATATAGACTGATGCTGTATCTGCACTGATCCCTCTAAGATCCCCCAGCTTCCATGTCCATCACCCTTTCCAAACTGGGGTTTTAAGTAAGGATGTCTGTAAAGACCAGGAACCTGACACACCTCTCATATCTCAGTCCAATATCCAAATAGCAAGATCATTCTGGTTCCCTAAAGGAAAAGGTAATTTCTAAAATCTTGTATTAGATAAATATTGTGCCAGTAAATATGGAAGTTTCAAAAGCATAAAGTATGCAAACTAGGTATACTCAATCATTGACTTAAAAAAGTAAAAAAATAACACCAAAACAGTTTACTTTGCTTGTTTTTTTCCTCCAGTTTATTAGACAAATAGCTAGAGTTGGCAAAAAGTACCTCAAAAATTTGTCAGAAAACATAGCCCCTAATAACTTATGTACCTTTCTAAAAACAGGGGGTTTATTTTCAGAAGAAAACATCATTGGAACATTCCCTCATTGGTTCTGTTTTGGTGGTTTTGTTTGGGTTTGTTTTGTTGGTTGTTTTTTTTTTGTGTGTGGTTTTTTTTCCCTTTAAAAAGTACTACAATAAGGTCTTTAGATACCATTTAGCATTGGGGGTTTTCTAGAACATAGGTTATTTTATTTCTCTGATGATGTTTTACCCTCTGTTTAATTATCAGATTAGAAAGATTAATGATGCTAATTCTGTTAACAAAATGGCTATCCTGAGGACTACAATTATCTGTGATTCACTTGGACTTCCTATGCAGCTTTAGCCACAACAAACCCAGAGCAACTTCAAGACTCCTCAGATGTCAGCAACAAAACATATTGTTAAAAGAAACAACAACAACAACAAGAAAACTGCTGTAGTCCAAGGTACCCATGTTTAAGAGTGAAAAGGAAATCAAGTAAAATAAAATTTAGTAGCTTGACACATGGTGCCAGGCAACCTATATTTGATAAAACAGATAGACCAGAACATAACATCTTGAATATGGAGATTACAGTAAAGGAAATGGCAAAAATAGCCACTACTATTAATACTGTTCCTGAAAAGTTAGATGGTATTGTCCACCAGCCAGAAGTGGCACACCAGGAATAACAGATACATCTTCAAAAAGCCCTGAGAACAAACTCGTTCTAGTGTATGCTGCATTCACTGACATATTTCTTTATAATTTTTTTTCACTTACTGCAGTGTTTTAAACTAAATCACATGAAGAGTTCCCAGATTTTAGATATGAGCTCGACATGAGAGTTGCTTGATAAACATTTTAAACACCTTACTCTTTCAGATATCCACATAAGCTTTCCAGTATTTCCTGGATTTAAGGAAAAAAAAAAATTCCCTCTGACTCTTAGCCTGCCTTGTATTACAGCAATTTGGTTGTTCCTCTTCTACTCCATAAAGAAACTGAAAGTGCAGAGTCATTAATGTGTGCATTTGTCTTTTAGTTTTTGAAAAAATCTTACTAAAAAGAAGTTTGAATTATACAAGAGTATTCAGATTTAAGTTATTTCTAGCCTGCCTTGTATTACAGCAATTTGGTTGTTCCTCTTCTACTCCATAAAGAAACTGAAAGTGCAGAGTCATTAATGTGTGCATTTGTCTTTTAGTTTTTGAAAAAATCTTACTAAAAAGAAGTTTGAATTATACAAGAGTATTCAGATTTAAGTTATTTCTTTGTAACAGCTTGTGTTAGATTTTATCCAGCCAACTAGCCAGGGCTCCTGGAACTGGACTCAGGATAACTGAAGAATTTTTGTTAATTTACATCTTTAAGTTTGGTTCTGAATGTGTAAGAACCATCCAGTTCTAGTAATAGAGGGCACACCATGCTGCCTACACTAGCTCTCCTATTGAGCCAAGTAAGTAGAGCAAAGCTAACGCCCATCTTCCACAAAATGCTTTCAGTCTTTTCTGAAAATGTCTAGGGATGAAGAATCTGCTACCTCCATTGCTGGGCGGTTTCATTGGTTTATCACTTTTAATGTGAAAAGAGACACGAGCTTTGCTTTTCATTTTAAGCTATATGGCTAGACCTCAGGTGTTGCTCTGCTGTTCTCAGATTAAAACACCCTTTATTTTTAAAATGATACTATTTTATTAAAATGTTACTTTAAATATCCAACTTAAGTAACCTCCCATTGTTCCTTTTATTTAAAGCAAACCGGTGAGCTCAGTTTCTCCCTATAAAGAATTTTCTCCCAAATCTGAATGCTTTCAGAAATCCTGCTGTGCTCTGCTGGGCTACCCTGGGCAATAAACTAAATTCACACTCCATGTGCCTCTTTCACCTCCTATAATTAGTCAGGTTTAGAATCCAAATTCTAAAAAAAATCAGGCTTTCCTTAACACATTTATGCAATCAGACCCTGGTCTCTCTACCATTATCTACACAGGAGCCTGCAGGTTCTAGGCATGCTGTGACATTAATAGTTTTATTTGAAATATGCTAAACTGACTAGATATAATTAGTTATTATTGTAGGCTATTGATAAGCCTGCCCATACTTCTGCTATAGCACACCTATCACTTACCAGAAGCAACAAATCTCACCACTTAATTTACAGAAAAACTTCAATTTGGGTATTACAGAATGAAGTGTTGCAATTCTAATTGCACACAGAGAGGGCAGAGAAACATCTTGCAGCAACTCTGTCTAGCCTTCAGTAAACTTTTTGTCTCAATATCCAACCAGTTTTTAAGACGTTGACCACCCATAATCCTCCTATGTACAGCCTACAGAAGAAGGAGGAATAATTTCACACTTGGGGGAAGTGTCATGAAAAAATCTGTCATCTGTAAGGACTGTGGAGGCAGGCAGAATAGGCTTCCTCAGGAATACATTTAAATTTTGGATACCCTTGTTCCTCATTCCTCCATCTCTGGTTGGGGTAGAATTTCCATAAGCACTATCCCACGCAGCTTGCAGAAGTCTCTGCTTTGGAAAGCCCTATAATGAAAACTTTACCAAAATTAAAACTCTCTCTGGTCTTACCTGAAAAAATTATTAATAGCTGATCTGAAATGGGAATTATATATTTATTTTTCTTCCCTTGAAGTGCAGAAACAGTTTCCAAATATCTGTCTGACCAGAGTAACAGCAACAATCCCTTTACTCCAGAGACTTCATGGACAGAAGTAGAAAGAAAAATCACCTTTGGACTGGGGAAGAAAGGTTCTGAACATGTAGGTTCAGTATGGGGTTTTTTTGTTTGGGATTTTATTTTTTTAAGTGGAGTGTTTTTTCCTGACTAGTAATAAAGATGAAAATGATTGATGCATAAGTATGACCTTGTTAACTGCTCAGGCAGTAAGTAAGTCAGTAAGGCTCTCTGCGGAATTCTACAGATCTCCATTATGTCTGTAAAATATTGGAGAGTGAGAGTTCTGGATTGTTTCCATTTCTGCTTCTCTGACCCTACACAATTGTTGCTTGTGGCTCAGTCAAATATGTTGCATTTTAACTTTTCCCAGGAGTGTACACAGTTTCTCTTTTGGGTTGTTTCAGATTCTTTCTCTGCTAAGTAGCTGCCTTTAAAAGTGCTGTTTACCCCATTACAGAATCATTCCCCACATCAAGGAAAAAGGCTCCCCGTCTAAAAATTCAACATACATATGTGTGTGCATACTAATGAAGTTACTAACTACTGAAGATAAAGATGTAGTGGGACCCAGTAAAAATTAAAGGATAAAAATGTTAGCATTCTCAGAATCTGGCTCAAATAGCAGCTGGTAATCAGCCATGGAGATATGACTAATTCTGGATTATTTGGTCATTTTTATTGTACTGTCCTCAAAAAAAAATATAGAAAAAGAAAGAGAACATGCAACTTTAGGATTGTGTATTTCCAAATTGAAGTAATGCAAAGCAGTGCTTTCTACATATCTAAGGAAATACTGTGGAAAAAAACACAAACACATGCAATTGCTCTTTTACTGTTAAAATTTCTTGAAGATCACCAGTTAGCTTTTTTTTTTTTTTTCCAGATTTCATAAAAAATTGGTTAAGCTGAATCCTGACCTGCAATTTGTTCTCATTTTTATCTTGGATCATTAAAAAAATCCACACTATAAGCAGGCCCAACAATAAACCTGAAACATTATCAGATAGTTCAGAAGTACTTTAACAAAGTTTCTTTGACTTCGCTACAAAGCTGAACACTCTCAGCCTAACCTGACAATAAGGAGAGCTGTTAGTCCTGGAACAGGCAGGATCCTACAGGCATCCAAGTAACATCTATAAAAAAGGTACACCTTAAAACATGCAAGTGAGTAGAAGGCACAACTGGGGAGCCACACTGGGTTCTCCTGATGCTCCTCACCCTCTGCGTCCTTCACTCCTCTACAAATCAAAGCCTTATTTTTACCGCAGACAACTACAGCTTTTCTGATTGCTGCCACAGATGTACTGCAAAGTAAGGGAACTTTCTTCTTCACTTTGCTTTCAGCCTTTAACAACACAAAAGGAAGGAACTGAACCTCTGACTCAGCAAAGTACAAACTTAAGACCTGACTAGTTTACTTTACTTTCTTTTATTATAATTTAAATGAGATGAGGTTCCCATCCTCCCTTCAACTTTTGTAATAAAAAATGCAAAGTGAAAAATCCAAGCAGCAGCAAACATGCTAACATTAATAATGGCAAGGAGAGACCAGCCCTCATACTGCACAGGCATGTTGCATGGGTCTCACAAGCTGCAACAGACATTTTGGCAAGAAAAAGCAAGACTGGAATATAAGTAAATAAACACAAAAACTAAGTTAACATCATTCTGGGACTTCACAATTTATCTGCACAACCAACGCTACTCAAGGAATTTTCCCAGGTATCAAATTAATGAACAACTGATAAATCAATATTTCAGTAAGAACTATTTCTATAACACATGGCTTTGATTTTATAACCATGAACCAAGGCCCATTTTTAAAACATGAAGAGATATCTGTTACATGCTGGAAATTCTATTTATTTCTGAATGTTCAAGAAACAGCAGCTTATTCTGGGAAACACAGTGCAAATAACTTACATTAGAGAAACAACTACTTCTAATATTTCCTACTCTAACTCTTTCATTCCTATTTGAATGTTTCTTCCTTTAGGAATTTAAAGTTTCTTGAAATAATTACCGAGGTCGCACTGCAAAGATTACTATAAAGAGTCAATTTTAATGACAGCATAAGAGGTGCTGTGAAAGATCATGCATTGAAACACTGCTAGCTTATGGCAGCTTTGCCCTCCACACCAAATTCAGATGATTGTGAACCACCATCAACTACCAGAAACTCTAAGCTACTGAAACATTCATTCTGCAGACAGGAGGTCCCTCCAGAGAGCTTTGAGACACTGCTTCAGGGCAAAACTGAAAGAAGCTTTTGGAGAACATGGCAGCAGCAGTAGGGTTTACTTGGCTACAGACTGAAAGCAAGCTACTACTGAATCAAGCTTTGGAAATAAAAAAAAAAGCTGAACTCCAAAGATATCCCAAAGATAATGAACTGCCCAAATCCTTCCTAACTGCCCAAACCTCCTCCTGACTTCAGTTTTTATTAGACAACTGTCAAGAGACTCTGGGTCTTTCACACTAATTGCTCTAGCAAACCAATGTTCAAAGAGCATCACAGCAATGTTTAGGGTTGGTGATTCAAAGGTTTTAAAAAAAGAAAAAAAATAATCCACCAGGCCTCAAGGCTCCATGTTTACAGGAGACATATTTGGGGAGAGACATAAAGAAATTATACCCTTACTGGCACAATAGTTTATCACCCGTAAATCACCTTCCCCTCATGACCCCCTCTACTGCTAGAGAATAGCTCCACAAAGATGCAGTGGTGAAAACAGTATAAAATATTGACGTACTCCAGGATGGGACATTTAGTTTCTTTAAGAAACCAGACACAACAGCAAAACGACCTGGTAATCCATCTGAAAGTTACTCTCCTTCAAAATATCTGCTACTGCACTAATGGTTAAGAGCACGTCCATGCCTTTCTTCTGTCTTATTCCATTATTTGTGGTGCATTGATTTTACTGTCACTAAATGGATGACAAAAAAAATAAAGATGCCTATGAAATGAAAGCCAGGGATACCTTTATCCTTCAAGTGCATTACAAACCACATGTAGCCATTTCCATCTCTGGAATGCAGCATCAGAAGAATACAGAATAATTTTCAAAAGAGGGGAAGTTCAACAAGAATGCTGAATGAAACCCTATTTTAAGCTCTAGCGCAGAATCTTTAATATCACCTCATTTCTGCTAGGCTCAGATCTGAGAGAAAAAAAGCTTTTTCCTTTTAAAGTTTATCACCTATATCAGACTCAAAAAAAAAAAAAAGAGAAGGTCTCAGTGGACCTGTATTTGAGTGTGGCATTTCAAACCTGAAGTTTAATTAATTCTCTTACCCATTCTATAGCTGTATGCATTATATAAATGCTATTAATAAAATAGGTTAAAGCTAAAAATGAAATTACATACCAAGATGAATTTTGTAGATTGAGGATTCATACTTGCTACTTGAAAAAAGCAAGATATTGAGTAGAGATATAAGCTGTGGTTTCTACATTCTGCATAAAAATGCCCCTCTATTCCACTGACCACTATCTGAAAAATTAATTCAGTTTTAGCTTATGGAGATTAATCCAGATTTATACTTCATACTTTAAAAACAGTGTACAAAACCATGATTTATTATTATTTTTTTAACTCCTCAGAGTTCGACAATAAAACTCCCATATAATCCTCAGATATAATTTCCAATGTGGAAAAATTCAACTACTCTATGGGGGACTAAGGACTGAAAAAGGAGAATGCAACAATTCAAAAGCATGTCTAGCGGTATTATTCCCCTTGCCTGGTATTTTTAGTTTTGCTCCCTTCTTGGAAATGCTTCTGCACCTAATTGAAATAATTAATCCTTAACTTTTATACACATAAGAAACAGCTTTGCACACTGAATCCCAATAGCCAAGTGTTACTAAGTCAGCATTGTCTGGGTTGCTGGGTGTGCCCCGACATCTTCAGAGACCACCAGGAGCACCGAACACTGTAGCTCATACTGCATAAATGAGCATCCAGTCTTGCATGGTGTCTTTCAGTCTGTAAGCAGGATAGAAAGGACTTCTCATTAAGTTGTATTATTCACATGACACAAGTGCAAATTCATGGGGGACAGAGGATGAGCAAATGGAAATAAGTAACACAGAAGGAAAACAACACTAACTCCTACAGCTTCAAAGGACAGAGGAATATGGAACAGTATGCACAAGCCAAGCTGCCATTCCCAATATACAAAACTCCTGAATTTGAGAGAGCTACAGTGATTATTTTTTTCAGCTCCCCTGCATTTTTGCTGTTTTGCAGTCACATAATTTCTATGCAATCCACACGATATTTCTAAGCTGCTGCTATCACCATGTACTATTACAAAAGCCATTACAAATTTTGAACTCTAAGAAAATGAAAACATTATGTCCATTAAGCTTCCCAAGATAATTCAGTCTTGATATACCTACTAAAAACACATTAGAAAAGAATTAAGATGCAAATCTGCTTGATCCTTATTTGGCAGAAGTGGGACTTAACAAGTTTACACTGCAGCCTCTGTGTCCACTTTCTTCCTTTGTTTCTAAAGTTTCAGACAAGCAAAGAATTTTGCACTGCTGTGCTACAAGCCAGAAGATTTAAGGAAGATTTAAATATTTTTCTTCTGATATTATTACTGAAGAGATATAAGACTAAGGCACTTGAAAAAGATATAAAACAAGTAACATGAATAAAACACTTGCCTTCCCCCAGGAGAAAGCTGTCTCCTATTACATGAAAAGAACACTCTGCAAGCTTTTATAGGAAGTATATGATTCGATCCTTTCTACAAAAACTGGTTACATTTCCTGGCCCACCAAAATAGAGCCTGGTATCCACAGTGTCTTTGATTTATACACCTGCAGCTGAGAATATTCCCTTTACAAGAAGCCTGGTTTCCCCTAGGTTGCATGTTCTCTCTTGATGAATTGCCAAGGAATTACCTATTGCTTTGGAGAACCATCTGTTATAGTTCCCTCTCTCAGAATAACACATCCATTTCTAGTTGCCACGTATATGAAGAGTTCTGAAACTTCTCTGCTCAGAGTAGGTGTTAGGAAGAAAAAAGAAACTAAACTCCTCCAAACTTTATAATCATGATCAGTCTTTGATACTGCTGTAAGCTGTGTATGATGGAGGGAAAGAACAAAATGACTTCTGAAACTGTCACAGGGAATAACATTAAAGCGATACATGTATGAAAAACAAACAGCACTAATCTGTGCATACAGTGACCTTATAGGGTCTTACATCACATATTAATTAATCTGAACATCAGTACAAATTCAACTGCTGAATTAGCTCCTGCATACCAACAGACCAATTCTATAATTCAATGTTACAGTCCCAGGTCAAGCAGTAATGAAAAGAGAGAGAGGCAGGGAGGATGGAAAAAAGAAAATAAAAGAAAAAAAAAGAAGGAAAAAAGGAAGAAAAAAAAGATAAAAAAGAAAAAAAGACAAAAGAGGTAGACTTTATAAACATAAAAATTCTTTATAAAGAAATCAACTTGAATTATTTAGGCAAGCAAGTTTTTTAAACATTTGGCATGCTGCTTTATTAGACTCACCAACTAAACCCTCTCAAAGTTATTTTAAAAGTAAACAAGTGATTGAACTGTTTGGGTTTTTTTGCCAGAGTACACAACAGTAAATTATGTTTTCACTACCTATATGGTAATAGTCACACCAAAAAAATCCCGAATTATTCAAAGAAAATTATGCTGTTTCCAGTAAAAAGTAGAGTAAAAAAGACACATAGTTCAAGCAAGCAACCAAGCTCCCTCCTACCACCATCTCTCCCTTGAAGACACAGATTCTCATGTGAGATTTGACACTAGCAGAAGAGTCAGTGCAGCAGAACACTTGAGAAAGACTGTTCCAAGTGACAAAAGCTATAAGACACACATGTTACATCACCCACCTGTAAAGACTCAAACTTAATTTAAGACCAAAATACCAGAAGACACCATCTAACTTGCATTCCTTCAACCCTTCAACTGCATATAACCTTTCAACTACTAGCATGCTTAGAGAAAGAAAAATACATTTGGACAACTTTCACTTGAAATTCACTCAGGTTGTTTTCAAAACATACCTGGAAAATTCATGTGCTCAAATCCTCTTGCATTGTGCCTCCAAATCCTCAGCACAATTTTGAAAAAAAATCAACACAAACCAGTACCAAGTACTTGGGCTTGTTAAACTTGTCATAAGCTGGATCAGATGGCTGCAATATGAAGTCCAACTCTGTTGCCAAGAGTAATTTCTCTCTACTCTCTCTACTCTCAGTAGAGTAGCTCCGGCAGAACATTAGAAGACAACGTAGGCTTTCAACAGGAATAATGCATTATTATTTCTGCAGCAGTAATGTTGAAAGGTGCCTGTGAGAACTTTTAGCACATGTAGCAGCTCCAGGATAAAACACCCACCTCCTTTTCTGGGGAACTTCAAGGAATAACAATCTGCTTTGGTGTTTCAAGTAAACACTTTTGTCCCTTTCCTTGGACTATTCACAGGTTTCTGTTCTTTGGTCTCCTTCGGTTTTCAGTATAATGATTTATTAATTCCCACTAATGAATTAGTGGAATTTGATTTAGACACAATACAAGAAAACAAACAGGAAATCTGAGAGAGACAAAATCTGCAGAATGTGTACTTTATCTTAAAAGGAAATGGGAGAAATGATGATATACTTTTAACCAGGAAACTGAAAGGCACCTGCACCATTATACAAGATACATGTTTTTTTCCCCGTTGTCTTTTGAAGACCAAATTTGTAGCATACTAAATTGTGAACCAATTTCACTACTGACATGCTTAATGTAAACCTGTTGTATTCACTCTACTGCTTCATCATTATGCAGACTAGCTCAGGCCTATTAAAACTAAAATGCTGTCATTTCAGCTGAAGAAAGCGTATTACTTTGTATTCAGTAACACTTTAAAACTAGCTATTAGAAATTCCGGAATTGAAGGACACCTGCTGCCAGCACAGATGACAGAAGAAACACTAAGAATAGACATACATGCATGAGAGGGGTAGGTACATCAAGAAAGTACTTCCCTGTACCTTCACAGCCCCTTCACAGAATGGCACCCGTGGTGTGTGTGTGCATGCAAGCACACGTGCGCACACACACACAGACCTCGCTGGTAGTCTCTTCTCCCTACTCTCCCATTCAGAACAATTGCTTTCCTGATGGCAGTCTCTGTTACACTGGGAGGATTGAGATGTAATTTCAGGCAAACTACAAAAAGTACATATTTTAAATCAGTATGAACTGAGCTGAAGTTGTCATGAATACCACCAGCAGTGTGCAAAGGTAGGAACAGACACACATACCAGATTTCTTTCTCTGCCCAGGACTCAGCACTCAAGAGCCATTAACAGTAAGCAAGTTGTCCTTTCTTATCCATTCCTATAACCTCCAGAGGCACTTCAACTTGTAGAAGAATTAGAAATAATCTTTTCAATTTCTATCTCTCAAATAAGTATAGCAGTATTTCTGAACTTACTGAGATAGTTTCTTAAAAACTCTCTGCTTTTAAAAAAAAGACATATGCACTATGTAAACTACAGATGCACCCCAGAAAATAACTGCCAACATTTACTTAATTTTATCATTAAATATTAACGTGATCTATTTGACAATAAGACTTTTTATAGTACTAAACTAAATAAGCCCTCACAGTCTTACAGTTTGCTGCGTCCAAAAATCAAACTCTAGTTTAATGTTTAAAACTCCAGTGATTTCATTTAAAAAACTTGTTTGAAATAACACTTTCACTATAGCTTAGTACTTTGACATTTCTCTTTTTTTTTTTTAAATCCTAACCTGTCGCAATTTTTCACACCAAAGAATATTCACAGCATATATGAGCTTTTGAAGCATGGTAAAATTACATTGAATTAGAACTCCATCATGTTTAAAAATCCTCATGTGTCTGCCATGTCCCAAGTCAATAACTACTACAGACTGTTAAGGGTGGAGAAAACCCCTCCATTTGTAAAAGGTCCACGAGCTTCCCTGAGTTCCTTCCCTAAAATTGATGCAAAAAACTACTCAAAGAGATTAAATGATGACATAATTTTTTTTCCCAATGATGCAATGTTCCTGTGCCCAACACAATTTTCCAGTCTTGCTTTCATTTGCAAGACCATCTTTCCACTACAATGGCTTTGTGCTATGTCCTTCATCCTTTCAGCCCCATGGATCCAAAGAACCATGGAGGGTTTTCCCTGCTTCACTGGATGACAAAGGGTTAAAAGAGGTTTTGAGGGCAGTTGGCTGATGAAGTTCTCCAGCAGCCTGAACAAACAGGAAGCCCGGAAATGAGTGATAATTGTTAAATAAGAGCTCTTAAAACACCTGCTTAGCTCTAACTGCTAACTATTAAACCATTATAAAAGTTAAAAAACAAAATCCCCCAGAGAAATTTCCACCTGCTTTCTCCATCTATTTTCTTAATTTATACAATGAGACATTCAGAAACACCCAGTGGACCTGGAAGCACAACCCTGTCCAAAAGCAAGTACAACCTGCAAGGCTGGTGTGCCCAAAACCCTCCCTTTGGTTACATGAGTATTCACATCTCTTTGCTTTTCAGAGAAATGTGTATTTTAAGTCAACTTGGGTGTTTCTGAAGTTTCTGCCCGAAGATTTTTCAAACGTGACTATCTGTACTTCTCTCCTGGATAGAATTTGTATAGCCATTCAAGCTACACAGCAAGGAAGTGGTTTTGCAGGAGTAGGCCATTTTGTAAGGCAATTAAGAGAGATGGAAAGGATTTTTCAGGTCCAAACTGGAAAGGCGTTGACCTTCCCTGCCATTGAACTTGGTGGAAAGGCTTCTTCTGCATTGTTAAGGTCAGGAATAGTGGAAGAATCACAACTCTTAAGTTAACTTCTTAAATCATGCAAGATTTAAAACTAAAACCCAACCAAAAACTCACACAGAAGAAAAGCAGCCATTAATGAAATACGATTTCTTTGGATAAAGGAGTACAAATAGCAAACAAAAATCATATCTGTTTGGACTGGTGCCATGAGTGTTACTTCTATCCT
Organism: Chaetura pelagica; assembly: GCF_000747805.2. Lineage (NCBI taxonomy): Eukaryota > Metazoa > Chordata > Aves > Apodiformes > Apodidae > Chaetura > Chaetura pelagica. Next base: position 1,497,184 of record NW_009954543.1, read on the forward strand.
AACTTCCTGCTTTCTAGGGTAGTACATTTTCTGGGAGGATTATTAACAGCCACTGATAATCATCTTACCTTTCATGCAAGCACCTTCTATTCCATTAAAACTATTACTCTTGAAAGTGAAGGAAAATTCTTTATGATTTACTTATATGTATACATCTTGTTCCCTTACATATCCTTAACAAACCAGTGCTGACGATTAAGAAGAAAATTCTCTCCCCAGATTTCAGATACGTAAATAGGAAACTATGGGGAAAGGTAGCAATTCATCCACTGTAAAGAATGTTTGTAATTCTGTTGTCAAAAATAATCTTAAGATGGTTTTCTTCAAGCAGAAATCAGAGCTGTTGTAACTGTATTAGCTTTCAAGGAAAAGGAGTTCAAATTTAATTTCCTTTTTTCCCTGGCAAACAAGCAAAGATGCAGAAAGATTAAATACAACAGAAACCAGCAGATTATTATAAAAATAAAAGCAGATGATTGAGACTTGATGATCAGTGGCTTGTGCTTCTAAATCACCTAGTTAACAACGAGAATTCAACTTCCTAACCATTGCCACTTGCTATGAAAATGAATTATTTACAACATTTCTGGTTAACTTTATAGTTGTATGCATGTCATTTTCTAAAGGCTTATAAAGAGTTAACTTTTCAATACTCAAGATTACTCAATATCTGATTAAAAAGTTAGAATTTAAACTAGATGTATGTTCGAAAACAAAACCAAGTGTGTCACTGCAGCAGCTTGGATACAACTTATTAAACATTTGTGCTATGCACCTAAAGAGAACCTACGCTACAGGTCCCATCCAAAAACCTGTTGACCCTGTCAAAGGTCAACATGTGACTAACATGTCCAAGGCCTACCCTTCTCAGAAGTAAAACATCTAAAAGCATTCTGTTTTCATTTCATACACTTTCCACACAAAGGAAATAAATAATAATAAAAACCAACAAAAATTACAATCTTACATGAACAGCTCTAATCTACAAACACAAGATAGTATAAAATTTATAAATTGATTACTAACTGCTTAATTTCGTTAATAAAATTAGGTTTATTTTAAAATCCTTAATTTTCTTCAATGATTTTGTTTAATCCTTCCCATTATGAACATCTACAGTAGAAATCAGAGTTAAGATAACACACAGAGCAGAAAGCTCCAAAACCACTGGTCTGGCTACACAACGACTTCCACGTGCCACTGTAAAGCAACAAGTATTTTGGTTTTATGCTAGCAAATTAGACCTCAAAGCACTCAGCACACCTAACTGCTGTACAATGATGGTTTTTTTTGTGGGCTGATGAAGGACAGAAAACCTCAGACACAAAAAACACAGGAGATAAAAGTAATCTGTGAACACATTTCCTCTGCATGATACTGCCCAACGTCTTTCCTTTCTCACCTTCTGACTCAGGAGAAGAAGCCCTTGGGGATCTCGAGGCTTAGACTTGCCACAGCATCTGTGGGTGCTACTTTGCAGCTTTGCAAGGCAAGCGCTGCTGGTAACAGCCTCCAGCTTTTGCAGTAGGAGCGGTGGCTTTGGGGAGCTGCATGGCATGACCACAGAAAGCCAGTCAAGGTGTGGGAGCGCTGTGACATTCGGTATTTGCCATCAAGGTGCGAGCCTTGCGTGGGGGGAAAGCACAGACACTCCTCCTTTCCCACCACACCCCACCTACCCCCATCCCTCACCCACCCAGCAGGAGTCTCTGCAGAGATTCAGTACAACCACAGCTGGTGCTTTTCATGAGGCTAGAAACCCACTGCTCTCCAGGAGCTGTGGCTACAAGAGGCAAATGCAGAATTGCACCTACTACAAGGGATTAGATCAAGGGCTGTATGGGAAAGCAAGGAGCTGCTCTTACACCATGAAGGACCAAAGCAAGGTATTTAATTGATCAAGTGCCTAAGAGCCCATGTCAGCTCCCACAAGTGCTCACTCTGGGACAGCACACCCTTCCGCCAGGCAAGGTGGTGGGCAGGCAGGGACCTGTTCCTCACAGTTAATGCTTGTTCCTTCAAAAGCCTTTATTTGGCCAATGAAGTTCACTGCTACACTACATAGAGAGACAGCACTGCAAACTGGACTCTAGCTCTTCAACCTATCTCATATCTCTCTCTCTCTGCTTGTACTCCACATCAAACTTCTGCCTGCTCATGTTTATGCCCTCCAGCTGCTGGGAATGAAGTGCACGTTGCCAATTAGCCTTGTTAACACCCCTCACTCCACCCCCCCCAATCCCCCTCCCCAAGAAGCTCCTGCTGCTTTATTAATTGTTGGATGGCTGGCAGAAGCTGTGGGGTGTCTGGCAGCTGGAGACAGGACTTCACTCCTTGCCTCCTAGGCACTGTACAGGACCACCCCACCACGAACTGGTATATTAGGAAACTAGAGAAAAAAAAATTAAAAAATAAAAAAAATTAGAATCCCCACAAAAAAGCCTGGAAAATCTTCTTGAAAGCCTGAGCAGTCATACAAGCCAGGCTGGAAGATAAAGAATGCTCCCTAATTAAAATTGGCTAACACTTTTATAATATTATCTGATGCTCTGTACTCTTTTCTGCATCCTCTCAAAACTTCATGGGTTAATTCAATCCTGATGAACACCAATACCTGTGCTTTCTTTTATCTGCAGCAACTGACATATTTATATTTTTGTAATGCTTTACAGCCACTGCATTTTTTCCAAAGTTTTTCTATTCCAATAAAACCTTCTCTGGATTATTATGTAGCAATAACATTTTCCAACCCAAATTTCATTTCACAGAAAATTTGCCTATGAAAGAACAAACAGCTTTTAAAACTGCTTCTTAACTCCCACAAGCCTGGCTGTTTTTGAATAATGCCCAGTACTTCCTACTCTGCTAAAACCAGGTGAGGCCAATTAAAACCCCCAAAAGTCAGGTGACTTAAAATCACCTGAACCCAATCCAAATTACAAAAGGAGTAGACAACATACCCATGTGTGATGTGTGTGTGCTGATGAGTTATCTCACCTTGATTTACCATAGCTCTAATTCATCTCACGAATGAGGGTATGCTGGGTTTTTTTATGTTTTTAAGTTATTCTATAATCCCTTCCTTAATATGCTCTTTATTTATGTAACAGAGTTGCTTAGAGAACTTCCCAAAGGATAAGAAAGATGACAGGATGTTTTTATGCCTGTTATATCAAATTGAATTTTCAATATTGGACTTACACTAAATGGATAACACCCAAATTAGTTGAAATATATTTAGCAGGAATTACAGAAATACCAACATGAAAATACAAATAAAATAAAGCCTGCTGCAGTGGGAAGTAACCAGTTTAGAATTAGCACGCACTTTTTAAGTGCTTTGCATTTTGTTCAGGACTTGGACTAGAAATACATTATTCTTTGGAAACTTGTTATAATTAAGCTTAACGCATTCTCTGATAATAAAATCCCTGAATATTTTCTACTTTTGTGCTGTATGAATCTCTAAATCTTTAATATAAGTTTTTTGCCATGCATCTCTCCTATCCCCAAAGCACCAGCACTCCACTGTGATCAAGCCAAATGGCACAGGAAGGTCAACAAAAAAAAAATAAAATCCAATGTATCACCTTTCCCAAGCAATAACTGCCATTCTTAGAAATTATATAATGATGTACTATTTCTTGCCATTCACCAAAGTGAAAAATGTCCCAGTTGAACATTCTCAGGGTGACAAGGCTGCTTAATGGGATCAGATGAGAAATCATTACTAATCCCATCCACCCTGTTCAACTCCATCATGCATCTCCATAAATACATTAATGACTAATGTAGAGAAACATGAATAGTATTTAGTTTATAAGGTTGAATTTTGACCGATTTTTAACCCCACAGAATGTCAGTGATATTCATGTGCTTTCCACTGCTGCTGAATGTAAGCAAAAGCTCATAAGAATATTTGCAGCAGTACTTACCCCAACTTGGGTTCACAGACTTCTCTCCAGGTCTATTAGAAACAGAACACAAATTTTGCAAACCACAGGGCAGGCAATCACGCAGGGTAAACCCCACCTTGATAACCAGTTTTGGTGAGGCCCTTATCTCTGCCTTTAGCACCAGTAGGAGCAGTTATTACTTTTCCATCCTCCACCCACAGCACTACCCCTCTGATTGCCAGTGCTGTGCTTTTCTTTAACTAAAAGGTAAAAACTATTCAGACTAGTGCTTTTGCACAGAGGAGTGGCATCTTAACATTAAGTTCCTTACTCTGCTAGGCTTTTTTTCACAGTATGCCCAACTCAAGTTTGCAGCTGACAGATGTTTGGCAGGGGAACAGAATTCCACTCAAAACCATCAAATGTACCCACTATTAAGAAAACATGGTTCTTACTACCCTGGTGGTGAGTGCCCATGGGGAATATGGACAGTCCTAGTTTAGACCACATTTAGTAAATGCCTGTATCACATAAGTCATTCTTACAACTGCCTACGTCTCACACCTACTGGAAACCTCACAGCAAAAGCAAGGTTGTGAAGGCTAACCTTAAGGTTATTTGGATCCACATAGCGTAGCTTCACTAAACCTAGCAACTCAAGTATAAATAAAACAAGTGAAAGGTAGACTGCTGAGAATAAAAAAAGATTAGAAGTCTTCAGGTCAGAAGGTTCCTTTGTGGTAGAAAAGTTCAAGGGTATCTGGGCTACAACCAGTTGAGAAAGAATACAAATTTGGACTGATGAGATGAGCTGTGCACTTGCAGGGAGAAGTCCTTCCAGTTGGAGTAAATTATTTAATCTAGTTCTCATTGAGAAGGGATCGTCCACCTGACAGGACAGAGCTTCTGGGCACAAGAACTTCTGTGGCCAATAGCAGAAACAGCTCTCTCTGTAGTTCTGGGAGGTGTAGAAAAGCCACGAAAAGACAAACAGATATACGTAAATTTTTTCTCTGCCAGGTAACTCCTGCAAATTGAAGCAATACTTATTTTACAATTCCTACACTTTTTTCCAAGGGGTACTCAAAAATCTGCCTTCAAGTACTTTTAAAATCCCAACTGTTTCTTTGTTAGAATTCAGAAGGATCACCTAATTCCTCCCTGTCCTTCCCATTAATACATTTACTGATTTCAAAGACCAAATCCTTCCCTTGCTGCTTCATTATTCATAAAAGAGACAGAGGATGCTACTTGCCATTTATTTCTGCTGAACTACAAATACCGCGCTGGTTTTGAAATATGTCCACGGGAGCAATAATAAGAAAAAGCCAATCACCGAAAGATGAAAAATAAGTGAAAGATAAAAGGGCCATTAGTCTGAAATCAATAGCACTGCTCCCTAAAAGGCGTTCTACACTGAGGTAATCACATTTGCGGCGACAGAGCTGTGGCAGATGAGCTGCCTGGGCAGAGGGGTGAGGGTGCAGGTCAGCACCCTGGGCAGAACGCAGTGTGGGGGTGAGGCGAGGGGCAGCAGAGAAAAGGTGGCACAGACAATGTCTCAGTTTTGTTTGTCCTGTGGCCAAAGTCCACCTGTATCTTGCAGCTGAAATTGCCTTGCAAAAGCTTTTGAAAAAGTTCTTTGCAAGCTCGTAACCTATAGGATCTAAACACTTCTTTTTTTCCTTTTTTTTTTTTGTCCCAGTACATTCAACTATTGCTCTGAATGTTTAAAATTACCACTGAAAAAATTCACTGGAGTTGCAATATCCATAATTCTCTGTCTGTTTTTTAATCTGTATGTATTTACAAACTATATTATACTCCCTGTAATAGAAAACATTATAGACGTTTCTGGGAAATATGAATCTGTGGATATGTTACTCATGACACCATGATAAACACACCGATAATACTAAGGAAAATTACATTAGCAAATTCTGCAGAACCAGACTTTTTGATAATGTAACAGTTTCCCAGAATTATCTGAGATGGCAAAAGGGTTTAGCTATTGCTGTAAGAATTATCGATCCCATCTAATAGAAAGCCTTATGTACAAACTCCCTGAAATAGTTCCAGAAAAAATCTTCATGATGTGTGGAAGTCAATGGAAGGGGAAAACAGCTGGCAAGCATTTTCAGCTTCTTCAGTGAGGAACAGAAGAACCCAGGCAGGGAGCATTTGGAGGAGTATCTCTAAAACAACCATAGGCAACACTATATAAAGTCTGGTGGACACCTGTGGGCATTCTGTGGGTCTGACTGAAAGGCTGAGAGACCTAAGGCTCTTTAGTTCAGAGAAGAGAAGACTGAAAAGGGATGTTATTACTGTATATAAATATCTGAAGGGTGGATGTCAACAAGGAAGGACCAATCTCTTTTCAGTCGTGCCCTGTGATAGGAAGAAGGGCAATGGAAGCAAACTTGAACACAGGAAGTTCCACCTCAAGAGGAAAAACTTTTTTACCATGAGGGTGACAGAGAACTGGAACAGGCTGACAGGGAGGTTGTACAGTCTCTCTGGAGACTTTCAAGACTCATCCGGATGCACTGGTGTGTGACCTGCCCTAGGTAAACCTGCTCTGGCAGGGGGGTTGAACTCAATGATCTCCAGAGGTCCCTTCCAACCTCTGAGACTCTGAACCACAACCCAATGAAATGCCACAGTGTACACAGCATTGTAACAACTACCACATTCAACAGTAGAGTAAGAACAAGCTTAATTAAAATCTGCATGTAATTATTGATGCAGAATTATTGCATGCACTTGAAAGTAATATTGAAAGTACCTGAAAAATAATCTTTTATAAATGAAGTTTTGCCAGTGTTCATTTTTCAGCTTTATATGGACAGCAATTCCACACAGTGAGAAACACCAAACAAACACAAACAGGAGTTTCAGTTCTTTTTATCAAACATTCATAAGCAAGATTTAAATTCTAATTCCAAAGAATGAAATCAGAAGGTTTTGGGAAATCCAGTTTACCAAGAGTACTGGTGAATTGCAGTTCAAATGTCAGAAATTAAACTGCAAATAAGATATCAGGATGAAAAGGGCAGCCTGTTAACTCATCTAGCATGAAGTCCTGAGAATGAATAAACTTAATTGTCTTTCAGCAAGCTGTTATAATTCAGTACCACCTTTAAAGCTCTAGAACAACTTTGAGACTTTTAAAACACAACAAAAACCCTAGAACAAGGGGGGAAAGAAGACAACTCCCCTTACTTTGCAGTTGAATTAAAATTTATTCAATTTAACCACATAAAGGCAGATTGCTTCAAAACACTTACTGACAGATGTTACAATATAATAAATTTCAGAAGCCTAATCCAAAAAAATGAGGAAGTCCACAACCACACATGAAGAAACAATATTAAGATAGTCCTGGCTTGCAAACACCACTTCAAAGCACCTATGAAAATGAATGCCATTCACAATACAATACGTTTTGAATAATACATATTCCTTAAGACTCTGAGGTCAGTACAGATGTTAGACTTAACAGCAGTAAGAAAATCGTGAGGCTGACTCCACTCAAACTTCCCTGATCCCAGCATTTCAGTCTTGAGGTTCCTTCTAGGTCTGTCTTTTGGAAGTTGTCTCCTCTGATGGATATGCACTGTCTTCAATCAATGTATCTCAATAACAATTATTCTCATACCTTGGAAAATATGTTCCCTCCCACTAGGGGAAGTTTCTGAGATTGCAGTAGAAATTTCAACTGATTACAGAAGACATATGAAGTGTTGGAGTGAAATGAATTTAAGCTAAATGTAAGAAAAATATTTTAAGTTTCTGGAAATTACAAAGTAAAAATTAATAGTCCTTACAAGGAAAAATGTTGGGTTGGAAGAGAAGAGCAGAGAGTACAGCTCACAAAAGAAAGAGAAGGAGTGGGAGCTTATGAATTTTCACAAAGAGGAAATGAAAGAGGAAGAGAATTTCCAATATTTTTTCAGAAAACAATGACGTACTAAAGATACATTTAATATATCCTTTCTGAAATTCATTCTTCACAGTGCATTTACACATAGTATGGTTAGCTATAGGATACAGATCTTTGTATTTCCAGAATGTAATGTCACAGTGGAATCCATTCACAAAGAAACCCTCAGTATATTGAATGTTTCCAGTTACCTGATTTCTTTTTACTGTCATTCAATGGAACAAAAATTTTGTAGGCAGCAGACTAACTTGGCAATGTCCATTTGAGTAATTACAGACAGAGCTTCAAATACATCATATTCTATCAAGCAGCACAAAAACTTGAATACACAAATGCTTGGAAAATAAGGTAACTGTTTAAAAGCGGCGTAACATTTTTTCTTTTTTTTTTTTAAAATAAATTCAGCATTGTTTTGAGGTATTTTTTTTTTCTGTTCTCTCAGTTTCAATACCAGTCCTCCAGCCTACAAAACTGGCTGAATCAAAAGCCAATATTGTTGATTTTCCTTGTACCAACTGTAGCTGTATTACAATCCCATCTCCAGGCAAGAATCTAAAAGCAGCTCCTGCTGTGGTTTACTAATTACCTTCAAGACATAAAATTCAGGCCTGCTTAAAAATTCCTGTCTTAGTATTAAAGAGAAATGTTCTCAGTTGTCCTATTTCTGCATCCCAGGTGTTTTACTGAATTCGTTCCTTGGCGCATGGCATGGCTCTCTAGCTCCTTTATAAATATTATCCCAACAGACCAGGATGTTTTAATTTACATTTTTATCTCTCACTTTCAGATCTATCAGAGAAAATCCACCTACTTGACAAGTGGAAGGTAGCCCCAGTGAGACCTTTAAGTGTTCAACTGATGGACCTTGTGAAAATATATGGGCCATGAAACATAAGCAGGAATACCAATGTGTTGCTGAACTAGATACTACAGTGAAAGCCAGAGTTCAGTGAAAATTAATTCAGAGCTTTCCATATTTCACAGAATTGCAGAATCCTAGGGGTTGGAAGGGACCTCGAAAGATCATCTAGTCCAACCCCCCTGCCAGAGCAGGGTCACCTAGAGTACACCTAGAGTTTCCTTCTGAAATTGAACATAGAAGTGTCAGCACACAAAATCAAGAAAGGTGATAGCTTTACTTAAAGGCTGTGCACATCATCAAGGTCAAATTATCTCACATGTAACATAAATTGATAATTTTCAAGATAGCTGATTAGTGCTCTCTGCTGCAATGGACAATAGAGTATAGGTACAGTTTAAAGGAACCGATCACTGGGAGTATGGGTGACAGAGTAAGGTCTTGAGAAATCCAGACGATTGCAGAGGAAACGTACTTAGAATTAGATATCAAATTGGACGCAATATGAAATACAAGAAGTGCAATATAATTAGCCATTCCAATGTTGCAGTAATTTTTCTGTTTATATGGTTTATTTCTTGATCTTGTATTATACATTATTATTCAGATCATTCAGTCGCTGTCTTAACTATGTAATGAGTGTTCTTGCAGACATACAACAGCAGCAAGGGGATAACTCTATATGAATAGTAATGAGCTATGGAGCAATGAACAGGGAAGACAAATTTCAAAAAGAAATAAAGGAGGGAGGGGAGGGGTGAGAAAGGGTTTTCAAATAGCTAGTACATCTGAAAATCACATGCTCAAGAAATCAAGGTTTTGGTTTCTTAAGCAATAAAATAAAGTAATTAAAATTACATATACGATCTTATTTTCCCCTAGAATATAAAAAAATGTACTTTGGGGTAAAAAAAACCCAAACTAACACACAGAAAAAATGCCTCTCATCTCAATTTTCAGCAGCAGATAAGAGGAAATGAGGTATTTGAGTTGCAGATGTTACCACAGCCTTGATGACACATCTCTGGGAAGGAGATTATGTATACTACATATACTATACTACACTGCTATTCTCAAGATTACTAAGAATAACATAGTAAGAGATATTATACATCCCTGATAGCAACTTCAACCATATTACTTAGCATATGCAAACTGTGTCTAAAAAAATCAAGCTCAAGTAAGGTTAACAATGTATCTCTAAAAGCACAGGGTGCAGGATAGACTGGAAGACCAGTAGGAAAATTAGAAGGAAAAGTTGGGCAGCTGGCTTGAGCTAAACTTTGTTCTCCCTAAAAAAAGTTTTTCCCAGTCTACAGAATAATAAAGGCAGTAACTTCAGGATAACCACGGTCTCCTTGAGAAAGAGAAGCAAAGATGGCAGACAGAAGTCGTTCTTGGTGCAATGTATCCATAAATAGTTGCCACATTTTTGGGATAACTCCTTAGAAATCCCAAGGGATGTGAACAGGGTTTGAAGAACCACTTCTCCTTTTATCAAGCAAGTTCTTCTCTTTGATACAGTCCTAATATTTAAAAAAACAAAACCACCCCATATTTTTAAAAGATGCTAACAAAGAAAAAAGGAAAAAAAAAAATCCCTCACTTATGGAAATGCGATCATACACTATTTTTTACACTAAACATTTTCACACATAGTAACAGAGAGAAATCAGATTATATTAGTAAAAGAAACTGAAAAATTCTAAACACTTTGAGCCTTATTTTCCAAATTATGTAAAATCGGAAAATTGCAAGCATTTCTGTCAGTTCTCCATCATGATAATATTACATGACTTGCTGGTTAATTTTAATTACCTTTCATCTGATTAAAAAAAAATTATTTACTTCAACAAAGACCATCGGCTGCTGGCTAATTTATTTTCAAACTCCTTATTAACTTTGTCCTTTTTCTATTGGTTGCATATACTGTGACCAGATAACTATTATTAAATACACTATTTTAGCATGCAAAAAATTGTTGTAGGAGAGCCACAGAAAGATGAAGAGAAGATGGTTTATAAACCATGACAATATTTCAGAAACCACATTCTGAGAAGAGAAATCAATTTTTTAAAATCTTTTTAATGTCCGTTTTTGCTTAGAAATCTCCTTTGCACATCTGAATGACTAATACCTGAAAATTCACAAAAAGCAGAGGATCAAATGCAGATGACATGCATTAACAGATTTTCCAATTTGACAAATAGCACAAGCTCTAGTGCTTCAGTACATTTTTCATCAATCACATTTACACATTTATTATTTTTTTCCAATGCTAATTGGCTGCAGATGGGATATACTTTCCTTTCAAAAAACTAAAATACTGGTAGTTGAAACTCAAGAAGGTAATGGTAACTAACATTGAGAAGTACTAAACATACTGTATAACTGTCTTCGAAAGTATTGATTAGTTAAAACAAGAGCAGCGGTATTATTTCTGAAATATAAACTGCTGTGATCACCCAAACTAGAGCACATCATCATCAATCAAGCCTGAACAACAACTGACAGTAAACAAGATAAACACTAAACAGCCTTCACTATTTTTGTCTGGCACAAATTACAGTTCGCAATAAATAAAAAGACAGGAAACAGTCAAAAGATATAAAATAAAATGAGAGTTCTAGAATCATTATCAAAAAGGAGACAGTCTGTGAGAAGACTTGAGGTTACAGTTTTACCAGAGGTTTTGAAGGTGCAAGAGTGACTTTATACGGAGTAAGGGAGAGCTTGGATGAACCAGGATTTTCATTCCGAACTACATGACAGAAAATTTAAATTCTGATTCTGCAGGGCTAGAGAAACAACTGGAAAAATGGAGACATCTGAACCCTAAATGCCATGTAAACAGATTGAGCTGAAAGGTGATAAGCACACAGTTAGCCTCTACCAGTATCCAATGCTGACCCAGTTATTTACATTCTCTGTATGCTTCAGCACTTGTATGCCAGCCTTCCCCTTATTCCTCCTCTCTTGCAGCTGGTTTAATGGATATCAGGTCCTAGCCTAAACTTTTGTCTTACATTTATCTCTTGCTTACTACAACTGAAGTGTGAGCAGTAATATCACTATAACAAATAGAGATTCACAATAAGTATCTTCTGATTGCTTTGCATTCCTGTTCTAAAGAAAGGGAGCAAACATCACCAGTTTCTTAGGAAGAGGTTGGATCCCAGATATTAATCCCAAGCAAACTCAGTACTTCGATCTTAAAAACTTTCTCCAGCTACAAACCTGACCTTTCCAAAGTATGCCATACCTATTTCACCCAAATACAAACACTAAGACAAGGCATCAGCAGTGATGCAGCACAGAGTGCAAAAAGAAAGCTTAGCATTACCACTTGCAATTGATGAAAATCATATAATCTTCCCCAAGCAAAGACAGATGATTAAGTCAACAGAGTAATGGATATGATAAAACCACACAGATGTGTCTTTTTTCTGTATCATACGGGTTTTCAGAAAGACAGGTAGCAACTGGGTTGCCAAGAGGTATGTAAAGCATTCTAGATGGAACTCGGTGCACTGCTGGAGGAATGGGGCAAAAGAAAAGGAAAGAGAAGAAAGAGTGATAACAGAGACACTATCATAACGATCACTCTGCTGTTCTGTGCTTTGCATGCAGAGTGGGGTAGAGCATGCATTAGTGACTTCTCTTTTAGCACCTTGATTCAAAAATGCAATGACTGGGCATGAGAATTAACTAGAACCATTCTTAATGTATTTAGAAGTAATGCTTTGGTTCTTAGGATCTTGCATTGCTATGCTGCAGACTGACGACTAAAACGAGGAGATAAATTAAATAATATGAAATCCAAGAAAAAAATTGATACCTAGATCATTCTGGTCGGCTGCAGTTTCAGAAGAAAAATTCTAACAAGGCAACAAAAGTTGAATGAAGTGTTACAAGGCAACAAAAAAATTAATTTAATCAGGTGTCATCCTGTCTCCATTTCTATGAATGCCCAGTGGACCCTGATCTGAAACAAAGGAGGGAAAAAAGGGAGGAAAAATGTTCTGGAAATTACTTTATCCTAAAGATTCAACAAAGTACTACCCCCTGCTCTGTTTCATTGAACATTTTCAATATGGTTTTTTGCACATATATCCTAGAACATTTTCAATAATTTTTTTCACAAAGGCTTGAAACAGAAAAAAATATGTTTTTTCCAAAATTCTTTACAGATACCAGAAAATTGGCGTGTTCAAAAGCTGAAATTTATCTGCATGTCACAAGAGGCACTGGCAAAGGAACATAACCAATCAGACTGTAGCATAATAAACACTACCCTGTCCTTTGATGATGTACTTCAGAAAGAAGCTTGTAAGGAGCCACATATGGTTCTCTACACCTGCAAAATATTTCTCATTATCTAGCAATAAATGCAAGAGTAACTTCAGGAATAAAACGATGAGATTTTCCCCATAGAAAAGATCTGCTATTCATTCAATATCCAAGAGAACAGCTAGGTAACAGTAATCCAGACGGGGGACATGACAGGTCAAAATCTTCACTCCCACTAGATGGCAATATTTTCTTTGCAAGCGCAGAATAAGCTTCCACCGAATGGAAACTGCAGTATTTTCCATGGTTTGCATTTTCTGTTAAAATGGAATAAAAACCTAAACCAGGCATTATTGATCAGAGGAGTAGAAAAAAAAAAAAAAAAAAAAAAAAAAAAAGAGTTTTAAATACATATAAAATAGCCAACATATGCATTAGACCATAAATAGAGACTACAGTACCTCAAAAATACACTAAGTGAATAATAAATGTGATACAGGCTTTTAAGGCTGCTAGATTTATAATTAGGCCTACATCAAATTAGATCTTCATTTTAATCCTTTACCACTGCATCATCAGGATGTGGCAATGGAAACAGCACATTTAAATCCTGCAAGATAAAGCATCTCAATTTACTCTCAAACCATCTCCTGTAACATTAAGCAGAAGCTTAGAGCAGTATTAAAGCACCTCCAAATTAAAGAAGGCTCCAGTTCAAGCTCTCATGGTCAGAGGAAGGGTCACTATAACAGCAGGCCTAGAAAGAACACCCTGATTACTTAAAAAAAAAAATAAATAGGAAAGAAAGAAAGAAAGAAAGAAAGAAAGAGATAAAAAGTAAAACTTTCTAGGTTTTGAAAAAGACCAGATGTCTGTATGCACACATATGAACCAAAATGCATGAAGACGTGTTTCTAAATTCTAAACAATATTTTATGAAGTTTTTACAGTAGCCTAAAAACACTTAAGTGAGAATAGAGCTAATAGAGACCCACTGAAACCATCACTCAAAAAAAACTCCCATAACAAATGCATGTGCTTTCAAAAAATCCTACAGCTTATAAATGAAAATCAATTTTCCGTTGTGAACGGTTAAAAAGAAATAGCCACATGCCAGTCTTCATATTAATTCCTATGTTTAACTTTGTCCCCTAAAATATGCTAAAGGAGCAGAGTATAGAGGCATCCAGAACACAGGCAGAAATGTGCAAAAGATGACAGAAAGGCCCAGGGCTCCAGATCCACGAAGCACACCAGATGAAGGATGATGTCTAGGGATTACAAACCCAGGACTGGGAAGAATCAAGTTTAAGGTTACATTGACATGAATTCCTGTGCTAATCAATGGCCCTTACAAACTGGAAGTCAAGGAAGAATGGGGACAAAGTGTGGAAGATAAATGCTCCATGAGCTGATTAGACACTACAACAGGGGACATATCAAAATACCAACTCTCAGTTACACAGTGTTTTGTTCAAGAGACTCATTTCTGGGATGCTGACACCTTCTCCAATTTAATCACCTGCAGAAAGCTTACACTCTTGTTACAAATAAATACACCAGCTTGCAAGCTCAGCTCAGCCCTGACTCCTGAACTCGAGCCATTTCAGGACATGAAACTGACAGTCATTTAAGTTCTGTTCATAATTTATTATTCCACTTTGCCAGTAATCTCATTAAACAACTTTGACACAACTGAATGAAGCATGATAAAAAAATCATTGCTCCAGGTATACTTCCCAGGGACTTCCCAGAACTTCCAGTCTTGAAAAAAGTGAAAACCTCATGGATCTTTTAAACAGTGCCAGAAAACAATGAGAAATGTTTAGTAGCAGTTACCTGGTTCAAACTCAGAGCAGCTTACTTACAGATTACAGAAGGCATTTTGTGTATTATCAACATATCCTCAAGTTACACCTTAATGTATGTTCTGGTGGTGGTACACTGGTTTATAGAGAAAGTAATCTATCATCAAAATCTTGTTTAAGAAATGGACTTTTCCACTTCCCTTCCCCATCCTTTTCCCTCTCCTCTGGTTTATATTTGCCTAGCACACGAGATACACAGAAAAAAAGTTCTCTAGGAGTCAGTAATACTGTCACATCGCTTCCAAACAGCAGTCATATAGGGAGCAGAAATTACAAGCAGGGCAACAGAAACTTGCTCTCCCTTTGGACAATCTGCCTTCAACCCAATGTCTGTCCACACAAACTTACAACAACATACACACATGTATTTTACTGTGTGAAAGCAGAATTTAAGAATTCTGTACATCTATCAGCATATTCCCAAGTACTCTTGGAAAGAACTAAAATTTTCCAGAAACTAGGTTTTATGTGAATGAAAATGTTCACATCTTAGGAAGCTCTCACTGAGTGCTCCTAAATTCCCCACCATGCTCAAAACGTGACCAAATTCTATAAGGTTGCCTCCGCAGTTTTTAAATACTAATGCCAAAGACAGTTCACGAATCTGTTATTGACAGCACCAGTCAGGTCCCTAAGAGTGTCATGTCACATAGATCCATCCCAGTTTGGGGATCTCCTTCAACAGCATCAGTGTCAGTCCCCTCATAAGAACATGCAGTATCTTAAAACAGACATAACTTAAAGACCGGATTATATACAACAACAAAATAAAAAAGGCCTTGTGTCAATTTTTTCATCAGCTGGTGGTGCTATAGCAGGCCATGCTCCAGTGAGGCACAGAGGCAATGACATACTTCATGAAACCATGTTTTGTTAATGCTTGTGGAAATGACAACATTCATCATCAATAGCACCACTGGGCCACTACATGTAATTTGAAATGTGAATGTCATTCTGGACTGCAGTGAGGCAAGGGGTGAGGTATTTAGAAATGAATGAAGGTGACTTGAATGTATTCATGCAGATAAAAAATAGCCCAAATATCCTCCTATGTAACACTGACTTTCCTCATTTCCCAAGGAGAGGATTCTGCAGGAGCTGTCAGCACTCTGCACAATGAAGTCGTAAGTGATGCTGCTTATGCTGCTGTCACACAGCATTGCCCATCAGATGCTGTGCTATGAAGATATTTATAATCATTTGGTTTCCAATTAACCAATCATCAACACCCTTCTGCTGCTTTTCAATACATAAATCTATTCTCTTCTTCCTTGAGACTTGATGGTAACAACAGACCAAGACACACTTGAATATTCTGGATTATAACAAACATCAGACACAGACAGATACTTGCAGCATTTTTATGTTTTTTGCATGCCTGATGCACACAGATCACCCAGACCACTCAATTTTGAGTATATTAATCATTGCCTGCTGCCCTAACGTGGTAACCCGTCCTCTTTCTTACCATGTGGCAGCCATGTAGAACACCCACCCTCAGCTCACACAGTCATAGCTACTGTGTCTTCATAATATGTTAATAATACATTGCTCTCTTCGTTTGGCGATTAAGGCTTAAAGTCAAACCCAGACACTTGATAGTTGTGCCAAATATGTGATAATTTTGTTTTAAGGGCTAAGAACACCCACTGTGAATTGACTGAATTTGCCAAAATTAATATTTTATTCTCACAATAGCCATATGCTATTCATTTGTACCTTAGCCTGGAACAGCCATTATAAATATAAAAATCTCAGTAAAAACATTTTTTAGCAAATTAAAACAATTTATTCCACCAACAGAGAGGGGCAGGACAGAACCTGTAAGGTCAAAGAGAGTCAGTGAGCTTGACTTCAGAGAATTCATCAGAACAAAAATTATCTACAGTATTCCAAGCCCCAAACAAGAAAAGAGCTTCCATACACATCAGAAGGCTTGTAGGTAAGTAACTTGGATCAACTAGGTTGCAAAGAAAATAATCTTATTGTACATAGCTAAGACAGACTAATAATTGCTGGCATGAAACACTGTACATGAGGGTCAAGTTTAAAACATCTCTGAGTTGGGCTTTATTGTATTTATACAGAAGAGTAAATGCAAATATTGTCCTTCCTTCCTTCCTTCCTTCCTTCCTTCCTTCCTTCCTTCCTTCCTTCCTTCCTTCCTTCCTTCCTTCCTTCCTTCCTTCCTTCCTTCCTTCCTTCCTTCCTTCCTT
>NW_009954543.1:1514273-1572902 GCF_000747805.2 Chaetura pelagica
AAAACCCCCTCCCCTCCCCCTTCCCTTCCCCTTTCCCTTCCCCTTCCCTTCCCCTTTCCCTTCCCCTTTCCCTTTCCCCTTTCCCTCCCCTTCCCCTCCCCTTCCCTCCCCTTCCCTTCCCTTCCCTCCCCTTCCCTTCCTTTCCCTTCCCTTCCCTTCCCTTCCCTCCCTCTCTCCCTTCTTTCCGTAAAAGCAAACATTTAAGGCAGAACCTGCTTCAGCTAATAGTCAGCAATCCTCCCCTCCCAGGTTTTCCTTCATTGCTCTCTACAGAAAATCCCAGAGACAGAGTGCGTGGGAGGTGGAAAGGAGAGTTAAGGAAGCAGAGGGGAGAGCAGAGGGTAGGGAAAAAACTTTATTCTCAAAATTTATTCTCTGCAGATAGCCCAGCTCCAAAAATCCTTCCATAAAGTCTCTTCTTAAGCTGAAAAGAGAAGGCCAGTCCTCTCCCTGTCTGCATCCCTGCACCTCAACACACTTCAGGAATGGAAAAGTAGACAGAAGGATAGAAGCAAGTTTTACCATTGCTGGTCTTGGCAATAAAACACTCATTAAGTTCTGCAAGGCCAGGATTTTATGCCAGATTCACAAACAAGTCATTTATAAAATTCCAGAACAGGTCCCCAAACTACCTGTCAAGGAGAAGCAAGAATCTGATGAGATATTTTCCCTCAAGTCTGCTCTTTCTGTAAGGTTTTATTTTATTTGGCTCTAGCTGCAATGTATTGCTAGATGTCATTGTAAAATGCAGAAAATATTCATTCATAAATATTCAGTAACATACTGAACTTACAATGAACTGCACTGGCTGTAGCAGTGAATTTAACTCACAACACACAGAATCCTAGAAGCCACACATTTAGATCTCATTTATTTAGTTGCTCATAATAAAAGAGTTGCACAATAATAAAGCAAATTCTTACTTTTAGAACTATATAGCATGTTCTTGTACAAAAGACTGGGTGCAAAACTCAGAAAAGGGTATTCCATTAACCTTCAGGACCTGAAGCTGTTACCATAGACAGTATTTGCTCTCTTACAGATGTATCTCTCCAACAGATACCCCCAATACCTTTGTAGTCCCTCACTTTGCTTTCTTTCCCCAACATGTATACCAAAAAATATACAGGCTGTTTATGAGGCAGGGGGTCGTAAAGGCAAACAGCACCCTTACAATGATGGAGTGATGTTCTTTTGTAGGCAATTGCAAACATATACCTACCATGCTCTGTATATTCCCTGTTGCAGTCTTTTGACTGCAGGGCCTTACATGTGCAGGAAGCAGTCACCTGCTGTAGAAAAACAGACTTTGGGCATGAAATTTTAGCTGCCTAAGAACACAGAACTAAGGTCTGAAGCAGGAAGTGAATCACATCACGTACAACTGAAATTAAGTTTGTTACTTGGTGACTGACTTCCTTCTTAGGCATGACTATCCCTCCATTTCAATGCTACAGATGCTTGGATGTCTGCAGGAAAAAGAGATGCACCATCACAAAATGGGAAGATTCATACTCTGGAAACAATATAAAATTCATGGATGTCATGACTACAAAAAAAACCAACACAGGTGCCACTACTATAACTGAAGATATATGCTCAAATCACAAAAGAGTACTTCCAACTACCATCCCTCCTAAGCCAATGCTGAAAATCTGGAACTTGAAGCAACACAGGGCAGTGCTGCTGCCCACTGTGATGCTAACATATTCCAGTAACAGGTAAGTTTAGTCTTGCAGACTCAATTTGATATAGGTGCTCTGGCAGCTTCTAAAGGTGTCATAGCAAGGTTTCAGCAGTTCCACTCTGCCACAAACTATGGAATAAGGTATTGTTATTCATGTTTTGATTTTGATACTCTTCAAAGTAACCAACTTTTTCCAGCTGATAACAAAAACTGAAGTTAATGAAAACAATGATTCAGGGATCACAATGATCCATTGACTCCCTGCAAATGAAAAGAAAGGCCACTTTGCTTCTTAGTTAAAGAATTTTCAGCTCCGCAATTCTGTTGCATCAGTAATGTTTTGGAAATATGAGATTCACACCAGGTATAAATCAGTGCAACTAGCAAATTCCAGTGGAAGTGCACCAAACTCCACATACCGTAAGCTCTTGTGCAGTTGCCAAAAAGGAGAGAGAGAGGAATTGGGCTCCAGAATGGTTTGGCTCACACTGTCCTCATGGGGAAGAAAAAGTCCATGCTCTTCTTCAAACCCCAGCTAAAACAGCAGGACAGAGAATGTTTAAAAGGCTGAGGCCAGTTTACTCAGCAGCACCTATTAAGGAGTTTTTGAACTTGTGAAAAGGAGATATTCAATCTATAACTGTAAATGTTAGAAGAGGAAATATTTCTCTAATACTAACATAATCTACCTGAAAGCAAACTTAAAATTCAGAAAATAAGCAGCAACAATCATGATAAAGTCACTAATTTAAGCAGGGAAATGCTTCCTTTTCAGCATTTACCATCCAAATGCAGAGCACCTTTAGCAGGAATTTTTCCTAGAACAATTTTTCAACTGTCTTAGCCTGCTTCACACATAGCCAAATCCCAGCCCCTAGTGAGAGTGCAGATGGCAAAGCTGAGGGCTTAAGAAGGAAAAGAAAAATGATAAAGACATTTCTGAGACATAGCCCAAATTTTACATAAGAAGCTTTTAATTCCCCTGTTTTCCTGGTTTAGAAGAAGAGATAGTTGCTATTCCACAATCATTTTATATCCATTACTTTTATTTTCAAAGGTAGGTAAAGAGAGAAGGAAGTTGGATTTTTAGAAGTTGAAAAACAAAATTCTCCTTTGAACAGACAGACTCTGCAGATAGGGTGTAAGGCTGAGGTCGCTGGTGGGAGGGGGCAGAGGGAGGGAGGAAGTGTGTAACCACAAACATAGCTAGGCTGAAAAGAGCATTTGCTGTATGCAGCGGTGGTAGAAAAAACAAGAAAGAAGAGACTTCTGCTTTTGTCAGTATGCAGGTTCAGTTAATTACAAGAATATGAAATCACAAAAAAAAAGTTTATAGCAGCTTTATATGGGTAGAACCTCTGCTTTTAAAGAGACTGCTCTTGGATTTCTTTCCCAAAACCAGGAGAGTGAGCATTAATACAGAACTGATCCAGTCACAAAGATCATCTGAAGACCCTCCCTTCAAAGACATGCTCAAATGGCCCAGACCTTCTATTTAAAACTCTGTATCTTTGATCCTTCTGCAGGCTAGCAGTGCTGTAAGATATGCTGCCCATCTGCAGAAAAGGAACACCTGGAAGGACATCTGCCACTGCACGTAAGTAGCTGTCAGACCACACGGGCTTCCACACCAAACCTTGCCGAGCAGTCATGGAGTCAGCAGGTAGGTCGGCTCTGAATGCTGTAGGACAGGCACTATCAACAGCTTCACAGAGTTAAAGGAGCCCCTTTACCAAAGACAGGGAAGAGCAAGTATATTTTTACACTGAAACCTCATCTTCTTTATACAGGCTCTGTTAATTACAGTTCACGTAAAGGACTATTTGTTAGTTGCTTGTCAAAATCAATTGCTGTTCAGCCTAGATGACCATCTCTAACTTTAGAAGAAGATGTATTTATATATTCTAAATATTTATCACTCCTCTACATAAACAATCATATTCACTGACAATAAGATTCAGGGCTTTTACTTTTATAGTTAGTGTTAACCTTCATTTAGCAACACAAATAAGAGTTCAAACAAACCTTCAGGGACAGATAGACTAAAATACTCAATTTAAAATTCACTATAGAAATACCTACTTGCCAGTTTCCACCACTGCCTTTTTCCTTGGAAGTACTTATCCTATGACATGAATGCCTTTTGTGAGGAACCTCTTGTAAAAAAAATTCCGTATGTCTAAATTGTACCATCGTGTTCACTCAGTACTTTAGAAGCATATCCAAACAATATCATTAAACTGGAAAGTACAGTTTTCCTCTGCACAAAACACAGGTATTTGGCTTACAGTTATGTCTGCTTAGGCATTATAGAAAATTATTCAGATTATTCCATCCAGACTTAGTATTGTAATCAATTCAGCATCTGAGTACAGGCAGTTGGACTTACATTAGGAACTCCAGATACTCAGCATGTCTTCTGCAAGATACACTTTCCAAAGAAAGAAGCAGCTGGAAGGCAATACTTTAAAGGGGCTATGGGCACAAAAAAGCTTTTTCACTTAGTTGGCTCCATCTGTTTGACAAGTTATGAACAGATGCTCCCTATCTTCCCAAATGCATTTTACCAGTGACCAGAAAAGTCAGTTTTTCAGCAGACAAAACATCAGTATCCAGAAGTGCAGATCAACCACTTTCAGAAGCGTTCCCCTTTGAACTGGAACAGTTTGTACAAAAACAGATGTAGTGTTCACAGGCAGAAATATGGACCATTAAAATAAAAGTAGGTTATTTTTCTTTAGTCTGGAGAGGGAATTAGAAAGGAAGGGACACAGAAGTGAGAAAGAAACAGAAAAAAACGAGAAAGCACCTTCAGGAGAAAAGGGGCCAAGGTATTTGCTGTTCATTTGTGCTATCTGCTATCCTCTGCTTGCTGGCCCAGTGCTCAGGCCTTGTTTGCCTCATTTTAGGTCTATGTGAAACAGTCTCTATCAGGTCACTGCTACTCTGCTCCTACAAAGAAAGAAGAAAAGATGAATGATTGTGTCCATTTAATAATAAATAAATTCAGAGTGCCTGTCTCTGTCAACACTTCCATCTTGCATGCCTCTTAAAAATGAGCCCTCTTCTGCTGCTCTCCCTGCCAAACAACTCCACAGTCAAGCAATTTCTTTTCCAAACCAAGTGCCCACCCATAGGTAAAAAAACCTGCCAATTCCGCAGCCCTCTTCAAAACTGGAGGCCCACTTCTGCCTCAAAATCCTAAGAACTTAATGAGGACATGTTACATTCAGTAGTCAAATTTGACCTGTGTTTCTCAGCCTTTTTTTGCCAGGCTCACTGCTTTATTTAGCTTGGTCTCAGAGCCAGGAGGGGCTGCATCCATTTGCTGGGGCAACGGCAAATCAAGGGCTTGCTCCAGGACTATCCTACACCCACAAGAGATGGCTTTGCACCTGCTCCATGGATAAGACACAGTGAGCATGGTTTAGAGGTCTCAGAGGAAGCTGGCAGTGGCCTCGCAGGGCTATCCCTGGAGACGATAAGGAGCAAGCTTTACATCATATGGAGTCAGAGTATACGGATGGTCTGACACCATACAGTATTAGCCAACTTGTTATCTGGCAGGTGTTAATAGCTACCAAATCTTTAGTCTTTGAGGACAGGTAAATTCTACATTCAAAGCCCACACAACCAGAGTTCAGAGGTATTAAAAAAAGTGGTGATTTTTTATCATTACCATCTTCTAACAGTGAACAAAAAAATGCCATTAAACCTAGGGAGATTACACCTTAAGTCTCTTGCCTGGAAATCCTTCTATGGCAAAGAAACTCTGATGTGTCCCAGAGAGACTATAAAGCACAGTTCAAGTTAAGAAAGCAAAGGTACAATGAATAGAAGACCATAAGAGTCTGAGTGATATTTCTCCTGGACCTCAAAATGGTTAAGAAAATGGCAAAAAAAAATAAATTGCTGGAGTCCACTTCAGCATTATCTCTTAGCAGTGGATCTAGCCTTTTCCAGCACTGATTCACATGCCCCATAAAGAAGATCCATACAGAAGGAAGTGCTAGTTGGAGAGAGCAAATTTAGGAGAGTAGACTCTCAGGGCACTCGCAGCCCTGACAGCAACAGGTATTGTAGTCACAACTCAGGCTGCAAAGGTCCTTCTTCCTTATGCTGAGCAAGACCTAAGTCCCAACCTCATAGCATAACCAGACAGATTATTACAAAGTGTCTTCATGTTTATTGCTCTGCCCCACCTTGCAGTATAATCTTACATTTGGTAATAGTGAGTTTTCAAGACAAGTCATTATCTGACAGGTTCTTTTAAAATTTGATAGGGGAAAATTAATGAGACTGAAGATAGGGGCAGAGAAGATACAGGTTAGGTAAACTCCTAATACTTCCCAATTTTAGTTTAACAAAATCCTACTGTTATGGTAAAGCAAGATTTCAGACAGGGTGAGACATATCTTGCTTAACAGAGGGTAGTCCTTGGCCTCCAAATGAAATTTTCTTTAGTCACTTTTACAGTGTTAAAAATCTTCCATTGCAAATTGTGGTTTGGAGACTTTCCCAGTTCTCACTATGAACCCCAAGCCAAATTATTCACATTTTCAGGCTACTGCAGTAACTGGAGTCCTACAGAACATCAAACCCTGCATTTATTAACAATACCTCTTGCTCCAGTCACAGTGTCCAAATTCAGCTGAGGAGACACTTAGTAAGCCATTCCTATTAGATTTGCAAATTGAAACAATATTTTCTTAAAAAGATAACTTTTATCCTACTGTATTCTAAAAGCCAAAGCAGTATGAGAGCACAAGCAGAAAACAACATTAAAACTATGAACAGTAGAGACAGAACTTTGATCAGTTGTTTGAAACAACTTTCTGTGGTAACTGCACATGTAGCCACAGCAAGCACAACAGTGGCTGAGGTTTCTAGTGGTCAAGATCAAAATAAAACCAATTACAAGAGTTTTCACATGGGGGCTACACATGAAATTACTGGTGCTTGGTAGCAGCCACATGGTAGTTTAGGTTCTTTAAAAAAAAGTCTGCCATGAAACTGAAGTAACAGCCAAGCTGTAAGACACATCTTTCTTGCCGTATTTTAAAAATTATTTTATTAGAAAGCTTGTGAAACTTCAAAAAATGCAATATTATGTATCTTGTGCAACTGGCTGCTCTAGTCACAATGCCAAAACTGTGAAGTTCATACAAAATAAAATTTGAAAAACAGTGTTGTGCCTTCTGCCTCAACAAGTCCAGCTGTAATGCACTCTCGGTCTGATTTGATATAAGGAAAAAGACTCACAGTAAGTTTTTTCTCCATACTCAGCAATACGGAGCAGCATCAGAGAAAAAAATTAGTAAAATCTCTTCTAAATCCCTAATTCAGAAAAGTCAGACAGATAAACTGTACCTGCATCCTCAGTTACCTGCTTCTCTGCCACCTCTTCCCCTATATCCGCTCGCTATCTGCACACTGTGAAAAGCCAAGCAGACAGCCTTCCTGGAGAGCAAAAGCCATTACCAGCCCACAGCCAAGCAAAATGTGTATTTGAACAGGGCCACCAGGGACCATTCAGTACATTAAACAAAACTTTAGTATCATCTCTATCTAAACCATCTCACTGGTAAGTGACTTAACTGGAAAGTAAAAAACTTGCTGACAAGGAGTTTAGTCAGATTTGCTGTGAAAAGGTGAATTGTGGTGTTACAGTAATACAACTGTCAGTCAGTGACATTTATGGCCTATTTCCCAGGAATTTCTGCATAAACTCAGTGGCCTGTACTCTAGAGGCTTATGCAATATATAGAGTTGTGATGAGACATCCCAGCTTGGCCTGAAGATTTTAATTCTGAGATTCAAAATAATTTCATTAAGACAAAATACAAATCACATCTTTTAATAAGCCTTTTGAAAGTACAAGGTCAGTGACCTCACTGAGCAACAGATAAACTTTGCATTGATTTAATTCTGCAAACACCACTCATAATACTTTTACACAGAAAGATGTACAGCCTTGAAGATATCAACAGAAAGGTTGTTCTGTATTCAGGAAAACAAGGGCTACAACAACACTGAGCTCTGAAAGGAGAGTGATTCCCACTTGACCAGCTAGCAGGTTCAGCGATACACTGGTCTCTCTGTGCAAACCAGGTGCCAAAGTTAATTCTATCAAGGGCAACATAGAGGTATTGATAAAGAACAGGCCCTAAAATTTCCAATAGAAAACTGCTTCCATGTATTACAAGAAAAGTGGCTTTAAAAATTCACATAGCAGTTACTTAACATCACCCATGAAGCAGACCAGTCTATTTTGTAACATTCTCAATCTGTTCTGAGTAACAACTGCTTTTCCAAAGATGTAAAACATCTTTGTTATGAATAATCACAATATAACCTTACTGTTTTCCTCTTAACATTAGACTTTACAGTAGATTTATATCAATGAGCATTCCTATTTCATGTTTGTTCTGTACAGAGGAACAGGGTACGGAGGAAGCTGCCACTTTCCCATTAAATAAAAAATATGCAAAGAGATGCTGAACATCATACAACTGCTACAGTCCAAGAAAAGAAACGCAACATGGCTACATTAAAAACAAAGGTTAACAAAGACAATGTAAAAGACATTCCATGAGAAAAGGAACATTAGAAGTCCATATGGTTTGAATACTCTTTGGATTCCAGTTTTGAGTATCAAGGTGACTAAAATTAGACAGTGATTTGTTTGAAGCACAGAGAGGCTTTAGTGCTCACTTGGTTCATTGGCTCTGTTAGAGAAAATCCAGTAATATTCTTAAATATAAAAATAATGCCCTGACTGGACTGACAATCTTGTTTTTACAGAAGACCAAACACTATAATAGTTGTTGATTGAAAACATTTTAAAGCATAAATACTTTACACCATGCAGAATGTCTGCTTTGTGACTGTGGCAACACGCTCTAGGACAGTATTCACACAGTCCTTAAGCATCTAAATTTGGGTGTCTATGCTATGCACCTACTTTCCGATGAAACTGGTTCAGAGATACAGACCTCTGCTCTGAGTTGGTTCTGCAAAAGCACCTTTAATTTATTGGCTTCCCAGGAAACTTACTCTCTCAGTGTAGCTCCTACATTCAGCTCCATAATGAAGGAAGTCTGAATACTTCTTGCTGGCTGACTTTTTGTCTTGTCTGGAATTCCAGTTTGACAGAACTTATAGGAAGATCCACTCAGGTAATATCAATATTTTTATCTAAATTAATGATACTGTCTACATCAGTTCATCTCTCCTGACCTGGACATCCCACCCAACAATAGGTTGAATGCCCAAACACCCACAGAAATCAAATCTGCAGCAAGTGGAATTGCTGTAGACATGCTGCTGATGTGGAGACTGCTAATGGTGGTTCCCCCTTTTCTCTTTGCTAATAACCCTCTTTTATTTAACTAACTTCTTTGTCAGAAGCCTAGCATATGAAGCCTCAAAAGCACAACTATGACCTGACTTTTAAGAAGAGAAGGATCACTACTGTAATTTTTCTGAGTTCTGGAACACCTCCATCACCACCAATCCCCAGCATGTTCTGATGTCTAGCATTACAGCAATGCCCCAGGAGCGTGAGTGATGGCCCTTCTCACACACTTCCCCTCCTTGCCTTTAGCCACCATCAAGATAAAAAGAAGCAGACAGCAGCAGTTAGTAAGAAGTTTCTTTATCCCAATTACTCCAGCTTACCAAGGCCAGGGAATACCTGTATTCCCACCTCTTATACTGAAGCTGGTCTGCTTGAAGTTGGTGCATTTTACAAGGGACTGTATTTTTTTTTAACAACTGAAACTGGTAGAAAATAATACTTAGAATTACAGTATGTTGCTGAACACACCTCCTTCTGGAGTCCTAAAATTTAGTTCGAATCTTTCTCCTTAGCAACAAAGAGACACGGGCTGTAGAAGGTGAATACACTTGCTAAAACCTCGTTCTTCATTCACATTTAACTAGTATATTTCCATTTCTTTAAAAGCCAAGAGATGCATTACTTGCTTAGCATCAGCAAAAATATTTTCCATTCATTTTATTCAGAAGCTATTGCAACTGATGAAGAAGATACAGAAACCTACAGATAAGGCCAACATGAAAGGCCTTATCTTTTCCTTGAGTCAAAGCCTAAGTTCTTTAACAGGACAGTAGAATATTTTTTTGTTATCTGCACTTCAGCTCTATCAGCCCAAAGTATAAGCTCCATTCTTTTATTTGAGGCTAGCAATAAAGAAGGTCATGCAGAACGAAGCCTGTACATTTTTAAAGGAATGTTCAATGCTTAGATAATCCTCTTCTGTTTCCCCCTCACAAAGTTTAATGTCCCTTGTTACGCTATATATGCTTTTATGTCTGTTCATCATCATGGTACCTGAACATTGTATTAAATCAGAGACATAAATAGTGCAGCTTCCTGTGGTGTAGCTAACCCACGCTTGAGTTGGTGGGGAAAGCCACTGAATTAAAGCTATATTCTGCTTATTCCTATGAGTTATTTTGCTCAGCTATGTTTATTATTTTACTGCCTCTATTAGAGCAACTCTAAGCAGACTTACTTAGTGTCTCACAACCTCACATTGTAGGTCAATTTGTAGGTTCTATCTCACTTAATGAAGTTCTCATTTCCAGGTTGAAGTTTGTAGCATGATACTACAAACACCCCACATCCCAGTCTGGGTATTTCTCATCAAGTGGGATTTATGCACAAAAGGGGGATTAGGAGCATTGCACACGCAAGATAGGCGATCACACCAACCTCTCCACTTTCACCCTCTACAGGGTATCAGTTTCCCAACTTCTTCCCTTTTGCCTTCTACTGCCGTGCCAAACCCTACATAATACCAAAGGAAAAGCCACCATTTTTCCACTTGACAACACCATTTTTTCTCAGAACAGTCAAAGACTTGCCACAGAAGGAAATCATCATGTAGAAAGTGAGTTTCCTGTGTAAGCCATCCAATCTGATCCAGGTTCACTGAGATTGTTGATACTATAAATCTCATAACAACTCATAACTACAATATAAATCCTCTTTGCTCCAGGGATAGGGCTCACATAAATGGTATTACAGATGTCACACAAATTTGCAAATGTCCCTAGAGGAAACAAAGACCCACTTTCCAGAATTTGTTTTAAAAAATATTTTTCCATCTGTTCTGTTCAGTTTACCCTACAGTAATGAAGACAGTTAAAACTACATGTTTTCTATGGTAGAAAATACAGCCCTAGCACATCAATGGGGAAATGGATCAGTCACCTCTGAAGAAAGTCACTGTTTACATAACAACCTAGATTACCTAAAATATTTTAAAATCAATGAAAGCATGATGGTTAAAAATACTGAAAAGAGTCCTTAAGCAAGGATTTTTATCAGTCTGGAATACAAAGGTATAAATTAATGAAAGTAGTCTGCCAACCAGCACTGAAGTTGACCTGCTAGTAAATGCAGCAATGAGGATTTGGTTTTTCCATTCAATATATCTGTACCTGTGCGTATTTGCAAGCACCATATCATATAATTAATGGACATGTTAGAAGTTTTATCTAAATTTAGCTCTTCAAGCTAGCTGATTCTTTTCCTCATTTATGAACGCCAGTTCCTGTTTCCCCTACCTGATTCTTTTCAAAATCAGGTCAACTGCTACAAATGCATCTTTCTCAACCCATCTTCTTCAATCTCTATTTTGCTTTTGGTCATTCCTACCCTGTCTCACTTTTTCATAAACCGTTGCAGTAAAATTATTGTGTAAGTAGCTAAATGGCTCATCACAATGCTGGAGCTTTCCCAGTTCAAAGCAGGAGCTAAAACAGTGACAAAGCAATGGGAAAAAAAAAACCAAACTCTTAGAAAAACTCAAGAGTAGAAAACTTCTGCTCAGTTTTGTGCATTTTGGTGACGCACATGATTTCACTTGTAAGTAACACTGAAAAATACTGTGTCTATGAATGACCCATGGAGGCAGTGCAGAAAGAGGACTAATCACACTTACTTAGATAAGGGCAAAAGAAAAGAGTGCATCAAAAGTCATGTAGATGTCTGGATTTAAATCATGTCCTTTCCAACCTCCTAACTTTCTTTCGCACTGAGAAACTCAACTCCTTATCTTTGGCGTTCAGCATGCATGCTCCTCATGCATTCTTCTTTCTGATAGATCATTTTATAAAACCTGCTCTTCATAGCCACTGTCTTATTTCCTTAATAAACCTGGTTTTCTCTTTCTCAGCCTGCAAAATGACCAAGCGCTAAGATACCATGGTGATTAGGAAAACGGAAAACATCAAAACAGACAGACTGTGTTCTCTTTAACTGAAATGCAAATTTCTTGTTTCATACAGGAAATTTTAGTCAGAACAACTGCACAGACACAAGTCTTCCCAGAGGTGAGTTTGTGAATGAACTGTTAATGTATTGTAAAGGTGAGCTTTGCAAAGGTGAAACAAAGAAAGAAGCAATAGAAAAAAAAAAAAAAAAAGTAAAAATAACCTGTGATCAGGTCATACTAATCTATACAAACCAATACTGAAATAGACATATAAAGTGCTCAGAAAACTATGGTTGCAGAACCATCATGGTTTGTATTCAGTGATCATTTCTTTCTTCAAAACTGCTGGAAGTCAGACCTATTGCTAACTTTCATGAGCATGTTTGAGGGCTCACAAAGCAAGAAGCCTGCAGTTCCTGAAACATCTGCCCTTAAGGCGACATAGCTACAACACAAGAACAAAAAGCACCATGCAAACAAATAAAGTTTTACGAAAAATTCAGCATTGCTTCATTTGTAGGATTTTTTTAATGCTTGGGCTCCAGACAGTTTGATGGAAAATTCAGCTTTCAGTTGTATGTTCTTTTTTCAAGCTCATAACTTCAAGCCCCTGCCAGGGAGATCAAGGCTTGAAAATATGAAATAAGGATGTCTCAAAAACTAGAAGACAGGCAAAACCTCTCATAATTATTAAAAATTTACAATCTTTAAGACTAATTGCATTTTCTTTGCAGTCTTGATTTACAATTTGAAAGCAGAGAGTAGAAGTAATATTAGCAGTGATTAAAACAATGCAAAACAACACAAGCAAAACTGAGTCCTATCCATTATGACACAATATTCAACAAGCAACTATGTATATGACCTTCAGTAGATATAAAAGCCAAGCCTTATTCTTTACACACCACCTGAGTTAGCTGTCAGCTGGAGTAAGCAAAATTAGACAAAGAGTTCATGAGAGAAAACGGTTGTCACTGCAAATTACTGAAAGCTCAGGACTGCAGGAGCTTCTAGTATCATTATTCTCCTTTGTATGGTAAACTTTCTTTTTTGAATCATCCAAATTCAGTTTCATTGCTACTCTCTAATACAAAGTCTCTCACACGATGTTTTGCAAATCAGCTCAGGATCTCTGTAAATAGCCTGATATAAAAAAATAACTGAGCCATTTTGCACCCTGTAGGTGGCAAATGATTAGGAACTTAAATATGTTGCAAGTCATGTCCAATATTGGTTTACTCTCAACTTAACCATGCAGCTGTCAGTACACAAACCACTAAGTATGCACCTCTGTTTCTGCAACCATAACTGTGTCAAGCAACATCTGCTAACAAGTTTCATCCCCTTAAGAAGGATTTAAAACATTTTATCACATGAATCAAATGCTTTATCATGTGGATTTCAGAGTAGTAGTCCTTTTGATTTGCACACAGCTTGAAAACATGTCAGACATTTCTTTCAAAATCTCTTGCCAACAAACTATGGAAAATAGATTTTATTTCAGGCATTCTGAACTGTTACTGACAACTCAACAGTATTTCAGCCTGCTATAAGAGTTTCTAGGATCCCAGATTTATCTCTCCATCTCCACACGTCTCATTCCTTAGCAGCTTGTATAACTTACCAGTGATATGTTTCCTCAGAATAGGCTGTTAGTTCTGTACCCAGCTGCAGTGACGATTTAAAGTCACTAACAGGATGACCTAATCAGCATCTGTTCTTGCTATGCCCATGGGCTGGCCAGGACTTTTTTTTTACCATATTTTTTTTCACATGTAAAATAATGTTAAGAAGTTCCCACAGCACAGGCAAAAATGTGATGTTTTTTCATAGGCAATATCCTAAAATTGTATCACTGACTTCTAAATTATTGATATACTTTACTTGCGACTATGAACAACAGGCTAAGTGCTTGTTTTACTTCAGATCCTTTATTTTTATCCCTTCATTTTTAGGAGAAGCTCTGCTGAACAGCATGCTACAACACGTGGTTTTCCCATCCTATTCGGAGCAATTCTGGAAAAATTCCCATCTCTACATCAGCTGTATACTGGGTCAAAATTAATGGCACATTGGTTGAAATTTACAGGATTTATTTTTGTTTCCATAAAGCTTAAGATAATCTTTGATACAGATTTTTTTTTTTTTCCAGGATGAACTGTGTATGCTGAAGATAGTAAACAAAAAGAACACATTGTTTCCAAGAAGCCATGAAGATGCTGACATACAAGATACAGAAGGAACGAACTTGGAAAAACACTATGAGAGAACATAGATGATAGTATGCCAACAGATGCATAAAAGGCAAGTCTTACAGTATTTATAAGGGTCTGCTGGAAGCAACTATCACTGCAAATGCACAGAAGAAGAGAGGAAACTAGAGTCTTCATCAAGGAAGGGGCAGGAAATGTACTGCATGGCACATCACCGTAGGCATGGCTAGCCTTTCAAAAGTACAGCATGATCTCCCCTGCGTCACTGTGGCCCACTAGCTGGTATCAAAGAGGAGGAAGACAAAGATAACAACCCACCAACCACCTGTCCCCTCTGAAGCATCTGGCACCAATATTTGTAAGAAAGCGCCTTAATTTCAAACTCCCAAACATACAGACAGGTTGTCTCCTTACTGCCACTCACCCTTTCAGAACTACTTCTGCCTTTTTTTCAGATCTTTAAGACAGAACTCTGGTAGCAGGGACACAGGTAAGTCAGAAACATTGCATATTTTCCTCTATCTTTGCCCCAGAGGAGCAATGTACAATACTACATCATTAAAACACATACCAAAATGTTCTCTTCTGGTTGTACCCTGAAAACAAAGCTCTCCTTAGCCTACTCATACAATGGGACACAGAGAAATAAAAAAGTTACAGTTGAGTATATAGAGCACCTTTATCTCATTAAGCATTGAATGCAAACACACACTTAATAACCTCAACACCGTAACTGTATATTCTATAACCAGCAGAGCACAGCAATCAGCTCAAATCCTTGCAGTGCAGTTGTATCATGATATATTTGCATCGAACGTCAAGTTCCAAATTGGAACTGGCAAGCATCTTAGCCTCGCACAACAATGCCATATGGAGTTACATCTGATACAGCTCGAGCAGAACTCCCTTCCTACCCAGAATACATCAAACAGTGCCACAGATATGCTATGGCATTTAAATAGTAATAATGAGGATGTGAGGGCTAAATTAAAAATGTGTTGCATATTAGAAACGATTTGCGCACTAAGATAAAAAAAAAAAAAAAGAGGGATTCGCTGACTTTTGGCAGCAGAACTTACAGATATGTTTAAAAAAAACAACAAAACATTTTACTTGATTACCTATATGTCAACTTTCTTAGTGGAATAACTGTAGGGCTAACAACACATCAAACGCATTAGGACAGAGAGAAAAGCTCAGCTAGCAGCAAAGATTTTTTTGCTAGTGGATAAAAGAGAAGCTAAGCAACATAAGCATCCAGTTAAAACAGGGTACAGGGCTGAGCTGGCTGTCAGAAACAGCAGCTCCACTTCAGTGTGCTACAGATGTGAGTGTGTGCTTGTGCAAATCAGGCTCATATTTTCAACTCACACAAAGAACAGCTGAGATGTGTGTGCTCCCCCACCAATATGCCTCCAACTCTGGCCAACCAGGGTCACTTACAGGGAAAGAAAAGTACTTCAAATCTCTGATTTAACTGCCTTACAGAACCTGCAGTTTATACAGTTGCAGTGGGCTGTCACTCAGCACAATTAAACTTCTTGCTGCCAAAAAAATTAGGAATTGTTCTCTTTTTAACACCAGACCACTAGCCCAGTTCATGCCTAGACCAAAAAGCCACCAGACAGAACCACTCACTACAGTCTAAATCAGGACCTGAGAGCTATCATGTCACTACAGCCCTGTCATCAATTGACTGGGCTGCCCATCATCTCCTGAGAAATCTGTCCTTCACTGGAAGTGACTGCTCAAGGTTCCAGTGTACGGTAACAAAACCAAAAAGCACAGTTCCTATAGTAACAATGCCATTACTTTTATGAACGAGCAGTTTACTCCAGAAAGCCAGACAAAGAAGGTTTTGTCCCAGGATCATTTACACAACTTTTTGAATTTTTTCAAATCAGTCCGTGGCATGATAAATAATTCAAAAACACTACAATGACTAAGTATTTGATGGGTCAAATACCAGGGGTTTTTCTTCAGGTCAGACAAAATCACTAATGACTCCACTGGGAATGCATGTTGAGTGAAGACAACAGGATGGCTTAAACAGTTTTCGTATCCTGAAGTACACTGCTAACTAGTTTTTGCAGCCTGCTTTCTAAATGTCCTCCAAGGTCAGAGCACTTCCAAGATGTCCTTTTCTACCAATACATAAATGGGCCTTACTCAGTCCTTGAACAAAGTGACCACCTGCTTTATCATCTACTTACTCTGCAGTAACACTGGCCTTCCAGTAGCGCATGCAGAACTGATTCTGGCACGTTTTCAGAGACCCCAAGTAAATGCATTTATAAGATAACTGTGCTAACATAAGCCTTCCAAAGCTCCAAAGAAAAAAAAAAAAAAAGAGCCTTCAAGTTACTTCATAATTGTTATTAATGCTATAGCTTCAAGCATTCAAACCACCCAGGGCATCCAGCAAACACAAATACTATATTTTGCACAGCACAGCATGTTCATGCCTGCCAAGCCCCAAGTTCCCTCAATGAAGCACTGAAACTGGCTGCTCTGAGGCATATTCCCAGGGACTGACCAATCAACCCCATCGGAGCCAAGAAGGCAGCATAATGACAGTCAAACTACAACAGCTTCCTGCAGTTTCAGAACTTCATTGATGACATCAAAGCTAAAAAATAACTGGGTAACTTCTGAGCAGCAGCCCAGGGACAGCAGTGGACCTAGTGCAGGTGCATTTTTGCCACTCTGCTTGATAGTGCAGGGATCAGTGCAGACACCCCTGGAGACCAGTCCACAAGCAGATAAGCCTTAAATGTCCCAGAATCCAGAACTCTCACAGCTCCTTTCCCACATGCTCTGTCACAGCAGTTGGTTTCTGACAGAAACATCCTGCTGCCTGTCATCAGGCTTGTGTTTTTCAGGGCAGGCAAACCACTCCACTGTGCCTGGTGAGTACCTGCAGTGGGGGCAGCCCCAGATCCAGAGGTTGCTCTTTCATCACTGTCAGTGCACCATCATTACCGTGCAATTTGGATACTCAGAATTCCATTTTTTTTGTTTGTTTGTTTGGGTTTTTTTGTTTCACTTAGGGAGTCAAGAAATATGTAGGAGATTGCAGTTCTCTAGATTTGTGCTGCTGGTGACAACTTCTCATTTTTAAACAGTTTTAATCACATGCACCCAGACAACAAAAAGAATGCAACATTAAACACCAACCTCCCAAGAGTGTTATTCTTTTTCTGACTTTGATTGCAGCAGCAATACTTTCTGCATACGAGGGTAGTTCATTATGAGCTATGGGGTGTGTTCAAGATTTTAAAAAGCTTTAGAACATAATTTGTATAAACACTTTTAGCAAGAAAGGACTCTAGGAGCTGGCAACTTCCCATGAAGCCAAATAGAATAAAAGAAAGTCCAAATTCCATGAGAATGTGAGCCAGGCTTTAAAACAAAAGTGGGCCCTCTTTTAAGAAGATGCCAGCATAGAAAGTTTGTCAGATGATCATTTTCACACACTTAGGAACTAATTGCATCATAAAATATGTATGAAATGTAACTTGTCTGTGCATTAAATCCTTTTGACGTATGAGTGGTTATCATTGAACATAACTCCTTGTACAAATTTTAACCTAACTTCACTTATGTGTAATAGTTCTATGAAAGTCAATGCAATCCATCAATCTCACAGAAGTTTTGACTTAAAATGTCAAGCCTTTGCTGCTGAATTGCTTTAGGATAGACCTGACATCTCCAATTTTGCTGACTGATGCAAAGACCAGGTAGCTATATTCAAAACCATCAAATTTATATTAAAAAACGTTTGCATGCAGCTACTGCTACATGAAAAGACAAGATTTGTGCTTTATCGGTTATAAATATCCAGAATTTCCTAACCTTTAAGTGGAGCTAGGTCAATGCTGTGATGCTTTGGTACTGACGATAGTGTGTAGAAACTGAGAAAAACAGAACAAGGATCTAATGGTCAAATTCTAACTTGTAACTCAGTGTAATAGAAGCAAGTAACAGCAAGTCGAGTTTTATGTGCCATGTAAAACCATATTAACCTCAGGCAAGCAGGGAAAGCTTTTCAAAAGCAGCTAATGGTTGTGGATAGCTCATGTACCAGGAGAATACAGGATGAACTGAAATAGGCTCAATTTTCAAAAGATAAACAGTTACAATGTCTTGAAAGATGTTGCAATTTGCCAGTCAAAATTTGGTCTACCAGTCACAAATTCCTGCAGCTCAACAACGGAGCAGTTAGGTAAGCAATACCACTCTAAATCTAGCAAATCCTGTGTCTTACACAGGCATATCCAGAATAGTGTTCAAGTCCAGACAAGATATTTTTTCTTTCTTTTTACCCCCTCTCAGTGATTTCAGAGGACTCAAAAGTTCGTAGCAAGATTCCTGTGTGAATTTTTTAAAGCGAATTAACTGACATAACCTGCCTTGGGAATCATGGTCCAGAAACACGACTGATAACCGTTATTTTTCAGTGCAGCTCTCATTAATCCCTCAGATCAAATCATAAAAATTCACAAATCTAGAATTTAAGTCACATACACATCAGAAAACACCTAAGCGTTTCACCCATTGGTCATCTTTATTCTTCTTTCAAGCAATATATAATTAACAGCAAGGTGTATAAACAAGTAAAAACTAAGTAAAAAGAAGAAGGATTTAACATCAAAAGCCACCTGTATTTCAGCATATACAACTTATAAACATATAGAGGTTTTAATTTTATATGTATCTATCATTAGCACATGTAATAAACCTATCTTGGAATTTTAAACTATTGATTTCACTTTCTCCTGTTGCATTTCTTAACTCTAGCTGCTATATTACCAGTATATTGATCCATAACAATAAATAAATTACATTTTCAAGAATGCTTAAGTGACTGAAATGTCTAAGTCTTATTTTTAAAAGGAAACAACTGGAGAGAACAGGATACATGTATCCCTACATGATGAACTGCACTTGCAGATCTTACCCACAATTATTCTGAAAGGTTTTTGCTGTCCTGTCAGCCTTGTTGCTGTTTCCATAACTGCCTTGTAATTTTTTCCACCCAATTTCTTATCTTTTCATGAGTAGGCTATTTGTATTACTGCTTGACCTAGAGGCTCAGATCAAGCTTGAGAGTTCATTAGACTGTGTATGTGTTTGTACAGAGCTTAGAAAGTGAAACAGGAAGCCATATCCTCTCTGTATTAAGCACTGTGGCACATAGAAAATTTTACATAGAAACTATGTAAAATTAAATAGGCAAGGTTCATTTGAGAATATGGGCTTAAATTACTTCCTAAAATTATAAAAGTTATCTCTGGAATTTGCAGAAATTAAACTCATGGTGTTGGTTTCCCAACCTGTTGCCATAAATATTTTTATTGCAATTCTCATGTACTATTTTCACTTCCAGATGTGTAAGTCTCAGTCTTGACAAAATCCCTCTGCATGATAACGACATGGTATGCTGCCTCCAAAGAGCAGAGGTATAGGTAAAAGGTTGTCTGCCAGGAGGGCAAAATCTGTATCTTCCCCTACAGCCTGCATATCCTTCAAGAGAGAAAACAACCTCATTGTTATCAAATACCCTTGAGCAAGGAACAATTTAAATGAAAATTTTTAAAAATCACAGCATCGCACCTACTTAATTTATTTCTCTCTTACTAAGCAACTTCTGTTCCTCTTTGTTCTGAGTGTACATAAACTAGAAGAAAAATACTAAAAACTGGATCCAAATGTGATTGTCCACAATATTTTGCTCAAGAAGATGGCCAAAGCCCCGGCCTCATTCCTAAATGAAAAGCAAAACTATTTGAATGAAAGACTTTCTCCAAACAAAAGGTAGCTGCTAGTTGCTTATTAAGAAGATAATGACTAACAAGCAGGTAGGATTAAGCTGTACAGAATTTGTTGTTCTATTTTTAGACTCCGCAGCCCCAGGGTAAATGCTGAGGTACTGTGCATTACACGAATTATGCTAACATACTCCACAGTTGCTTACTAGGCATGCTTCTTATTATCTAGACAGGATAAGAGTCTAAAGAACATCTGTACAGACTGAACAAGAGCCAAAACCTCAGTGGATGATCCCACTAACATCAACTTTTTTTGTTGAAATTATCTGGACTAGACATGCTGTAAGAAAACTAACAATTTGGGGGATGTTTCTTCCCAAAAGAAATTATTTTAAAAGATAGTTTAGAATGCCAAATAAACAAATGGCATTCTGTTCACTTTTGGCAGGATGTAAAAGATAAATAATCTGATCATGTGGAAAAGGAGCTGACTTCCAGTATAAATGCATATTCTAATCTCTTTGTGTTATAAAAAGAGAAAACTAATAGGATTTAGGTCATATCCACACTGCAAAGAACATCAAGAGATAGGCCCCACATCTGAGTTCCACAGCCTCTCTCCACGTGACTGTAAATGTGACCCACAGTCACTTCACATCTCTACGCTTTTCCCTAAGTCACAGTGTACATCTGGTGACGTCACTTGTTTGTTCTCCTGTGGATGCTTTCATTTCACGGTTCAGATCAATGCCAACCATCGGGCAACTCTCTTTAGATTGCTCAGGATACCACTTCTTACACCTCATGTTAGGACGCAGAGTGGAAGAAGCAGGTAGGTCCTGAAAAAAAAAAATTAAGTTGTGTACTTATGAAAACTCAGGAAGGAAGAGGAAATTCAGTTTGGTAGGACCTAAAAGAATCTTTGGAAGAATCAAGAGACTGCTTAGACCACAACAAGCAAAAACCCACCTTGTTGTCAGCAAGGACTAGAAAAGCATCCATCATTGCTACCATACAGGCACACAAAAAAATACAGGATAAAAAGGGCAACCAGAGAAAAGAACCTTTCATCCTAAGCAGCCATCATGTTACACAAGGGAACAAACAAGACTGGTGAGCTGAATGAAGTTCATCAGATTCCAAATTAATTGCCATCCCTACTTGTGGTGCAGAAAAAAGTAAAATAATTCTTTTATTCCTTGGTGGCTTCACAATATAACCTATTCATATGAAAGTGTTAAGCACCACAGATGCTTTTTTTCATCTGTTGTTCATGGGAACTCGTCCAAAAATATAAGCAAGTTCCTCTCAGCAACTTCACACCCTTATCCAACATTGTAAATGATATAGTTGATCCAAGACTTAAATTTCTAATATTGTAAAGCTAACTCTTCACTGAGATGGATTTACAACAAATCCTTTACACCCAGAGGTAGAAGTTCAGGACAGACAACATTCTGTAACATTTGGAACTCAGATTCATGTCCATAACATCCATACCCAATGCTTACACTAATACCCATCTGTTCAGATGGTGTGGTGCCTACTTTGAAGTCAGCTGAACCTGGTCTCCAGGGCACAGATGTCAAGAAGTTATCCATGATTTTCATGGCAACACTGTGATGACCATACACACTGCAGAAAGGTTCTTTCTCCTCATCATTTACATGGAGGCACTATCATTACAAAAGCTCAACTGCACTTCTTTAAGAGACAGAATAATTTTCAAAAACTAGTGAAAGGTGACAGAAAGACTAACTTCATGGCGTTTCCCCTGCCCAAACTCTGTTGCTGCAGCTATAATGAAAAGATTATACAATACAGAACGTTGTGCCTTTAACAATGCAAGTGGCCATAAGGGAGAGGCAAGATGTAAAAGCTGAGACAAACAGCTCACTGGCTATTACAGAAAAAGATAAACTGACAGAGGTCTGAACATACACCAAGCCAAGTGTACTCCAAGGAACAGGTATTCAAAACAAGTGCATTTCATAGGACCTTTTACATCTGGTATTGCTGCTTGTAATCGGCTGACAAACATGGTACATGAGAAAAACAAACAGTTATGAGGGATTGCTTTTCAAGACAAATTTTCAGCTTATGAATATGGGAAATTCTTAGCAAAGTAAAATGGAAAGAAGACCACAGGCTCCATGTTATGTTAGCTCATGAAAGCAAGAGGTATCAGCAACCCAAAATTCCAAAATACAAGGAATATTAAATGCAAATGCACATAGTGATTTATACTACAGACTGGGTAAGGAATCTAAGGGAAGTTCCAATCGGTAGCAAGGAGCATAGCATAGCAATGTCTGAATTCTGTACCACACTGAAAAAAGAAAAAAAAAGTAGCAAAATCTGTTAAATATTAAGGACATACTTCATGTAGGAAGTTTAACACTGAACAGAAGAAAAACATGTCTCTTTTGCATGAAATTCATAGGTCTTGTCAGATACAAACAATAACAGCATCTGTGTGGCATCCTGTGAAATCATCCCTTTTAAATGGCATTCTGCAGAGAAACACAATTTTTTGGCTACAGTCTCCTGTAGTTTTAAAGCAAACTTCATATCCACCCATATCTTCACATACAAAAAAGACTGACTAAAGCAGCAACCAAATTTCATGTGATATGTGCATCCAATTAAAAGCAAAATCAGCAAAACTCACCTGTGACTAAGTGTTCGCAATGACGTACAAATATTTTTCTTTTTTTTTAACAAAAGTCCAATGGTAAGAGTAAGTATCTGTGCACACACGATTCAAAATGCCACTTATCACCAATTATTACCACAATTAAGGCCTTTAGCATTTAACATTTAAATTACTGTTAACACAAATGATACACCATATTTCCATCAGGTTTGTTTTATCACAGAAGGTAAACACCTCATCCGCCAGCACAGCCAGAAGAGCCCTTCTGCCCACCAATGCAAGCCTGGTTCTTCCTCTCCACAGTTTGTCCTTTCTGTGATCTTGGCCTAGAGAAATTCTGGTAAGCACCCAACTTTCCCTTTCCCAATAGGAATTGCATACCACCTTCCCTAGAGCAGGCTGTAACACACCACTGCTTCTCCACTACCACACCTTACGGTCGCACCTCTCACCTCAGAATCACTTATTCAAGCCTCTTCTCAAGAAGAGCCCTTCCAAACCCCACCACCTCTGGGGCAATCTTCTCACAGCAGATGTTGCTGGCTGGCAGTTAATAGTGTCTGGCAGATGCAGTGGGTTCTTCTGCTAATGGGCTACACCACAATATGTATATGAATGCCCACCTGTAGGAACTGCATGTGTGGAGCAACTTTGAAAACCACGTCACAGTTTTGCAAAAATCAGATGAAAATGTGACAGAAAGGACTTCTAGTGAAGGACATAAATCACAGCAGTTCCTGACACCTAAGTAAAAAGAGAGATAAGACACCATACCTTAAACTGGGA
Source organism: Chaetura pelagica (assembly GCF_000747805.2). NCBI lineage: Eukaryota > Metazoa > Chordata > Aves > Apodiformes > Apodidae > Chaetura > Chaetura pelagica. The sequence goes on from NW_009954543.1 coordinate 1,537,631, forward strand.
TCACTGATCCTCTTTCAGATAAAACACATGGTAATACTTTGCTTATGTGTTTGAAGAACCACACTTTAATTTAATAGAAATTTCTAGTATAAAGTATTTTGAGAAAGGTGATGAAATAGAGACTGAAATTTTACAAAAATTAACATTTCTAAAGTACCAAAGACCAGAGAACGGAGGGAATCAGAGATGGCCTAAGTAACTGTGAAAACCTCAGCAAGTTGGTTTTGTGTTTGTTTGTTTTTTTTTTTAAAAAAAAGGCCACATAAAAAAAAAAACCAAACAACAAAATACCCTCTCTAATCCTGAATAGTCCTGTTCTAAATCATATTCCTCTCAGTAGAATCAGGGCTAACACCACTCCTCAACCCCAGTGTTGCAAGTCGGAAACCCAGAAACATCAATCAGTTTAGTTAGTATATACATATAGTACACCTGAACTATCTGAATTACTTAAACAGTGCGACCATAGTCTGGGTACATTGCATTTCTAACTATGACATATGTCAAAGTTTAGGAGGAAAAAAAAAAATCAAAACCAAAAATATATTTCAAAGATAAAAAAGGGGGTTCCCAGTTTTCAGAGATAATCACCAGAAGCCCAACAATTTGAGATTCTTATAATTAGGCAAGGCAGAAGCAAACACAAGGATACCCTCTCTCAATTCCACTGAGAGATATCAACACATCCTATAGCCACTTCTATCACAAACTCAATTAAATTTCCAGGAATTTTTCAATCTTGTCACAGACAAAACTGTCACACTCCATCCCCAAAATAATCTCTCCATCTTACCACCACTATCATGTCAAGAACACTGTTCTTGAACTTCTTAAGTGGCTGGAAGCTTCTAACTTCCACTATTTTACTCCTGACTGCTATAAAACTACTGTAAAATGTGCATGTGCTAACATGATGCTTTTTCCTTAATAACCTAGATGGTGTAAGAGCCAGTATTATTTATGGCATGGTGAATGCCATAACCTAAGAAAGTGTTGTGATTATCCCCATGTCATCACCACTCACAGATTCCAGAAACCAGTATAGAACTGGTTAGACTGGCAGCGGGCTTTGGTGAAGATTCATAAAGAGTTTGAAGTCACTAGTCTGGATTTGCAACAATATACTTTTTGGAACCATAAAGACAGATGAGGCTCAAGTCCTGTACCGTAGAGTACTTCCAACTTTGACCAGAGTTTTACTTGTGAATTTGCTGCTTAACAACTTCTTGTGTATTCAAACTCCCACATTTACTCAGTTTCTACAAATTTGCCTCTCCTGTGAAACCTTTAAGGTGACACTGACAAGGATCTAAAATTTGCAAACTTTTCTATATTTGTTCCAGAATGACTTGAGATGAAGTTTTATTCAAAGCTTTTAATTTCTTCCAATTATGTTTAATACAATCTTATTTGATTAATCATAGATAAAGAGCTGTTTTGTCATGTTTAAAACTATTTCAGCTAAATAATAAAATACTCTATTAATCAAAATTTGTGGAAGAATTTCATTTTACACGTGCCTGACATTCAAAAACTACACTTCTGGACAGTTATTCAGCTTTCCTCGTTTGTAGCAATTTCACTAGTGAATGCCTCAGGAAGTGAAAACCAAGGCAACTCCTTCAATACTGTTAAGTTTTTCAGTGGAATAATATAGTAATAGTTTCAAACAGGTAGCTCAATCATCAAAGGTAGAGACCCACAGTATCAGATTCAATTTATGAACATGGATCATACTAATATTGTTGTGGTTGAAGCTTAATTTTTAAAAATGTAAAATAATGTATATTTCTGTGTTTTCAAATAACTTGTATTAAAACAATGGTCTGATAAAAAAAATGTTGAATTTTCCTTTAAAAAAAAAACACTTTTAAATTTCCAATGTTATGTATATAAAAATACATTAACATATTAAAAAGTTTGGGTCTTCTGTTCTGATCAAGACAGAATAATTATTCTAGCTTAAAATTTTCTTTAATTCATGCTGTCTTTAATAAATAAAACACTTCTGCTGCTCAGTCCAAGAGCCCTGAATCTTCTTCTTCCAGGTAGAACATGTGGCTTGGAATTTCATGACACAAGTGTGTGTGAGATGGAAAATATCAATAAAAGAGCTCATTGTCTAGCTAACTGGTACCAATGTGCCATGAGGTTGAAAGCCCTTTCTTTAATGTTCTACAATACATTGTGCCAAACTCAAATTCTTTAAAGTGTGTAGAATCACCCTCCTCAAAGGAGACAGGCATCATAACTTCATTTAAAATGTATTATTCAGCTTGGCTTCCCATACTGAAGACCTCTCAGAAAAAGACTTTCTGAGCAGCACAGCTGTCTCCCATAATGGTAATGAAAAAGCTTTTAACAGATTGCATGTACACTATTCACGGAGCTGTCATTGAAAATGCCGTAAGCTACAACAGCGACTACTTTTACGAGGGAAAGAAGCATCCTATGTATTGTTGTATAACCTTCCAAAAACTATCTTATTTTTCTGATTCTACCACTCCAACCTAACCCTCCAGTGAAACAATTTCACATGAGCAAAATCTGGCATAAGAAAGTTACAGTATTACCACTACTCGCGTATTACCTCTTCTTAGATTCCAGCCTGGGTTAGCTTTTGAATTCTGCATGACTGCACTGAATTTGCACCAGTGAAGCCAATGAGAATTTTGTTCCTGGACTTACATTTGATTTTGCTCACAAACATGTACAATACAATAATTGCACAACAAGGTGCAAGTGTGAAAATATAACACACTAACTAACACGTAATTTCTACTAGAAGTACTTTTCACCTGTTGTGTTAATGTCCTATTACAATTAGATGTTATTGTAATAAGATAGCAATTGAATTCCACATATTTGTACAATATTAAAGCTATTATTCTCATACCTTAAATCAATAAGCCATCATAAGTCAGCAAGCAAAAGGAATACAGACTACAAATAAAGTGGTATTATGGACGACACTGGCATTCCTCAGAAAATAAAGACGTCAACCTGTATCTTCTCTCATACCGCAAGCCAGACTTAAAAAATGTCTGCTTGACATACCATGCTGCAAGTATATACCTTGGATAGAAGCACTTGAAAATTTTGAAAGAAAATGTATAATTTAATCAAGTTACAGATTGTATCTATTACACTGAGATGAACCAGAAAAGTGTTTCCAGGATCTGTATTCTAGGATAAATATGTGCCACACTAGAGTTTCTTTTTAGAGTGACTATTGCATAACTGTTACAATTTATTCAGCCAAATTACAGGAACTATCTACCTGGACTCCAAAAGAATAAAACCATTTCATACAATATGTATTCAATATCAATATGTATCAATATGTAGTCACATTTTTGCTTATGCAAATCCCTGTTAACAGTATAATTTTATTCTAAAAAGTTATTAAAAGAAGAAACAGATGATACGTTAACACACTGCATAGTTGTATGAATCTATTTTCTTGTCTACCCAAAGTTCTCCAGAGAACACCAAAAGCATCTCAAAATGTCAGAAAATAGATTTAAAAATTAGTATACCTCTTTTGTTATCTACCTATCTCACAGATTCAAAAGGAATTTCAAGCAGGAGTTTGTACCCATTACCTTGCTCTATATGTTAGTTTAGAACAGCTTAAAAATGCACTGTTGTTATGTGGCTGAGTATCATTTTAGCCAAGGGAGACGCAAATACCCAAACTTGTAACAGTAATGAAGGTACAAATTGCATACTTTCTGAAACACCTCTGCAGTTGCTATGGGACTACAGATGACTAAAATGTAGCCACTTTTAATTATTTTTTCAGCAGAAAACCAGAACACCTTCAGTCTTGCTTTGTGCTAAGCACACCTCAAGAATTAGTGGTTTTAACCTCTCACAGTCAGAAAACACAAGGCTGTATGAATACAGTGAATACATCAGGGAAACATATTCACTTTCAGTTTAGAGGACAATTTTAACAAAGTTACAACTCAAACTATAATTTGCTGTGTTGCTATAAACCCAAGGTCTCCACTGCAAGCAAGTCAGTGTAAACACTCTGTTGTTTCTTGGCACCGCATTGTGGACTCCTACTCTGATTCCTCCTCGCTACAGTTTACACTCTTTTCTTAAGATATGTAGTACAGCTTTTTTTCCAAGTAAGTTAGGCAAATCTTGTTATTAATTTGAACTGTCACACTTTATTTCTTGAAGGATACATCCTTCTGCTGAAGCCAGAAGGAAAATTTCCACAGGTTCATTCTACACAACGTAATTCAACACGGAAAGCATTAAATAATACTAATTTGTTCACAAGGATTTATTGTAATGAATTATTGGCATGGTGCTTCTGCTTTCAGAAGGAGATCTGGGACAGAAACAACAAGCTACCTGCACACAAAAAAAGCCGATGAATCTGATTTATGAACTAGGTGATGATGAGTGCACAGTTCCCTCCACTTTTCTGCAGATTAGACCATTTTCAGGCATAGGTGTGTAGGCAAACCCTGCAGCTGTGAAGCTTTTCTAACTCTAAGTCAAGAACATCTAGACACAGCTGTACTTTCAGCACACAGACAGCTGAAGCTACTTGTAACAGAGCACAGAGCATTTTTGTTTCCAGCTTCAGGATACATTATTTCATGTTTATACCTCTTGTACCGTCTCCTATAAAATCCTGCAAATCCTAACTACTCAATAGAAATTACACACCAAAATTACACATACACACCAGTATGCTGCTGCAGATGTTACTTTTCAGAAAAATAAGAAGTCTGATATTCATCATAACTGAACTTCTCCTTTGTTTGTGTTGGCAGGACTTGGGTGCTAGTCTTTTATATAAAGGGGAAATAGCAGAAAAACCCTGCTTAAAGAATCTCACCTAAGTTTCAAGACAGGAAATTAATAGTACTTTTTAAATTTTTCTATATATTGATGCAAGCTACTGGGTTTTACCTTCTAGCACAAAAAAATTAAAAAGTTGTATCTCACCAATATCTCAGCATATCTAATAACAATGAACCATTGTGGAATCCTTTAATATGAAAAGCACTAAAAATGAAAGCAAAATTCTGGTTCCAGTTAAGTCAGGCAAAGCTTCCAGTAATCAAAAGAACTCCTTGAAACTTTGCCACTCACTTCACTGAAAACATTGTTCTTAAAAAAAAAAAAAACAATTAAATTTTTTTTAAAAAAAATTCAAATTAACGGGGTGTCCGTGAAAATGCATTTTTATAAGAAATTTTTGCCGAAATAATTCAGGACACAACAACAGTATTTTTCAGTTCCTACCTCACCAGGCATTTAGAACTTGCATTTATAGTTTTAATATCCTGAACTTTTAACATAATTTTCTATGCATGCATCCCACACTACATGTTCTACACACTCTTTGGCAGAATAAACATTTTCAGAAGCTTTGTTCCTCACAGGCTAGCTTCACAAAAGACCTTGAAGAAAGAAAAAATCCTTTAGGATGGTTTCTGAACACAGTGACGGAGGTTTTGCTGGCTCACAGTGAAACAGGGAAGAAAAGGTGAACACACATCAAAGGAAACAGCTTACAAGCAGTATGCTTGGTCCGAGCATAGAAGGAAGCAGAACAGGAGACGGGAGTGAACATGGGCCAGGAGCATGTGAAATAACAGATGTTTTATGCCATGTTCCTAACAAATAAATAACTTTCCTTTAAAGGAACACTATGATATCTGGTTGCTACATTCTTAGCAGTTGCCTTCCATGGACAAGGTATCGTATGACTCAACTGAGCTCATAATCATCTATACAGGTACAACTAGGAAGCTTAGCCATATTACTCAATAACATAAATACAAATTACTGAATCAGTACATCTTCTGAAAGTTATCACCCTGCATTTACACTTCTTATTGTCACTACACACTGCTTATTAATAACTAAATTCATAGTATCTGACGACAGCAGATTCATCACCTAGGTTGTTACCTGAAACCAAGAAAAAAATCACAATCACAGACTGGACATCAAGAAATACAACTGAGGTTCTTAAAGTCAACAGGTAGTGTTATCTTTTCATATTGTCAGTGACAGTGTTGGAGATTCTCTTAGCTGCTAAAAGATGCAAACTGAAGAAGAAAAGGACCCAATCTTTAGTGTGAACAGCACTCTCTTAAAAGATAGCAATTGTATCAAGAAGTTGGGTCACAGTTATAAAAAGTACTACACTGGCAGCCTCAAAATTATCCAAAATTTAAAATTATTCAACAACCTACTAAAGAGGTCACTATTTTCTAAAAGTATCCACTTCTAACATGCACAAATAGGACCCCACCAAAATTAAGACTCTCATGTGAAAGTAATTACTTTTAAGTTAAATTCAAGATTAGATAAGGAGTTTCATACAGAATCTTAAGCCAGAGAACAAATAGCATTTTCCCTCATTTAATTATAGAGACTCTGTTCTCTCTACTATTTTAAAGGAAGATTTTATTAGCTTACTGGAACATAAAGACAAAAGATTATTTATAAGGCATCCCTTTCTTCAGGCATTACACCTATGACCACTGTTCTTTTTCTACACAAAACTCTTTAATTAAAAATTGCCAAAAACCAAAGTCTCAACTCCAACTTACAAGAAACTGGCCTGATTGTGTTACAAATGTGTATACTATGATATTTGTAAGAAAAAGAAAGGTCCTTTATTATCTGACTGTGCTCTTGGAAATTCCTTACAGCTTTTCCCGGTTTGGTTCTAGTACCTCTACTCAAGGAAGTACTGAACTGTAGCACAAGAAACCCAGCTCCAGCTGTATGCATCCAAGAACTGAATCCTCTTCCCTTTTTTTGTGCATGTTTTGCAACCCATAAGAAAAGGCTGTGCAGGACTTGGAAATCAGTCATTCCAAGAGTACACCTAGTGTTTCAAGTGCCTAAAATCAAAGACTACACACTCCACAGTGTGTAAGATTATGCTCAGTCATCAAGGCCACACGCTGAGAGTGACTAAATTCAAATAGAATAAATTAAAGGAGTTGTGTAAACATTAATCAAAACTTGCATTGTGTGGTTTTACGTAAGTCTTGGAAGACTTACCAGCCACAGAACATTATCAATGTTCTTTCTGTTGTCTTATCAGCTACAGTAAATTAACAGGCAGTATCAAATTGTGCAAATGCTTGTTTCAGTACATAATCCGGGAGAGTAGAGGTTTGTCTCCAACACCTGATGAAAAACTTGCCAATGACAGTAATATTTGGATGTCTGTTGTATGGCTGGCCTCTGACTGGGAAAGGAGGTTATGTACACATCTGACTTCTGTGCAAAAAAATTAAATGGTCTCAGAACTCAGATGAACCTGCTGTCCTAGACATCTGCTGTGTCCAACACAAAGAGTGAAATAATTTAGACAAGAATCATTATTTGTTACTATTTGTGTAACACTAGGACAATGGCCCTCAGATAGTAACATAACACATAACAGGAGAAATTAAAATCCTTGACATCTTGGAATCCAAGTAGTGTCCCTTCCTTAAATGTCAATGGATAAGTAAACTGCAGATAGGAGCCAACTATATGTTTCAGTTCATAAGACTAAAAGCAACTCATCAGTGACTTCCACAACTTGAAGGGAACTTTCAATACTTTGATGAGATTTTGTTCTGAAGGGACACAACTTATCTTCCTTCTTTCTTATGGTCACTCCACACCTCTCTTGGTTTTATGCTCCACCTCCTGTCTTCTGCATACCTCAGTGTCAAAAAAATGGTCATAGAGAAAGCCGAGAATGCATGAACATCATCTGACAAAATGTAATAGATCAGATCTTTTTCTTTGCTGATATATGCTCAGAACAGATAAGAGTGGTAAGATTGACATGAGACATCTGGGTACTACTCGACTATTATAAATTAATCCCTCTCTCTACTTCTTTTAAAGTAATATCGTCTACCAAAAAAAATGGATAACACATCATTCAATCTTAGAGGCAGCGATTTTCTTTTTGTGAAATGCCTATTAAAACAAGACTTATTTTTTGCCTACAGCCTAGCCAAAATTAGAGCCTCAGGAACTACAATAAAAAAGAGAAATAATATGAGCTTTACATCTCAATTTAGAACAATGCCATCCCCTCAAAAAGCTCTAGAAGAGATGCGTGACTAATGCTAACTGAACTAACTAGCAACACTTTGCTAGCTTCCCCATTTAATTAGTATTCTGAAATGTGATTTGTGAATCAAAGGTTGCTAGAAAAAAGTGTATCAATTCATGTATATCATTCCTTATTTATTAAGAATTCCAGGATTGCCAATATATTATTATCATTATTATTAATAATAATAATAATAATAATAAACATTAGCAGGCTGCAGAGGGAGACTCAGCTTCTATCATACTGAAGGTGGCATTGTCACTTGTTTGCTCTTTTTTTTATTTATTTAGAAAACATCTTTTTGATACCCATTAAAAAAATGGAATTAATCCAGCCACCCTTTACAAATTTATGCAGCCAACTGCTCTTGCATTTTTTTTTTATTTGCCATCAAACTTTGTTTTATAAACTAAGTAGTTACAAAACTAAGACACATTTTTCCCAGCATCTGAAAAATAGCCCTGATGAATTCCATTACTACTGGAAATCAATCTGGGTGCTTCCTAATAGTTTAGATTACCTTTTTCAATGACCCATTCAGCAATCCCCAGAATCCTAGCAGGGTGAAGGCTGCTATTTTTCTAGCTTCCTGGTTGTATAAAGGAGCTTAGTCCTTACTAACACCATAAATAAAGGAATGGGTGACACTTCAGTTTCAAATAGGTTTAAATTAGCTAAAAACAGGAATCTGAATGTAAAGCAAGTGAGCAGTGAATGAACACCGGCTGGCAGTATGTCATAGCACAGGATTTCTTCTATGCTTGGATAAAGTTGTCAAGGACACCACAAATCAGGGAATTTCTACTTCTCACACTCTCCCAGCATAAAAACCACCATCAGTTAGATATACAGACAGGCAAAGTACTTGCACACAGCCTTAGGGTGTACCCAGGGTACTAATTACTGCACAGAGCTGGGCAGAAAATGGTTTCCCTCCCCCACCCCATTAACATTTCAAACTTATTCTACTATGTATTAAAATGAAACCAATTATCTTTGCAGGTCTTTAAATGAAATGAAGGAAGGAGAAGAGAGATTTACCCCTCAACAGTAACATGGTCGGGTAACTCAGATGTGACACAGAAACCCACAGCTGGCCAAGAAGCATGGCCTTGAAAACAATCTCCTGCACGCCATCAAACCACTCCCATCATGAGCTCCTGGCTAGGAGTGGTAATTCCACCCAGGACCTCATAAATATTTCTCCTGTGTAAATTACATGAAAATGTCTATGCTCTACTGAAACGACTGCAACGGATCAGTATTTCCAAAATAAGAGTTGGATTAACAAGAAAGCCCTGACCAGATGGAATAAATAGGATAGGATAGAGGTCTCCAGTTTGGTGATCTGGCTTTCTCCTGAACTTGGGAATGCAGACCATTAGCCTGGCTTTTTGGCATACTTGCACATCTGAAATAACAAAGCACACTACCTTTATACTAAGAAACTTTTTATTAGTCTCCAGATAACCCTGACTGCCAAGGAATTTATAGCTTCGTTTCATGGACAATGGAAACTACACTAATGATTTATCAAGCTATCATCCAGGCAAAATTCATCTTTGGCACATGCATCAACACCCACGAGCATTTGACCAGTTATAAATGAGGACACGTGGCACTTTATAGGCAACTCCAAGTGTGTCAGTAAAAACAGACAAGGATTCCTGCATCTCTCTAGGCTACCGATATCAGAGGTATTCTACACACTAGCGACTAACCATAACCACTGAAGCACCTATCTCAGAAAACCTCTGTCTCTACTCTCCAGCTAAAGGTAAAATGTGAGAGAATTATAGAATCATGCAAAGAAATACTCAATTTGTTTAGATACAGCTTGTATATTTTAATTGAAATACCATACACTGTCCACAGTTTCATATTCTATAGACAACTGGACCCACGTAGCATACAGATTTGTCCTGCAGCTTGAGACATGCCTACATCACATTGGTTATGCTCAGTGTAAGAATGTTTACATTCATAATACTATGCTGCAGTATGATTTAAGGTTTTCTAGGCACAATTTTAGGGTGGTTACAATAAAAGCAATGAAGACAAGAAGTAATTAACCATTATCCTTCCAGAACAATGCTAATCATGCTATACAACTAACAATTCTCAGCACAAACAAACATGTATTAATAATACATACATACATCTATTAAGAAGAGCATGAAATACATGAATACTTTGCTATTTGGGCCTTGTAAATCAAGGAATCTCTTCCTTCCAGTTTTATATTGCTGGAAGGTTTGAAACACTAAAGTAATCCTTGGCAGAAATGAAGCAGTGGAAAGAAGCTGAGCATTAGCATTCATATGAATCAGTCAAAGCCACACAATACATAAAATTCTATACAGTGCGTTATTTGGCTTTTAAATTTGCTATACAGAAGACATATTTTTGTTCATTTACAGATTAAACATTTTAACTTTTAGAAAATCTGTGTATTTTTTCAGTACCCTTCTCCTAGATGCCTGAGACTTCGAAAATCTGAAGTTAACACTGATGCAGTAATCTTTATGATGAAATTTATAAATAAATATATTTGCTAATATGTTGCTCAAGTTCTGTATGTAGTTTTTTATTAAAATCATGTTCTTACTTGCCAAAGAAACGATAGGTACAACTTTGTAATGCTTATGTTTCAAATATCTTCACTTTTTCAAACAACAAAGCTAATATGATACCTAAAACTCATAGATCTCCAGCGAAAGCAAATTCAGAAAGTTAAATGGGAAAAGGTTAATCTTTAAGAAATCACACATCCCCACAAACAGGTGTTCTCACAGGCACAATCAGTCAAGGAAGAGGGAGGGAAGGCCGTATAGCCCATATTTAACAACTAGTACGAAGCTGGGGCATAACACTAAAACGTTAATTACCATAAAGAGTTGCAGGCTGTATGTCCTGAAATGGCCTCCCCCTTTCTTTGCTTCCCTCAATACTTTGCTCCCCACAATCATAAAGGGAGTAAGGCTTTTTATGATTCAGGTTCACTATCATGCCCCAATGCTGGAAAATTTAATTCTGTCTTCCTGAAGACCACAAGAGATGCCAGCTGCTTCCTTAGTGTACTTGCTCCCACTTGTGATTTGCAGCAAGTGTATTCCCTGTGTTGCCTCTCTCTGGTTTCCTATGTGATAGATTCAGCAGCCCCTACCATGGTGTGACTTCTACTCAAGAGTCCTGCAAACCCTTACAAAGGCAGAAATCCTGGTGCAGTCAGAGGAAAAGTCTGTCCAGCAGCACTCTAGTTGCACCTTCCAATCCGAAACTAGCTCTGTTTTAAATTACTGGAAGTATTGACTCCACCTTCATATGGAGTTATTATGGTTTCTGATTTTCCACCAACTGGCAATTAACTCCCATGTAAAGATACTAGATAAATACGATAGTAAGCCAAGAACCATGTTACAGTATAGCACTATTTTCAGTAAGAAATCCACATATTTTAATGCTGTGATAGAATATCAGACAGCGAATTCACCATGACACAAAAATAACATAATCAGTGCTCATCTTACTCCCTTTGCATCTGCATTCAGCCTTTCCATGCCAAAAATTATAATGTAAGATGAAAGTCAAAGGGCACAACTAGTAACTCAAAACCAGCTATGCTTTATTCCTCCTAAACATCTGGCTATGGATGAGCAGCACTGGGAAGTGTTTTAGATGTCCCTGCTACCTCTGCAGAGCTGATTTGCTAAAGTTGAGGCATGAAGTTGGCATAATTCCTGGAGAATTTGTTATTACTGTTCTACCACAATGAAATTATTTAAATTAGAGGAAAAATTAGGTAGGATGAGGGCAGATATCAAATCTCATAGCAGTAAAGAACAACCATGTGGTTGGCACAGCAGTCTTGAAGAAAATCCTCAACATATCTCTGGAGCCTCACATAGGCTGAAAGCCCACCAGCTTCCTTCTAACACAAAAAAAGCATACAGAAAAAATATCAACCTCAGCTAGGGGTAAAAAGAAAACAAATATTTATTTTGACATCCAAATAAAGCAAATAAAACACAGAAAAAGTGCACTATTGGTACCTTGGATGCTCTCCCACAGCTAAAAACCTGGACTATCACACAGCTCCTATTGTGAGTAAATCTCTGGGTGTCAGACCAGCATCTCCACCTCCAGCATGCCAGGCAATTTCTCTAAGCCCCTGGAGATGGCCAGAAGGTAGTCCATTTTCTGATCAAAGGAACACCCTTCCCTTCTATACATATCTCTAAAAGTTCCTGCTAACTTCCAAAAGCTCCACTACCTTTGATGATAAACTGGCAGCTTCTCTTCCCAGTCACCAAACCATAGCAGCCAACATCTGTGCCCATGTCTGCTTAAAAGCAGCAGCACCTGAACTGCCATGGCACCCTAAACTGAGAGAGTTTAGTCTCTCTCTGCCTCATACAGCCAAGCCAGAAGATGATTCGGGTTTCAAAGTTGTAACTTTAGAGTAGCTCCAGCAGGTTTTAAAACAGACATGTGAAACCAATTGCTGAGTTAGGGGGAATTGTACAGAGCTAGGCCCGTATATGGCTGTTCTTAATATGGCACTTTGTACTTTGCTACTAGAGACACATAAATATTTTATTTTTGGATTACAAGGGTTGCAAACAAGGTATGCCAACTAATGTCAAACAGAATAGCTTTACAAATTCCAGGAAAGTTATGTGCAGCGTTTAGACAACACACACCCAACAATAGGCTTAGTCGTAGTTACAGTAATAAGAGACGAGACATATACTCAAAATAAATGACCCCACTGGAAAATTCAAGGCACATTACTATAATTAAGCCAGAACATTTTCTGCAAAGTTGCAGACTTTCTAAAGTGGAGCTTGTATCTGTTAATAGATTTTGGTATAGAGACATCATAAACTTTATTTTTCCAACGTTAAAAATACTATTCAGCTTTGTTCCTCAACTGATTACTTTTAAAAACAGATGTGATAAAACTAGCTGTCAGAAGTTCATTAACTACATTGACATAATACTGAACTCAAATATGACCAACTCTTTTCTAGCAACTAAAAATGAGTACTGACACTATGCTTACATGCCCTTTTGATTTCTACTTTGTCCCCAGTCCATTAATTACTGTAGAAAAACTGGACTATGATCAAAGATCTCTACTGGCTGATCTGCACTGCTATTGCATGGAAGTGTCAGCTTCTACTATGACACCCTATGCCATACTGCCTTTACCTGATGTACCTGAAAGTCCCACAAGATCTTTAGTTTTACTTCATTAAGGCATATCACATTTATTTGGATCCACTATATTCACACATTTTTGATAATTTAAGGAAAAAAATCCTTATGTATTTACCACATCCTATATGTAAAAAAAATAAATATACAGGCTCTATGTAACTAGCAGCTGCAACACTTTTATAGGGAATTTGAATTACAAAACTATTATTTATTCATGTTCTTGCTCAAACAACGGAATGTCGCTCAGTGATCTCTCTGTCACTAGCAAGCTTTTAAAATTAAACACTAGAAATAAATTGCCTCAGATTAAACAAAATAATCCAGCAAACAAACCAAAAGCAAAACCAGAGCAATCTCAGAAATACATCCTTTCTTCATCGTTATCTAGCTCTAGCCAACACCCACTTCCACACAGTACCAGAAGAAAAAAGCAGGCCTTGCCATAAGTCTTGGAGGTTAGCAAATCTGGGCTGTTAAACAGCAGGAACTGGCAAGTTCTAGAAGTGCAGCGTCCTGAAAAAGATGCTTGCCAGATACTTCCCTTTCCCACTCTAAAGAGGTTTCAATTCAATGCTTTCCAGAGTCTGTATCTCTGGCAAAACGGCTGTATTTTCACATGCATTTAACTGCAGTAATATTCAGTATCTGCACAAAATTATTACTGCTCTTTCACTCCACCACAGACTAAGCATAGCGTGTTACCTGCTATGGTCAAAAGAACATTTTTGCCTGGTTCTCAAATGTGCCAGTTAGTAGGTTTCTTTCACTGCCTTTAAGCTGAAGGCAGAGAGAAAGAAAGAGAGCAAAAGGGAAAAGAAAACAAAGGAAAAAAAAAAAAAGTGAAAGCAGACATATAGAAAAAAGTGCACGCAGGGCCAGATTTTTTCAGCATGGAGTTTCAAACACTCACCACCCAAAATTCATACCAGATTTTCAAAAAAGCTAAGCCCCAGTAGTTTCTATGGTCATCTAACAATTAGATAAACAGATTTTAACAATCTGATCAGTTATTTAACTAACAGCTAATGAACTCTACTAAAAAACCCAAAAATCTTCTAAATTATAATTACATTTATTTACACACAAACCACAATGGCACAAACTAATGCTCTATATTTTGCAAGCCCTTGTTATTTATTTAAGAAAATACGATCAAAACCTCTCAATGTTGTGGGGTTTTTTTTCCACAATATGTCACTTTCCACACAGCTGCGAGAGGATGAACTGCGGCAGTGAAGTTCATGGTAAGGATGAGATTTTGAGTAGAGGAATTCCTGTTCACTGAAGGTCATGCGTCAGAAATACCCTTTTCTGTATATCAGGCTTTAAAAGGACAACACCTCACTTCCTGGTCTGAGTTGAATCTGCTGTGAATTTTCAAAATAACACTGATGTGTTTTTAGTGGTTCAATTTGTAAAGGCTAAATCTGCAGTTAAAAACCCTCAAAGCCCAACAACAATAAAAACAAGGCTATCACGCTGTAGCCGGCTGCACTCAGCCTGCCTGCTTCTGGTTTACTTGCAGAAAATTTCAATAACAGAGGGATTGTTTTATTTTCAGGAGTGGGGGGAAAGAAACATTTTTCCAATATGAGCTGTTCCTATTCATCCTCACACAAGCTCTGTGAGGAGGGAATATAACGTACTTTCTAGTTTAAGTTTTAATTTTTAGTTTTAATATTTAGTTTATTTGCAAACCATTTCATTTTGTGCTTGAAAACAAAACTAAAAGATAAAAGAGAGCAATGACTGTATTTTCTCTACCCCTTGCCAATAACACGACAAAGAATGGAAAAAACAATGTCTCACTTTAAGCCCCAGAACTGGTTGATCAAAGCAGGCAATAATGAAACACACTAGCTAGGGAAAACATAGTTTTTTATTGATACTGCACTTACAACCACTACCTCTGACAGCCTCAGATGGAAAACAGGAACCACCATGCTTTTGTCAGAGGTCTGCAGGATGAAGAAATCTCTCAGTAACCCCCATAAAGCAGGCTGATAAAAAGTACAGGAAACCTCCTAGTGGGTATTCACTGAATAACCAGACCAGCATGGACAGCTGCCTAATCCTCCTCGGTCTGCATTTGGCTCATATTCAGACACACAATCACCTCAGGACGAGGTACCAGTTAGGATTGTAGGTATTAGAAGAGCCTGCACAATTTTGTAGTTCAGGTACTATGCCTTAGTGTTAAAGATATATAGGAGCAGGGAGTTCTGCATAGAAACAAGTTGCATAAATAATCCAGTATGGAATAATTTAGGTACAATCCAGTAACCTTGCAACATCTTGTGAGCATGCTGTTCTAGCCAGTTACAGGAAAACACTACACACAGATGGATGAGTTAAAAGCATAAAGGGCTGTATGTGGCCTGTGCTGGTAAGCTTCTTGTAAGCATTTTAACAACAATATCAAGGCTCATTTATCAGGGACATGCATTTATCTGGAGTAATGCTGAGATATTTCAGATGTTATTGATTTTTTTTTTAATGTTGCAACAATTATTCCAGTTTTTCCACCTCTCCACACTCAGGCAATGCTGCCTAACGGGGCCAACCACCCTGCCCACTCTGATTCACACTCTCCAGTAGAAAACAAGGGGGTGAGGAAAGACCAAGCCTTCACCTCTTTATTTAAGAGAAGTGCTCAGTTCCAGTCAGATACCCAGATAAGCACATTCATTTCAAAACTCTCCAACAGCTCACTCATGTTAAGCCTTGGGCCCCATGTTACCTTTCAGGAGATTTTCTCCTGTGTGAGAACTTCTTCAAGGCTCCCAACTACCCCATTGCACAAAGGAGCTTTACGGCCCAAAGAGTGACCCAATCCAAACTAACTGAGATATCACCATTCACTGATTATCTTCATGGGCTCAAAAGATGAGTAAGAGTTGCAGGAAGTGTAACTCTTCACTTGCCCTTTATTCCACAAATATCATGGAAAAGGAGGGGACAAAAGTGGTTCTTTTTGTTCCTTGACATATAGGGAAACAACAGGAACATTTAGCCCTAACGTTCAAAACGAGTACAAGGGTTTTTAAAGCTCTGTAGGCTTCTGGACTCCCTTTTTGAAGCTGACAGCCTGAAAGCCGAAAATATCACACAGTTACTTACTCTTTGTATTGGTAAACAAACTGGGAACAGTCCTTTCCTAGCTCTTGATAACTGCAGGTCTGGCTGCAAGAAAGGTAGTCATACAACACCTTCAATTTGAAAACTAATTGCTTAAATTCAACTGATTTTGATCCTGTCAGTACAACGAGGAGTAAGGTTTTGCATGGTTCTTTTTTCAGAGCACGCATTGTCTGAAGTACTTCTATTCTCACACTGAGATTCAAAGGGGACAACCTGTATAAGTTTCTGAGGAAGTTATCCTCATCAGTATTTTTCAGGGATGTCCTGTACCAATCGCTTGGGATCAAGAAGATGTAATGGGAAATCTATACTCTAAAGGAAGTTAGAAATGCAATTACCAGAAAAGCTCTCCTTTCTACCATCATGCTTTTCACCAAGATCATCCTTTAGGTAAGATGAGAAACACTGACTTCAAAATACCGATTTCTCCCACATTATGATGTCATATGATTATGCAGTATTTTCCACTCAAGGTTATTGTATATTAAGGAATATGCCATACTCCCAGGCTTGTCCTTTGTGTTATTTTCTGGCTAATTTGCATGACTGCATGGTGAGAAACAAGGTTCCCCAGGCTTGACAGGAAACTGCCTCCACTCCCCACCCCCCACCCCCGAGGAGCAACTTCCTTTCTTGCTTGCTAAATTTGGTTTAGCCTCCCTGTGGCCTCCCAGAAGGTGTCACCATGCACCTAGTAAAAAAAAAAAGCTACCCTAGAAAACAATCCCCCATTCCAAATTATTACGCTCAGGATCAGTACTTTAGATATTTCCTGGGTACTGGTGATCAATAGGCATGGAGGCACCCTTCTCTTTTCTCTGGAGCACAAGGAAGGCTCTAACCCCTTGTGATTAATTAAGCATGGTCAGGTCTCCTCAGGAGGAATGAGGAAACAGAGGTAGAAGAACCTGTTTGATGAAACTCTCAGGACTGGAGCCTGAGGCAGCATTTTTGGTAGAATTAAGCACTGTTTCTTTCTCAAGTCTGTCTAATTTTACCTCTCCTTTCCTCTCCAGTACATTTACAATCCATATATTGGAAGGGTCAATGAATGCACAAGTTTTATTCAAGCCAGAGAACACAGTTTGTGCTACACACAAACCCCAGGAAAAGTATAATATAATCAAGAGCCTTCTATGTAACATTAGCATAGATACACCTTTAGTGTAACTTCAGTACCATTTCAGGTAGGACTTTATTTCTACATGCTGCAATAGACAGATGCAAAAATGTTAACCACTTGCTCATTGCAACAGCAATAAAGGATAGATAACTGAACCAGTATGACAGCTGTATATTCATTTTCCAGTTCATATATAGAGCATATAGATTTCCTTGTGTAGCTTCTAGACACCACTGTGAGGAAACAGGTAGTTTTCCAATTAAGCATAAAAGTCTTGCTATACCCACCCTTAGTTCCACTAACACCAACAATGACTATGCTTAGAATATCAGTATTAAATTAGCTTCATAAGGACAGTAAAGTATGTATTAGTGGGAGAGGAGGACTGATTCAACATCCTTTGCAAACTCTGAATCTCAATACGAGACAGTTGAGATACCCATACACCATGAATGGCTCCACTAAAATTAACAAAGCTAAATGTGAAGGAACTTTAAATTCATCTAAAAGTGACTGACTATACCACTACATGATCCTCTACCCAAAGGTCTTGCTTGCATATTCAATACATTGATCAAAGTGATATCTACTTTGGAATCTACTGATTAAAAGTACTACCCAAATTTGGCATTATTTTACTCTAGATAAGCAAAAACCGTGTACAACTGCTCCCAAACATAACAGAAAAGCTAAAGAAGGATTCTTTATTTTGTTAGTCCTTCTGCTTTACCCTCTTGATGCCCTTTTTTGTATCGGAGTTCTTATTAGTACAACAGACAAACAACAAAAATATGAAAGTGATACAGCCCCTGTAGATCAGCTTCTATCTTTACTCAAGTGCTGTACATGTCTGTGTACATAGAGCACTGATGCTGTGCACTGCAAGCAATATCGGCAGTTAAAAAAAAGCTAACAGCAGTAACCTGATTTTACTTCAGAGAACAGATCTAATCTTAGGACCTGATCCTGTTAGGAACTGAGAACCATAAACTTACTGGAAATCAAGTAAGCTCAGCATTTCATTGAAGACACTCAGCACCTTGCAGGTTCAAATCCATACTTTTTAAAAGTCACTTCCTATTTGTCCTTTGTTTACTCTGGCTTATCCTGAACAGGGCGGCTTTCCGACATGGAGATAACGTTGGAAATGATTACTCTCGTATTCTTTGATCATTACAAAAGGCAGGAAAGAATCTCTCCCCTTTCCGAGGGCCACCCAGCTGAAGCAAAGAATGTTATTTTTTTCAGGCATGCTAATAAGAGCCAGTAATAACTCAATTGAGTCACTTTGGCCTTGAAACACCTGACTGAACTTGCTTTTGTTCTCTCTCAGTAACATTTTCCGCCTCTGTCTGCTTTCACACAGTTATCATTCAGACAACCCTAAAAGGGAGGCTGCCCTACATCTCCCCTTCCACTCAATATAACTTGTTCCTACAACACACATTCACAGCCTTAATGTGTTTAATCCATTATATCTCTCACATCTGGATCGAGCCACTGGGAAATACAGTGTAACAAAATAGATCTTCAAATTAAGCTTTCTAATTATTAAATATGTTAACTGTAACTAAAGGTGCTACCAGTCTTTCTCCAAGGAAAAAAAGAACACACAGATGGTGGAGACAGGCATTTCCTCTCCTAGATTACTAACAGAAAAGAAAATTCAATGAGTCGACATTCATACCCAAATAATTATTTCATCATTTACCATCATCCTTACCATGTATTTCAGTTATTCTGAGCCCAAACCAATTGTTTGTTTGTTTTAAATGAGGCTAGCATGCACATGGTTTTCTGTGGCTATATATTGTTTCTGAAACAGGATCCCTCATTGGAGTTTTGATAAATGCAGCCAGATTTTTAAATTCTGCCATGAGCAGAAGTGAGGTACTCCTCAAGTGAGGAGATGCAAACAGAAACCAATGAATCAGTAATTACAAGCACCACTGGGAGAGTAAGGTACAGCAGGATTCAAGGAAAGTCACATTAAGCTCTAGGGTTTCAAGATGTAAGCCCTGGGATGGAGGATCTGAGCTTCAGGACAAATGGCATTTTGAGGCATAAAGCAGTTAACCTCCCCAGGGTCTTCAATAATGGCTCATACTGGGAAAATGGATTGTGAGCAGAGATACATTTAGGAATGTTGACCCCTCCCATACACTCTCTTTTTTGCTGTTACATTAACCTTGAGATGAACAATGAACATACTACATTGATATTTTAAGAAGTGAAGACAGAAATATTAACTTCACATTGAAGCAATAATGATTGATATGGTCTCATGTGGTACAGTGGACCTTCTGACTATATTAATAAACAAATCTGTATTCATCTAGTATTCATTCAATTCTAGTACACATTCAAAGTGTTCTGTCTTAACAAACTCATGCTTAATCAGAGTTACTGTTCCAGCAAAGTAAACCTGTGACGCCAAGAGAATTTGAAGATAATTGGTTATATCTGGACACCATGCCTTCTCATATTTGCCTAATGCAAGAAAACCATAGCTTCTGTGCAGTCAGAGGTGTCACACTATACTCACACTGTAAGCCTACAGTAAGAAACTAAGCTGTTAACATATTCCCTTAAGCCACTATTCTAATTTAATTAAATCAGCCACATGCATCTGAAATCAAACAAATCCATAATAATATATTTTAAGGGTGCTGGTTTCTTGCTGTAGATCACTGGACCAGTGTATGACCAGTACACTGGTCAGTGTAGTGCAAATTTTGGATGGCCATACAGAAATGCGTAAGTTGCAAGTTTAAAGTCAATTCTCATGAGCAGATGAGAACTCTAAGTAACTGAAGCTATACATTCATCACCTTTGCACTCCAATGCCATCAGCTTTGCATAATACCACAAAATTGGTATTCCCATCATTGACTACTTTTAATATGATGGACCTTAACAATCCACATTTTTCAGTAGTGTCTGCTCAAGACCTTTGGTATGAAAGAACTGTAAGTAAAAAGCTTAACTATACCTGCAAGTCCAGCTGTTACATTTATACTGATCAAGAGGACAAATAACATACACAATATCGTAAGACCCAACAGAATGTCACTTCTTCATTGTGAATGGATGGCAGCGGGTATGTTGTGTCCTTCCCCCACTTCATTTGAGCTCCAAATACAACAAATAATTACTAATTTTGCAAAGCAACTCTAAAGTAATTAAACTTACACCTTTGTTTTTCTTCCCCACATATATTTCCTCCTCAAATCCATACAGCCTTAGTTGCTTAGATCTGCACCAAATTTATCCCACCCCAGATCAATCCTGAAGCATAACATGTTAACCCCAAGCCATGTTAGCACATCCGGTGTAGTGCCTCTGTGGCTTTTTCAAAACCAGGGACAGCCTTGTGTAAACCACAGGCTAGTAGTTTGCCAGGCAGGCAACACCAATATAATCTCACTGTATCTGTTTTATAAACATGCTCAGGTGTTGGGTTGTCAGGCTTTGCTGCACTGCACAGCTGTTCCTCAGCAAGGACCAGCTGCACTTACTCCCTCTTCACAAATTCCAGCTGTAGGAGTCTTTCTATAAAAACCTATCGCATCTCCTGCTAGTAACAAAGACAAGGCCTTAAAAATGGAAAATTAGGTCTTCTATTTCTTCAGATGAGTAACTCAAATGCAAGTCCCCTTTACTCTGAGTTTAGTTCATGAACAATCAAACAACACATACTTCAAATTTTACATTTTGTCTTCTGTTGTCTTCTACTATATTAACTACAGGTATGGGATTATAAATTATACACAGAATGATGAGTTAGGATGACAGCTTTCAAAGGTGCTCAAAACAATGTGTTCTATGTTTCAAAGAGATCTGCACATCCAAATCTTCAGCCCCTCTGACAGCCTATGTATGTTTATACACAGGTAGGCTCAATACTGGAGGCAGTCCAAGTTCTGCCCCTCTACTGCACTCTCGTAAGACCCCACCTGGAGCACTGTGTCCAACTCTGGAGCCCTCAACATAAGAGGGACATGGACCTGTTGGAACGAGTCCAGAGAAGGGCCACAAAAATGACCCGAGGCCTGGAGCACCTCTCCTATAAACATTGGCTGAGAGAGCTGGGATTGTGGGATTGTTCAGCCTGGAGCGGAGAAGGCTCCAGAGAGACTTTATAGTGGCCTTCCAGTACCTGAAGGGGCCTACAGGGAAGCTGGGGAGGGACCTTTTACAAGGACATGTAGGTAGAGGGCAAGGGGCAATGGATTAAAATGTGAAGAGGGGAAATTGCCATTAGACACTAAGAATAAGTTCTTCACAATGAGGGCGTGAAGCACTGGAACAGGTCAGGTCGCCCGGAGAGGTGGTGGAGGTCCTATCCCTGAAGACATCCAAGGTCAGGCTTGACGAGGCTCTGGGCAACCTGGTCTAGCTAAAAAGGTCCTTGTGCATTGCAAGGGGGGCTGGACTAGATGACCTTTAAGTATCCCTTCTAACCCCATACATTCTATGATTCTACGATACCTGCATGCAGGATATAGAATCACAGAATTTTTTGAGTTGGAAGGGATCTTAAAGATCATCGAGTTTCAATTCCCCTGCATGGGCAAGGACACCTCCCACTAGAACAGGCTGCTCAGAGCCCCATCCATCCTGCCCCTGAACACCTTCAGGGATGGAGCCCCCACAACATCTCTGGGCAGCCTGTTCCATTGTCTCACCACCTTTACACTGAAGAATTTACATCTGATCTTTAACCTAAATCTTTAATGTTTCAGCTTAAAACCATTACCCCTTGTCCTCTCACTGCAAGCCCCTGTAAAAAGACCCTCCCCAGCTTTCCTGTAGGTCCCTTTGGGTACTGGAAGGCCACCATGAGGTCTCCCCAAAGCCTTCTCTTTTTCAGACTGAACAACCCCAACTCCCTCAGCCTGTCCACATAAGAGAGCTGCTCCAGCCTTCTATATGTTAATTTTTTTCACTGTAACAGTAATGCTGGTGCTGTCCCCACTCATCCAGAGAGGTAGCCCAGTTTCAAACTACTAACTCTGCTTTGACAGTCTGGAAGCCTGGTTTTATAGATCTGTACCTCTACAGAGAAAACTCCACTGTCAAGAATGGAGCAAGACAGAGGCCTTCATTTCTGTTTGTTTGCTGCAATTGAAGGAAAGCAACCCCAAAATAAAGCAGCTGCAGATTTACAACAAAATTAAAAACAAAACAAAACAATAATCCAAAACACAAAACAAATAGCAACACATAAAACTATTAGCCTGCAAAAGCTATGCTACCAGAAGGAAATGGAAAAATTAGGAGAGTAAGAAGAGTGAGTGATAGATGAGGATGATGCAAGGAAAGCAGGGAAGAAGGAAAGGAGAAGAGGAGGGAGAGGAGGGAGAGGAAGAGAGAAGGAAAGAAGGAAAGGTATCAGGCAGAAAAGCTTATTTCAGGAGTCCAGGTTTCAGACCCAGTCTCCCCTCTGTAAAAATGAGGATACTGATGTCTACACTGCAAAACTCTGAGACTAAAATCATAATGCTTTTGCCCTACTTCTGGGTGATACGGAGGAATCCAGTTTCTCCATCCATTACGCCACTTCTTAGGAATGCTGTGAAGATGACTATGCTCAAGATTCTCCAGAGTCAGATATTTTGCTAACGAATTTCATTACTACCTGAGCCAGATAAGATCTATGTAAATCAGAAGTAGACAAAGGCCTGTTCTGGAACCACTGATAGAAACAGCATGACAAGTAACATCATATGAAGATTTATAGATGAATTTTCAGTGAATGCCCATTCCATCACTTCCCATTACTGGCATCTTCATTTGTTTGAAGTGATTGCATTAGTGGAAATAAAGGCAAAAATTACAGAAGTGAGAGGAGGTAACGTGCTTTATCACAAGTAGATGCAGGACAAGTAAGTATGTAAAAACTTGTCTGACCAGTTCACAGCATGCAAGATTATGATGAAGTTATTACACATTATATCATGGCTCACTAAAACTTCAGAACTTAAAGTAATCAGGATCAGAAGCACTTTGTGCACTGTGAAAATTAATTCACCGACCTCACTTATTACCACAAACACTGAGAAAAACTAAGCAACACTGACAACAGTCATTTTTAAGTTGTAACCTGTTATGACATTTTGAAACTCTTATTTAAATAAAGCCTGCTGCAAATACGATCTTCCTTATTTGTGTAATCTGGTCTATTACAAAGTGGCTTCACTTTGTTGACTGTCCGTCTTATTTACATGTTCCTTGGTTTGGCACACAACTTAAGCTTCAGTCTGTCTCTGCTGACTCATGTGAATAAAAACACTCTTCCTTAACTACCCAGTTAGACAAGTACTGCTTCCCCAGGGACTATCAAATACATCTTTAAAATTCACAATACCATACCATTATTTAATTTTTTTTTGCATGCTCCCATTCTGAAAAGTGTAGATTTGTATTTTGTTATGCATTTTTATGGGTTTTGCATGTCATTTTTATCTTGCTACACAGGTACAAAACATTCATAGCTCTAATGTTGTAGTTTATGACCTTATTATCCAAAAGTGAGGTAATGAGTTTTCTGATTTTACAGCTTAAGTTCTTCCAGGAAGAAACTATGAATGTTCTGGTTCTGCACTACCTAACGCTCAGTGTGCATTATCAAAGAGAAAGTATTAACTGCTACAGTCAAAACTGTGACCCTGTCAAAATGCATGCATCTACAGTCTGAGAAGGTTTCAGCAATTCACTCCTGCCTTACTAAGGATATCACTAGCATCAAGTACATTTTCATAGGTGCATAAAAGGTCTCCAAGGCTTCACGTTACTTGCACTGTAAAGTTGATTAACCATGCATAAAGCTTATATACAGGAGTTCTGCAGACCAGCACACTGCTGCTGGGAAGCAGATTTTGCTTGCTAGCCTGCAAAGAGGGTGCAGGGCTGATTCACAGTTGCTGGAAGAGCTGCAAACTTTTTGGCAGTTCTACAAAACATTTGGCCTGTAATTTGTCTTACTGATCACTGCCACAATTACATCCAGGTCCGAAACAGAAGAAGCCCAAACAATCCAGTGGGAGACTGCCGTAAGAAGAAGCTTCACCAGAACTGCCCCCATTTCTCACTCTGTCTGCCTTCCTTTTCAGTCATGCCGGTTTTACCTTGGTCTTCCAGGCACAGCATAAAAAACAAAATTACATTCTCACAGTTAATATCTGATTTTAAATCTGATTTTTAAAACTATAAACTTCTGATTACACTATGCATTTTGAAAGCTTTATGATATTAATAACACTGCTACAGCAAAACAATGCTTGGGTGGAGAGTGCTCATATTTTAAACAAAATACAATGATTGGTACATGTTAGAGCCTGTCAGTTTGACGTCCAGAGGCTTCAAACAAGGCTAGATATCAGCTTCATTGTATTTGTTCAAATATTCAATGATTTACTACTGTTTTAATAATGAAGCAACAGTCAGAAAAAAACCCAAAAAACAGAACGTTAAGGTTTTTGTTGGACTACGTTTTACTTTAACAACACTCTGAAAAGTACCACTTGCAAGAAAACATGTATATACCAAACTGAAGAGAAAGCTCTTGGTCAGAACTGACCATTTTGACCAATGCATTCACAGGCAGTTCACAACACATTCATAAACTCTTCCACAAACAGGTAAGACACTGAAATAATCACTGATGAAAAGACAGCTGGATAACGCTTTCCAAAGACTGTTGAATCAGAAGCCTAAATTCTTTATGCGACTTCCACATATTTGGAAATTTACAACAGGCCTCAATTCTGAAAAATGCATAAAATGCACTATTAAACATACAAGGAATTCAATTGATAGTGATATAACTACCCTTCTCCCTAACTCAGCTAGTAGCATGGACGAGCCACTATGTAGGCAGCTAAACAATACACACACTCAACAGTTTCAACAATAGGGAACACCATTCAAAGAAGTTCCCATTAAAATCAACATAGGAACATCAGCTTTGAATTGGTGTGCAAGACAATTTATGCCCCCTAGTCACTAGTGTACCGTAGTGTACAGTGTACTCCTTTTGTATTTAAAGTATATTCCTTTTTGCTTACACATCTACTTACCAATAAAACCAACACAGAAAGGTTTCTGCTTTTTGAACTGCACTGTGCTACGACAAACAGAGGTTAACTGATCTAATTATTTTCTTTTTTTTTTTTACCATACTACTGATGTACAGTGAATGTCTTTCAAAAAAAAAAATAAATAAAAAACGATCAGACACCCCACAGTCTTACTAAATGGTATGTACAAGAAGGCAGAATGATATCCCCTGCCCAAGGCATCTGGCAAGAAATGGGCAAAGCAGACACAAAGAATTAGTGTGAACTGGCAAGCAAAGAGCACCAAAAGAGATCATTGGAACCTGCCTCTGGCTGGCCTGCTAATGCGCCCTGGAATTGCTAAAAATCAGTTAGCTGAATTTGTATTTTAAAACCTTTGACGTTGCATCATTAAAAATGCGTATGCAAAGCTACCTCCTAAATATGACCACTAAACCAATATTCTTTTGAAAAGTAACGGACTTTACTATATATTTATATGTGCGTGTATATATATAAATACTGTATATATGTTTATGTATATATATAAATGAAGTATTGCATAAAGGTCATGTGAAGAGCTCCAAGGTTTTGCTCGTGTCATGGTCTGACAGTGCTAGTAACAGTCCACTGGAGGTCAGGATGCTTCCCTGACTTTCCTCTCTTATGGAGAGGGCTTTTAAAAGGGACCGAGGGTACACATGGGATTGCCTCCCTCAGAGGATGGGCGAGCTCTGGCGCCGAGTTTTAGAGTGGAAACTACAATACCACCCTCACCACGCCCACAAATCGCTCCTGAGACCGATATTTACTTTAGTCTTATGTGCGGGGGAGAAGGGGGACTGTTCCCCACAGCTCATTGTGTGAAAAGCACTGTCGCTTCTGACGCAACAGGTAACATGGCTCCAAAATCAGTATGAAAGGTTAATAAAATTCCTTCCTCTTTCCTCCTCTTAGAGCCTTGATATATCTCTGAGAACTTGCTGGCACAAAAAGTAAAGGTGTGGAATAAAACTTAACTAAGCTTATCTCAGCCCAGTGGCATTAGTACATAAGATACGTATTGTGTCTATATTTTATTATTGTAATGGTAGTGCTCTAACCCAGCTACTGATAATGAAAAAGTTCAAATGTAATAATGAAATTAATACTAGCTTCCATGAAATTATACAGAAAATACTGTAGCTCCCTAAAAGTGTGTGATCCCAAACATTCTTAAAGCTATATGGGATACCTGGAAATAACTAGAAATTTGGGAACCATGGACTAGATCATAAGGGCTGTCCCTCTAAATCTATCGACTCCTTGAAGAGAAACACCACATCATGCAAAGCATCACAGTCTTCAAATATCTCCAGTAAAATTCACACTATTGCCTCCCCACTTGAGATTTTGAGTACGGGGCACCAAGCAAACCTGAATTTATAGGCTGCTGCTAAGCAACTGCTACTGCCTTTCACTCATTTTCCTATTATTTCTTTTGGCTACCCCAATCTGCCTTTTTTTGGCTTGTGCTTGGACTGCAATTTTTTGAAGACACAAACCACAATTTCACTTTATATAAAATAAAAATACCAAACAATACTAGGTATTTTCTGTAATTAGGAGTCCCTGAAAATCCCAAGTCAGTACCAACTAAAATTTTGTAACAGTGTTTCCATTGCTTGGGAGAGGTCAGTTTTCAGGGACATACTGTGCTCCTTCAACACCCCACTGATTCTGCTAAAATCAGAGCATTTTGCTTTATGTTCAAGTCCATTATATTACACTTCTTCCTCTAACTACTTCTGTAGCATAGCTAACTAAAAAATCAGTACTTCACTTCTTCTGACTGAAGATAACTGCCCGATAGCCACTAATGTGATCAGTTAGTTCCATTCTGCTTGCTGACAAGCACAGTAGGATCATGTTCTGGATGCGAGCAGCTGGGCCAGCTCCACAGAGCTTCAGGTCCTGAAGGTGTTTCAGAGTCTTACTGAGACAAGAAGCTCACTGGTCCATCAGAGTGACCAGTCAAGGGAACGAGTTGGAATGGTAGGAATAACAGCAATATGGATATATGGGAAGTAATAACAAGAAAAGCGAAGGAAAGGTTAAAACAGACTGCCAGGACTTGAGGACAACGTGATAGTAGCAGGTAAAGAAGTAAAGAAGTGAGCCAAATGTTCAAGAGGTGCCAAGACACTATAGGGTTACAAGGAAGGAGAAAGGCAAGGAAACTGGGAGGAAAAGAAAAATAAGATTCCTCAATAAAACCAAGTAGATAAGAAAGAACAAGGTGGATACAGCCTAAGTGACTTAGCCTTTTGTTTACAACACAACCTTAGACATTGCTTTCAAAGACTATGGATCAATCTCACCTTGAAATAAAGGGAAGTTGACAGATGCTGCAAAGACTTATGAAATGAGTAAATACGGTCCAAGAAAGAACACTGTACTTGCAATAGGTCTCTGTAGAGATCTATAGCAGGACATTTAATTCACGTAGTCTGCTAGCATTGCCAACATCAAAATGTTATCTGATCCTAAAAAGGTCATCCTATAATTTCTTGACCATCTTGATGCCAGAACATGTAAAGAAAGATGGAGAATTGGCAGAATGAAGACAGAACAGATGATAAAGAGAAAACTGAAAGAAACCGAGGAAGGAGAAATCACTACTGTCTTGCTGCCTTTTAGTCTGCGAAACAAAGCAAAGCAATTCCAACCATTTCCTCCTCACCTATGCAGAGTATGCATCAGTCTTTTGTTCATATTTCCACCACAATTACATATGTTTCATTGCTATTATGTCACTACTTAACAATACTTATAAATATAACATTGACAAAGCCATACATTTGACATTAAATGACACTGAAAAGGCCAGTCTACTGAAGAATGAAGAATTCCAAAATGCATAAGAAAATGTGGTCCTCTATGATAGGAGGCTTGTTACACATTTCTACTGTAAGGTACTGAAAGATACTAAGTTGGCAACACTAAGTATTAAGTTTACCTACTCTTCATTTAAAGATACGATTAGGGCTCACTGTTTAAACAATGCGGAGGTGCATTTTATTTGTTAACTTCTAGTTCACAGTTATTCACAGTGAACTTCTAGTTCACAGTTATTCTATATTCACAGTTTTTTGTTCCTGCCTGTGATGAAATTGCCTAGCAGGACACCAGAAACAACCAAAATTATTCTATTGTCTGGAACAATTAAATCAGCTCAAGTCAGCTGATACAAGGCAGAAATGGCTGCCTGCAAGCCTCTGATAGAATCAAAGTTTGCCTTTTTTCATTCTAAAAGCAATGACTTTTTTTTTCACTCTGTTCTTCAACAATTTAAACCTTACATAGTTCAGTGGGGGTAAAACTCTTAGAACTGTGTAGCATTCCTCTAACACTGCTTCCAATAAAATAAACATTAGAACTCCTGTTATATTTAATGGGAACATGCCAATATCACAAAAGCTTTAGCTGTACTATTCAGAAATATGTGAAATGTTTGCCTCTGTAACTTCTGCTAAATCACAGCAGTGATCATTTAAGATTTTTTAATTCTTAGAGGCATGTGAGAGGGCACTCAGAAATCAAATTTACCAGCAACTCAAGCTACTGACTGTGATTAATGACCAGAGTAGATAGTAATTCTGCAGATGTTCTTACATCATATTCATTTGCATTTTGCTTTACTAAAATACAGTGCAAAGTACATAACTGCTATTAAAGTTACCCAATCTCTAGAGTTATTTATTAGCTGTACAGTTGCAGTTTCATATTAATATTGCACATATACTTTTTAATAAAATCTTCTAGTGACTGCCTGCCAAATAGGAAAGCAGTCGCTTACAAATGCAAGGCTAAACCTTTTCATCAGCCTTCCATAACGATGGCTTTGCCCCCAAATGGTTCAAACCCCTGTAACTGCTGCAATTTGCATTACTCATGACCCTATTCTTCAGACCTTGCTCTGTCTAGCTTGACAAAAGAGTTTGTTTGGTTCCCTCTCCTCACCCCAAAGATGGTAACTTTCCAATATGTCTTTGGACTTCTGAGCTTATTCCATATACAGATAGTTACAGCTCTACCTTTCCATGTGGATGGAGGGAAAGTCTCTTCTCAGTCCTCTCTGACCACAGATTTACCGTTACTTGCATACCCTATTGTTTCTGAAGCATCTCTCACCCTGAACTGTAGATATCTTTCTTTTACAGTCTAATAACTGGGGCAAGGGAAAGGAGATTAAGACAGTACTGTGTAAAGGAGAACCAAAATCAGTCAGCCAATTCCAAGCAGAAATGCTATTGCCTCTAATATTTTACAAATTGTACTCACATCCTCCCTTCAAAATTTGAAAACCCCCAAAAAGTTAATTTAAATGGAGGCTTAGTTTGGGAGTCAAACTTACCACACTTAGATGTCAACTCTCACAATTCCAACCTAAATCAAATCCTCACTTCAGCAGTATTTAAATAATTCTGGATGGGGAGGGGAGAGATTTAGTTCTGGTGGAAGAGGAAAGCAGAAACCAGGCTTGCATGTGCAAGATTTGCAGAATAATAATAAATCAGTAAGAGTAAAATGAAAGTAAAGGATGTTGTTAAATGTTATTTATTCTCCGTTTTCCCTTGGAACACAGGCTCCAGTTGAGGAAAGAATTTAAACATATGCCTGCATGAAATCCAGTGAACCCAGCAAACACAGTGAGATCAGTGGTTTGCTCACAACAGTGAAGTCCTGCACAGTGTCTATGCAACCTCGTAAGCTGCAATAATGATACACTCTGTCTAAAAACTGGCAGAAGAAGGACATGTAAGAACCATTTTCAGCCCATTCAGACATTTCTTGAAGTCCAGCTTTGAACTAACACCTGTGAACCGGACTCTGTTACTGGTAACTTTGTTTCAGCAAATACTTTCTAAAGAGTTCACCAAAATTACTTTCACTCCGTGGAAGTTTGTATCACTATTGGTACTTGTAACAGTAGCATGAGATTCTGAACAGTCATGGGATCAAATCCTGGCCTACATGTATTCAGTGTTAAGTGAAATGCATGCTCCACAATACATTTTTCATACCCTGAGCAATTTTTTCACATTTGAAGCAAGACTTTAGAAGCTATACACTGAGCAAAACAGGCAAAAAAAACCCCCAAAAAATCACGTTAGTGAGCAACACGTGGCCTTCAACTAGTCAATTTGCCCATGCCAGCTCATCCCTGTCTCCTACATGTGTAGCTCTCAGCTGTTGCCAAAAGGGCAGATGTAGTATGTGGGGCAGCAGCAACTCTTCATTACTCTCCTTCACGTTTCTCTCCTTGCCTCATTTTTTCTTATCCCCACTTTGCCCTTTCCCTCTCTCTTCAGTAGCAACCTCAGAGGCAGCTTTTTCCTCCTCTATTGCTTCTCTGCAGGCTGGGAAGCACTGCAGGTAAGCAGAAGCTGTTAGGAGAGAACATTTCTAGCAGGGAGTAGGAGTAGATTTATGCAGCTGTAGAAAGGGATTGATAAAAGATAGTGGGTGAGCTGCATGGTGACTGTACCATATCCCCAGCAGAGAGGGAAAAGAGGAGGCACAGGAGGGAGACCAGCTGGGGGAGAAGGCAAGGAAGACACCTGTGTGTACAAAGTGCTCTCCAAAATCTCCCATCTCCTCTAATACCACCTACCCTCACATTTACTCTGAGTCCCTGTGCAAACCTGCTGATAACCCATAGCTCTCTTACACTCGGCCCTCAAACCTGAGAGACCTTGCTCAGTGACAGCCTTACCATGCAGAACCTGTCAAACAGGACAGCAACTTCCCTTTCATTTCAACAAATACTCTTCTGATAACAATGCTTTTCAGCAGCCCAGGAAATGCAGTTTAGACAAGACACAAAGCTTTCACAAGCAAAATCCTAGGTCTTTCAACACCTTCAGCATAGACAAATTCAGCCAGTAGATGAAAATAAAAATCTGCTAGCCCAACACCAACCTTCAGCAGTGTATGGCACAAGCAGAAGTTAATGCACAGGGTGACCTGCAATAAAATCATTACAATTCCACTCTCTGTCTGCTACAAGAGATCACCTGCTGACTAAAAGCAGTTCCCATTTCAGCAACACAAACGGCAGAAGGTTATTAAGAAAAAAAACCCAACAACAAACCAATAATAATAAAAATAAAACAATAATAACAATAACAACAACCACAACAGAAAACCCCAGAAAAAGTCTGATAAGAACCAAAGCTATCTTTCCAGTTAATTCAGATTAGGTGAAATGGAAGGAGACAGTTCTGCTTCTTGCATCCATGGAGAGCCCACTGGACCAATGACACAGAAGAGTACCAATCCCTCCTCTGCTGTTGCCTTTCTGGGTGACTGTAGGCACCTTCTCCTCAATTCCTCCAACAGAAGAAAAAACATTGAGCTTTCCCTAAAGTGCTTTCAGCTTTTCAAATGTATGACATTGTTACTATTATTTCTCTTAGGAAAGGTGGGCACCATGACATTCAGAGCTCCACTAACCTACGTGTCTAACCGTATGGACTGCAACGTAAAAACAGTCTTTCCAATAGGAAAATGTCTTCAGCAGTGCACTGTCAGCATGATGTAAAATATGTAAGTCAGAAACTCAATGAGTCTGTAAAACTGTGTACCTCTTCCACAAGCTTTTTTCCTGTACCTCATCAACTTTCTATTGACATATTGTATTAATTCATAATAAACTTGTTTTATTCAGTAGTAGCACAGTGGATTGAACAACTTCACATTGATAAAACTGAAATATTAAAGGATGCTTTTAAAAAAGTATAATGTTTTAAATGTATATCTTAAGAAGCAGCACTAAAGAGAAAAAAAAGTACTATGGAGGATGTTTAGGACCAGCAAAGAAAAGTTCACTGAAATCTGTTTTATTTTTTTCCTGACAGTGTTACAGTTTTGTGTTGGGTTTTTTGGTTTTTTTTAAGACTGCAGAAAATTAAACATGTTTCATTAACCTAAATACAGCTGTAAAATATTTCCAGTAGAAATAGATGCTTCTCTTGCTAAATGCTGCGATGTCCTCACTGATTATATGAGTTCTGCTCAGCCCACAAAAGGATTTCTCAGGACAACTCAATAGGGGGTTTTTGTGCATAGCTGGGCTAATGGCTAAGACCCTTAGATGGAGTCTTTGACACAGGTCCAATTGCACTGATTTCATATATCATCAACTCTGGAAAATGGACTTGAACTCAGAACCCATACTACCAAACACATAAACATTGATCATGCTAATTCACAGGAGTGTAATCACAAGGCTAAATATCAACAGAATTTTGCTTCCTGATCTCAATTCTACTGATTTAAATGGAGCTGCACTACCAACATAAGTACAATGTTTACATATGCCACATTTAAGGAAGCTAGATAAAGACATACTTTATTATTACATTAATTACCTAACTCAAAAAAATATAGGCATAGCTTTCACATTTAGTTTCTTTTTCAGTCAGAATTTGCAGGTTGTTTATTGTTCTGTATTTCAGATTTTTCACAGTGTAAATTCACCCACATTCTCTGGAATAATCTCTTTCTTTCTGTATAACACTTACAGCCTGTAATGTCATAAATCCAAATCTCTTTTTAAAACTGCAGTGTAGCCATGACTAAAAAAAATCTGCAAAACTGACAGTTTTACTCTGCTATGTCTATACTGATGCACCACTGGAAAAGCAGCCATCTTTTTAATGGTCACTATACCCTTTTTAGAAATTCAAACAAATATTTTATATTGATCTGTAGAAAAAAATAATAGTATCTTTGTTTAATACATATCCACCCAGTAAAATGTGAACCACTGATTTAGGCACAGCTTTGATTTATTTTATTTAATATATATTAAATATAATTTTTGCAACTGCTGAATGCTCTGTAGAGAGAAAGAATCAGGATTTTGCATATGTATCTGACTTGTCCTAATACAATAGAAGCTATCATGATTTCAAGCTTTGTACTTGTTTATCATTAGTGTTTCCACTGTAACCATGGCATCAGTATATAGCACTGGCTTAACAGTGCGAAAAATACCCAGTATTTCCCTAAAATATTCATTCTTTAGAAAAAATACAAGGATCTGCACAATGGCAAAACCCAATCAAAGTAGATAAGCTGGGTAAAGAGAGAAATTGGTTTTTTTAGGGGAAAAAAACAGTAACATTATTTCTTTGCAAGTCCTTTTTGTATTTTGGACTTCTGACAAGATCCTAGAAATATATTACTGTGCTGTAACCTTGACCCTAGTGCAGATATTATAAAACAGATATTGAAATTTCCTAACAAAAAATATGCAGTATTATATGAGAGTGAAAACATTACAGTCATGAGTATATTGACAAAAGCTGCTCTCAGCACATAAGCATTTTCTCAAACCTATTTCAGCAGTGACAGTCCAGTCCTGCAAGAACTGTTGCATCATTCTGAAGGTAAAGAGGGGAAGCAGTGCAATTACACCAAACACAATCAACAAGTATGTCGTGCCCAGTTCAAACTTTTAGGACTGCCTAAAGGGAAACCCTCAAAATGGCATAAAAAGCCTTTACAATCTCCAAGAGTGTGTCTTAGGTCGCATTTATTAGACACTTCAGGCAGTAACGAGGAATGGGTTCCTATTATTGCTGCTTTTAATTACCAAGTTGGGGAAGAGTACTACAAAAATGTCTGCCTTTAATGCCAAGAGTGAAACGAAGGAATTAGTCCTCTTATTAAACAGAATAAATTGACTGTATTGTAACTGCAGATCTTAGCCTCACGTTGGTTTAGGCCATGTGCATTTTCCTCATACTGTGAAACCCATGCATTTCATAGACGACTTCTCCTTCAGGTTTTAGTATTGACTCCAGACACTGATGAAGACACCAATAAATCTATTTACGTCACTATGAGCTCTATAAAAATATCACAGCCAAAGGCCTTATTTTAATTTGGTGAATTCAGAAAAAAAACAAACAGTACGATTTTGTAAGAGCCAGTTCTTTGAAGGTCTCTGTCTATTACCAAATAAACACACTCGGTACAACAATTACAGCGACACTTGGAGTAAACGGGAAGATTTTGGAGAGGGTAAGGCACAATCCTATAAATAGTTACCTCCCTACCAACTCCAACTGTGATACATGGAGAGTGGGGGTGGTGTACACCCTGTATTATATGTACTGCACAAACACAATCCAAACTTTGAGGATTTACAGCACAAAAATGAGGTAAATGCTGCTTCAGAAGTTGCATTATATTGAGCTGACGAGTTATGATCCACTGCCATGTCCTCAGTTCTGTCACATCAACAGACAACAAGGATGGCCATGCTGGACAGCAATGAATCCTGGTGCAATAAAACACAGCATTTATCTGATTCAGCTATGTAGTTCCTACCAGATCATGTCTACAATGGGCCTCAATCTGTTAAAATTCCACTACGTATTTAGGGAACATGTTCGGACATTTGTGTTCACCTTAAAAATCAGAGCCAGGATATACCCCAGCACACCAGCACCACCAAAATTCAAACTTGGCATCTGCAACCTGCGAGGCCATTCCAGATTTCGTGACAAACTCACAACACCTACCATAAACAAAAAAAT
The DNA here is from genome assembly GCF_000747805.2 of Chaetura pelagica. Lineage (NCBI taxonomy): Eukaryota > Metazoa > Chordata > Aves > Apodiformes > Apodidae > Chaetura > Chaetura pelagica. The sequence continues at coordinate 1,572,881 of NW_009954543.1, forward strand.
GATATTAAATTATTATTCTTTC
>NW_009954543.1:1572935-1575246 GCF_000747805.2 Chaetura pelagica
AAAGATGAAACCCTCTGATTTCAGGAAAGCCACAACTTGATTATCATTCAACCCAGGTAAAAGACATCTGCAATACTACTGCATTTGTTTTTTCCTGATTTGGCTGCTTCTCCTCTGCCTATCACCCAGTTTTCACCATTCCAGTTTACTAACCTGTAGGTTTTATAAAGCATCAGAATAATCTAAATACTAATTACCACAATGTAACACATGTAGCAGAAGTGGAAAATATTTAAAAGTTGAAAATACTAAAGTTTTAACAGTAAAGTTACTCAGCTCCTAATCAGCACATAGAGCCTCTTTCACACTTTTCTATCGTTCTGATGCCCCAAAGAATACAGGAAACTGACTAGTAACCTTGACTGCAACAAACAGATACACAAAAAGATGAGCATACACATTTCAGATGGCTATTTAAGGAGGGCACATGTAAAATTAGAAGACCATTACTATTGTTTTATTATACATCTTATTGAATCAATTTATCGTTTAACTGTCTAACTGCAGAAACATAAAGTATGCATACTCTTTCCTGTGTTTCTTTTTGTGTTTTATTGTTTTTCCCATATTAAATCACAGTACCTGAGGATGTCAGACCAAGGATTTTCCAGCTTTTTTGTACTGCCACTGAGGCATGCTAGCCTCTGGGTCTTTAATACTCTGTAGAAGCTGTTAAAACACATTGTGTATACAGGCAACTGAATATGTCTGGTTGGAGCCAAAATCCACCAGGACCTTTTATTAGTCTGAGGCATTTGAAGAAGCATTGCATTAGCTCTATGCATAAAGGTGTAGATCATCTGGGGGAAGGAAGGAGGAGCATCAGCGCTGATGCAGTGAGCTTTTAAGTGATAGGAAGACCCTGAAGTGCCTCATATCAGAGGTCAGGTCTGTATTTTTAAGGCTTGTCATTGCCAGGCCTACCAAGAGCATTCACACTGAAGTAACGAACTCTGTCTAAGTACTAGATCCGGGTTTTTCAGCACTGTTCTGTATGGATGAATTTGGTTTAGGGTTTTGAAACACTGTAAAATAACTGGACTTGCATTTATATAATATAATTTCAGACACTGAAGTGGTAACTATACCACTTGATGGTAGCTATAGTTATATAGTGATAACTATTATCTCTTACCTAGATGCAGCATATTTTTCTTTCTTCCCTTACCTGTAGACCACACACATTAGATACACAGTAACCATGACTATCTTGGTATAACAAAGCATGGAAATAATGAAAAGCTTTCAGAGTCATTACATGCCCTTGGCAACCTAGCTCTGTGAGACAGATGTTGCATCCCGGGCCGTGCCACTGAGAATCACATGTACTTGTATGTACCTACAGCACGAACACACTTACCCAGTCCTCGAAGTGGCGGCTCCCGTTCTGCAGCAAGTCCTCGAACTGTATAGTGCAGTTAGCTACAAAATCGTCGTACCCGATGGGGGCATCATGGAAAACAGCCATCTCTATCTTCCTGCCATTACAAACATCGGTGACAAATTCATCATTCCAAGCAGGACTGTTGGTCTTTTGCTTGGTTGAGGTCTGCCCGATCCTGGAGTCGTCCACATTGAGGGCGATGTAAGGGTCCAGCAAAAAGGTCTGTGGCCTGGGACCCACCGCATGCCTCAGAGACCACGCCGTGGGTTTCAGATTCACCGCCTCGCAGATCTTGATTTTCAGCAAGCCATTGAAAACCACCATGGCTGGATGGCTGCACTTTTCCCGGGATTGAACACTCACTCGCACAACGCACTTGCACCAAGCGGGAGGGAGGAAGGTCTCGCCAATAAATAGAAGGGCAGGTCTGGGAGCGGGGGAGCAGAACACCGTGCGGGTCTCCTCGCCTTGCTGCTGCTGTTACCTTTGATTATTTAGCCTTTGCTCTTGCGACACCCAGTGAATACATTTATTTTCTTGCCCGTGTTTCTAACGGAAAACAAGGGAGGGGGGCCGCCGGGGAGGGGGAGGCGTCCGCGGCTGCAGAAACCCCCGAATGCGATCAAAACCCGAGCATAATCAGTCCCTGGGGTGAGCAAGAGCCTTCTCCCTTCACCTAGACCATAATCCTGGATCAGTCTTTGCAGAGGAGGCAGAGCCTCGATCCCTGGCTCCTGCACACGCCAGTCCTGCCCGTGCGCCGCACAACAATACACACACACACACACACACACACACACACACAAATCAGAAACACCGGCCGACCCACCAGCCCTGCCTACTGCACAGCCTCTGCTCAGCAAACATCCACGCAAGGACCTTCCATCCGCGCAGGAGCCCGCAGCCGCCCGTCCTCTGTCGCCTTCG
>NW_009954543.1:1576453-1576848 GCF_000747805.2 Chaetura pelagica
GGGGGTGGGTCGCTGCCATCCTCTTTGTTTGCTGCGGATCACTTGGGCCGTGCCCGCCCCACCAACGCCTCCGTGCTGGCCCCGGCCCTGGCCCTGGCTCCGGGAGGGTAAAAGGGCGCACTCTCTGCGTGACGGAGCGTTACCTACACGCCGTGCAACATTCCGGTAGTTTTTGTCACCCGGGTAGGATGTGCAGCCTGGCACATATGGGTACGTACAAACGTACTCAGGATCCAGATGCTTTCCTTCGGTGAAAATTATTACCGCCTTATTTATTTTTAGATACTGGTTTTGCTAGTCTTTAGGGAGAAAGTCATTGAAAAAAGGGATGGACTTTTGCCCTTCGACAGGATCTGAAATCCCTGTAGTGTCACCAAAGAAACCGAGGGCCAGCA
>NW_009954543.1:1578622-1598405 GCF_000747805.2 Chaetura pelagica
GGGGGGACGCTGCCTGTGGGGTGTCGGTGGGGCCCAGGGGGGCAGAAGGGCCCTGTCTGCCCGCGGAGGTGGGTCGCTGCCATCCTCTTTGTTTGCTGCGGATCACTTGGGCCGTGCCCGCCCCACCAACGCCTCCGTGCTGGCCCCGGCCCTGGCCCTGGCTCCGGGAGGGTAAAAGGGCGCACTCTCTGCGTGACGGAGCGTTACCTACACGCCGTGCAACATTCCGGTAGTTTTTGTCACCCGGGTAGGATGTGCAGCCTGGCACACATGGGTACGTACAAACGTACTCAGGATCCAGATGCTTTCCTTCGGTGAAAATTATTACCGCCTTATTTATTTTTAGATACTGGTTTTGCTAGTCTTTAGGGAGAAAGTCATTGAAAAAAGGGATGGACTTTTGCCCTTCGACAGGATCTGAAATCCCTGTAGTGTCACCAAAGAAACCGAGGGCCAGCACTGGCATCCAGGAGGGCGGCTGAGCTGCTCCAGAGGCAGGCAACATAAAGAGAAGAAACTTGGTTGTCTGGATCCAGTTGAGTAAGGAGATAAAATATGGGCAACCAGTCCTTGATCTGGACCTGGTATTTCTGACTGGAGAGCAATGAACAGGTAATTATAGATTTCTACAGGTAATGGCTCAGGAGGCAGATGCTATATTTGGAGCCGATGAAATAGCTCCAGTATCTGCGCTTCCAGAGTAGTTTCCAGATAGGAGATACGGTACTAATGAAGTCTAAGGGTCATGAGAGCATCCACAGTAATGGAAGACTTTTTGATTCCTGATGCCACTTATCGACTAGTCAAAGTAGAAGTACAGTAAAATCTCCATGTTTATTATCATCTTGACAATTCCCATGCAGAATCGTTTGATACAAAACTGTTATGTGGAGCCAATTACAGGTAATGTCTTCCTTTGCAATTCAACCTGTCCCAGGCTCACAGCAGCTGCAGTACTTCTATTGCATTGTTTCTGTAAAGGACTGTGTAAGAATCACCTACTCCTTTCCTCCCACCCTCCTTTGCAACCTAGCACAGATAGTACTGTATATTAAGCTTTATGGTCTTTCTCACATTTACTGTGTCAGAAAGAACTCTATAATTAAATCTTTCCTCTGGATGTGTTTATGTTGTTTCTCAATAACACTAATGTAAACAACATGCTTCATATCCTTACATGTTGGAAAACACAAAAGCTGAACTGATACACTGTTTCTTTTTTTCTGTTTATTTTTGAAGTAGCCTGCAACTATGTGTATTTGGAATGCCCGAGGTAGAAGTTAAGTAAACACAGTCACCATGGTGAGTTTTATGGCTTAGCATCTCTGTGAGATCATAGATGCATATTTCAAAAGTCTGAATAAATACTGACTATTAACATAGCATACAAAAGAATATAAATAAGCTTCATATTTGACTAATTACATATACAACATAGTGCATACATAGCTAGGCCCTGATACCTAGTTTGAGCCATCTGCACTTTTCCATGCACTGAAGCAATCTAAGGTTTGGTTGCACAAAGACTTTTTTTAAAAAGACTGTCTGCATGAATAAATATTTACAAGCTCACTTAGCATTAGGCAGCTCAAGCCTTACACATACCTTGCACTGTTTTAATTAGGTTTTTTTATATATACATGTATATATATATATTTAATTATACATTGGGAAAGCATGTTTATGTCAAGACTGAACTTTTAACACTAAGCACTTATTAACTTACCAAAAGGCTCTAGAACAATAGTCTTAAAATCTGGTAACGTGGGTATATTGAGCAACATTACAATGCTTCCTGCAAAATTCATCTTAAAAATTGGATCCATGGTCTCAAAAAGGCTAAGTAACAGAGACTAAAGAACATTCAAACTGTAAGTACTATTTTCAGTTGGAAAGGTTTTTAAATATTTGTTTGTTCTATTTATTTTTTTCAGTTCCCTTGCTGTAGGTTCAGAAGGATTTGGTTCTTTAAACATTGAAGAGCAAATTCTATTCCTTCTATTTCTGTCAGGAGGGTCAGGAGAGTAATGTACAGAACATGCAATTTTTCTCCTGCAGAAAGGCAGTAAGAAGCACTCTCCATGCATTTCTGTACTCTGTTACAAAGGCCACAGCAGAATAGTAAACCATGCCCTGTAGTTATGCTTTAGGTGTTTTTCCCAGCTGTTGGGGTTTTTTAAAGGACACAGAAGGCCTTCAGAGCACACAGACTCAGGACTAGTGAAGGAGATCTGTCTGTGCCCGAGAAGTAACTTTTACTGGCAGAAGTCTGTCTGCTCAGGCCCCAGAGAACAAACTGCCCATAGCTCTGTGTCAGGACTGCTCCTGGCCTACACTGCTCACCTGTGGGAGTGTCTGCATGTGGGTGTTTTGATTCTTCATTAGTGTCGTCTGATTACTCAGCAGACAACTGCCTCATTAGGGTGTCCTGTAAAGCAGTGAGGAAAAGACCCTGGAGAGAACATAAAAACGCAGCCTATTTGCATCAGTTTCTATTTACATTCTTACTTCAGGAAGGAAAATACAGTGATTATGGCAACGCCAGCATGCAATCATCTGCAGACAGCAGCTTCCCAACCCATGAGCTTGCACCCGCAAATTCCTTTCAGGCTGCATCTCCCCTGTTTCACGTAGAGCGGCCGTGGCAGTGACAGTGACAGTGGCAGTGGCAGGGAGGGACAAGCAAGCCGCAGGCAGCCTGTTACCTTGAGTCAGCCCCTGACCTTCCCCTGGCCTGTGACTCCCGCACAGCTCTGTAGAGAAACAGCACTATCTGGTGGAGAGAGCGTGTAAAGTCCTTCCAGGACTCGCAAGAGGCTTTATTCAATTATTTCAGCCACAATTGCAACTGCTTTGGAGGTGTGCTTGCCCAAGGCTGATAGATAGTTTGACGGGATTTTCAAGAGAATTTATTTCTTTTTTGCAATCCAAGTGGCAGGGGAATAGATCTGGTTGACCCTTTACAAAACTAATGCTTATATCAGTTTCTAGTGCTTTCCTGAAAAATTGCTTTGAGAAATGTCAGCCCATTTTCAGGATTTTCTAAGTATAGCAATATGAAAGAATGAGAGGAGATTTTATGCTCTTCTATTTTTAAAAGCAGAGTAATTTCTTAAAGTTACACTAAACAGATGCACAAGGAATAAAATCAGGCTTGCATGCAAGAAGAGATTTTCAGAAACATCTTTATGTCAAAAAATTAAATAAAAGCCAGACATCAAGTTATTAGCCTTGTGAAATTTGAGGAACTTTGGTTCTGAATCCATACTGGACACGAACATATTCCAAGCATCATGTATGTGAAGATGTTCACTGGTATGAGTATATAGACTGAATTCCTTTGAACTTAAAGGATTTGATTATGCAAGTGTCATAGTTGAGTGTTACTGGGATAAGCTCCTTCCTGGCAAGAAATCAAAGATTGCTGGTGAATGCTGACTGTCTTTGAAAGTCAAATTATTATTTAGAGATCTAATTTTGGACATACAGTTATGTAAAAGCACCCTCAAGAGCATTTTCACTCCTGTTATGCTGCAAACAGTCTTTAGGATATACCAATAGCTACTTCATATTTTCTAAAGATGAAGAAAAAGCCTGTCTTGTTGAGCTTGGCTCACCATCCAACTCCATTCCAATGTTTCCCCTGTGTCCAGCCAATTTCTAATTAATTTATTCTTCACTTACAAAGCATGTACCTGAGGAAGTTACTTAAGGCACTTCTAATTTTCTCTGTGAAACATCTCAGCAAAATTGATCTTGTCAATTTGTGATTAATTAGCTCTCTAACTCTCTCTAGTTTAATTATACTTTGCTACTCTTACCAACCTCTTTAAAATAACATACTAAACACTACCTCAGTTTCTTAGCTTTCATTGGGAATAAATCTCTCCAAATACATTGGTGTTGCAACAGATGTGGGGCTGCAGATTGGCAGCTTTCGGGTACCTAGTTCTGGCAGACACAGTGACATGGTGACTTTGGTCTTGTCTGCCAGCCAGCCTGCTTTCAGGTATGCACCTAGTTTGCGAGCCAAGACCGAAACCTGTGATATCAGGCCTTTCTAGCAGTTCTTATCTGAGCTAGATAGATTACAGCCAGCTCAAGTATATCTGCATGTGCTACAAAAACATACCTCCAGTTGCAGAACATATGCTTAGGTCACATCTAGGCTGGAGATTTCTGGGTCAGTTAGGCAGGGCTGTAGAGCAGTATGATCCCAGACAAACACAGCTGTGCCAGGAACTCTCACCATTGTGGTTTCTTGAAATTATTTTCTTGCTTGTGGACAGTGATTTTATTATGCTGATATAAAAAGCTTTAGCACTGTACATCCCTCTGGAAAAATACAGTGGTGTTTCTTTACTGGAAATGTATTCCAAATATATAAATAGGCATCCATTTGGTCTAATACATATTTACTCTCAGCCTTCACATATGTAGCTTTTCTTGCTGACAGCATTCACTGTGGGTTTGCCATTTGCAGGATTCTTGCTATTCTAGACATAGTTGCTGAAGAAACTTGCGGGGGTTAAAATCCAGATCTGCTCTGTTCTTGGTTTACCAGCCCTCATCTAGAGAATTTACAGGAGGTTTCTTGGGCAGGGATGTTTGCAGTTAACTGGCATTGCTGAGGACTATAATAGGAGTCTGCTGATATTCAGACTCAGTGATTAGATTGTCCTTGCTGGGAGTAATTTGGGGACAGTGATGAGTCTTTGAAGAAGTGTTTTTCTAAAGGTACAGATCAATCTCTCCATCAGGACCAGAAGGGGACAGGAACATGAACTTCAGCCTTGCCTTCCAAGGCTGGTGCTATCTTGAGCAGCACTCAGGAAAAAGGCCAGTATATATGCTGCTTGAATGAATGATTTTGTATCATTTCCAAAAAGCCCCAAACCAACCATGTAGAGTAAGTAGGGGAGAGGACAGGTCCTTTTCTTTCCTTTCTCCTCTACCAGCTAAGCAATTTCAGGCAAAGAATATGAGTAGTCTAGTGCTAAACACAATTCATTTCATCATAAGAAAGGTGGTCCTTGGGTTGTCACAATCATCAGAGCCCCCTGAGACTGGACACAAAACGCATTTTGGGATCTGGTGCCAGTTAGCCACACTCCTATTGGCTTTTGCTCTTTCTGTTTCTCTTTGTAGAGTACCACAGTATTGTTGCTACTAGAAACTGTTTCCCATTTCAGGTGGACTTCCCCAAAACAAACTCTCTAGGGGATCTAGACAAGGACAAGGGGTAATGGTTTTAAACTGAGAGAGGGGAGATTTAGGTTAGATACTAGGAAGAAATTCTTCACTATAAGGGTGGTGAGGAACTGGAATGAGTTGCCCAGGGAGGTTGTTGATGCCCTATCCCTGGAGGTTTTTAAGGCCGGGTTGGATGAGGTTTTGTGCAACCTGGTCTAGTGGTAGGGGTCCCTGCTTATGGCAGGGAGGTTGGAAGTAGATGATCTTTAAGGTCACTTCCAACCTTAATGATTCTATGATCTGAGTATTTGCCTCCAGGAAACAGAATTAAGTCTCTGCTAACACACAGCAGGATACAGCATACCAGAACAGGCTAGGAAGGACTAATGTTCAGCTGAACTATGTAGTATGAGTACGCCAGCAGAAATTTAAAAAATAAGCTCTGAGTCAGGGAAACTTGATATTGGCATGCCTAACCATCACTGGGTGTAGTAAGGTTCCTGAGAATAGTGGCAGGGTACATGCACTCAAATGAAGCATTGCTAGAATTTTGCTCTTACAGAGCTCTGTACAGAGTTGGGAGCATCTGTCACTGCTACCTGTGACACTAAAAGGCAAACTCATTTCACAGTTGATAAGCTGCAGCGGAATAATAAGTGTGACCAAGGTGTAACTATCATTACCAGCTCCTGCTAATTTTTTTTATTCTTTTAAAATGTGTATCAGTTCAGTAGTATAAATTAAATATAAACAGAGAATGCTTTTCAAAACTAGGTATTACCACCACTTTACAGAGAAGAGGACTGAGAAAGAGAATGAATAAAGGGCTACATTTTAGAAGTGTCTCTGAATTTTAAGTGCTTTAATTGTAAAATACCTGAATAGAGACATTCTAGGTATCTCAAGCTAAGTGGAGAGTTTTGATAATTTAGTCCTAATCACCAGATTAAATCACATATGAAGTCATTAAAAGAGTCATTCATAAAACCTATATCTCATTATTCCCATAGCTTTCCTCCAACTGCAGAATTCAAGAACTCAAGCTTTTTAAAATCAGGAAACTAAGGCAGAATAAAAATGTGATGTAATGATTTACAGTATTTGCAGTATTTTCCTCTCAAGACATGTAGGCTGTGCTGAGTTTCATTTTCTACCTGGCTTAATTAACCAGTTAGAACGATGGCCAAAGCCTAAAAAGGCCTATAAGAATGTGCATAACACTATACAATATGAAATGTCTTGATTTTGGACTCTTCAGTAGACTTATTCCTGCACATGTGTTTGGAGAACTGGAATGTAGTACCTAGTTACACAAGTATATAACATTTATCAGAGAACCACAGACTGTTAGGGGTTGGAAGGGACCTCTGGAGATCGAGTCCAACTCCCCTGCCAGAGCAGAACCACCTAGGGCAGGTCACACAGCGGTGCATCCAGACAGGTCTTGAAAGTCTCCAGAGAAGGAGGCTCCACAACCTCTCTGGGCAGCCTGTTACAGTGCTCCATCACCCTTACAGTAAAGAAGTTTTTCCTCATGTTAAGGTGGAACTTCCTGTGTTCTAGTCTGAGTCCACTGCCCCTCAGCCTATCACAGGGCACAACTGAAAAGAGATTGGCACCTCCTTGACACCCACCCTTCAGATATTTCTATACAGTAATAAGATCCCCTCTCAGTCTTCTTTTCTCTGGACTAAACAGCCCCAGGTATCTCAGCCTTTCCTCCTAAGACAGGATTTTGAGACCCTTAATCATCCTTGCAGCCCTCCCTCAGGTAAATCCCTGTCCCTCTTAAACTGGAGAGCCCAGAACTGGACAAAATACTCCAGGTGGGGTCTCGCTAGGGCATATTAAAGGGGGAGGACAACCTCCCTTGACCTGCTGGACACACTCTCCTTAATGCACTCCAGCATACCATTGGCCTTCTTGGCCATAAGGGCGCATTGCTGACCCATGGATAACTTGTTGTCTGTCAGGACTTCAAGGTCCTTCTCCACAGAGTTGTTTTCTAGCAGGTCAGCTCCTAATATGTGCTGGTGCATGTTGTTATTCCTCTCCAGGTGCAGGAATATATACTTATTCTTGGTGAATCTCATTAGGTTCCTCTTTGTGCAGCTCTCCAGTCTGTCCAAATCTTGCTGAGTGGCCACACAGCCTTCCCTTCTGGTGAATCAGCCAATCCTCCCAGTTTCGTATCATCAGCAAACTTGCTGAGGATACACTCTGTCCCCTCATCCAAGTCATTGGTGAAGATGTTGAACAGGACTGGACCCAGTGCTGACCCCTGGGGAACTCCACTAGTTACAGGTCTCCAGCTGGACTCTGAAGCATGTCTTTAAAGTGGCTAAAACGAAGCTTCATTTCCTGGTATAGTTGACACCTTTTCCCTCCCTCTTCCAAGATGTGGACAGACCAGCAGTAGTTTTTGCTCTAACATACTTCACATAAAGGAAGGAAAGGAGTCAATGCTGAGAGAAAACTTTGAGGTGCAGACTGAGAGAGATATCTTTTCCCAAGTGATGATGCCTAATGGACCTCTACTGGCTAACACAGAATAGAAAACAGTTGACTGCTAAACTAGCATGACTCATTACTTAAAGAGTTCACAAAAACAATAAAGATAGAAAGCATTAGCAGGTCACAATTACCCTTGTACAGTTTATTTTACGTTTCTTTCTCCCTTTTATATTTGTGGATGTAGTTATGAGTTTGTCATAGTCCATTTCCCTTCTGCATTTATATGCCTGAAACATACCCACCTCACTATATATGCCCAGCTAAAAGCTTCATTTGTTTTTCATAGTCTTTTCGGTACTGGATTGTCAAACCTCTCAATAATGCAAAGACCTGCTTCCTTCAGTGTAATCCCAGTTTCTTCTAACACAGCACCAGAGAGGCAGAAAGCAAAGGACATACCCCTGCAAAGCTGAACACCTGCAGCAAGACAGGGCACAATTGACTCCTATTACATACAGGTACAGGGAATTTCTGAGGCCAAGCAGAGTGCTACAGGTCTGAGTTAGTACTACTAAATTAGTAATCATACCTCTGTCACCTCATAGCTCTCTACAAGACTTCCATGTGTCTACACTCAAAGCACCTCCTTGACTTTCGTACTTTCATTTTAGAATTTGACAACTATTCTATAAAGGCCAGGGGCATTTTTATTTTATCTAATAAAAAAAAAACCCCGTGTTTTCTTCCTTATGAAAACAAAAGAAAACAACAGTTTTGGTTTTTATTTTATCTCAATACATTAAAAAATAAGTCTAAATTTACCTGTGTTTACCTGATAACTTCTAAGAGACATCCTTTTGCTCTCTCACTACCAAAATTATTTCTGCTTTTGCACATAACAAGCATTTGGGGGCAAAAAGACAAAAGCAATGACATAGACTACAAATGTTTGATATCCGAAACAAATCTTAGCTCTCAACTGAAAATAATCCATCATGGAATTTAAAGTTTTCCTATGAAAATAAAAGTTTGGGGGTTTTGGTTGGATTTTTTGGTTTTTAAACTGAGGTGTTTAGTCTGAAGAAAAGGAAGCTGAGGGGAGACCTCATCACCCTCTACAATTATGTGAGTTTGTATTGGGGGGGGTATTGGCCTCTTCTCCCAAGTGAATAATGATAGGACTAGAGGAAATGGCCTGAGGTTGCAACAAAGGAGGTTTAGATAGGATATTAGGAAGAATTTCTATACTGAAAGAGCGGTCAGGCACTGGAACAGGCTGCTCAGGGAGGTGGGTGAGTTGCTAATCCTTTGAGGGGTTCAAGAAACATGTACATGTGGCACTTCAGGGCATGCTCTAGTGGCTGAGGTTGTGGGGGGTTCTTTGGGGGTATTTCTTGGAGAGGAGGGGGTGGTTTTTTGGGTTGTGTTTATGTTGTGGATTTTTGGTTGCTTGCTTTTGGTTTTTTTTGTGTTTATGGTTGAACTTGGTGATCTCAGAGGTCCTTTCCAACCAAGACAATTCTGTGATTCTGTAACATCCATAGTTTTAACAATCTATCTGAGTCTGAGGAATCCGGTATCCTTCACCCATCCTTAGTGGAAGAAATTAAATTCATGTAAAGGTCTAGATGTGATGCTTTAAAAAGTAGCATAGAAAACATACTAACATTTCTGCCTCTGACTTACTCTACTATTCGTTTAGGCACCATTGTCCTTACACCACCTAATTCTTAACAAAATAAATAATTAAAAAGCATCTATTTGTTCAAATCATGCAGTAAATTATTGCTTCACTTTTGTTTTCCCCCATTTATTTGTTTTAATATGTTTATACTGACATTAACATATCTTTGTATCCCTTTCAAAGTAATGAGATTTCTGTTTTGTGTTCTTACATTCCAGTTTGTATTTGAATTTTTTGCACTACATTTAGCCAGGAGATAAATGTTGGCACTTTATTTATTAGGATAAACACATATGTATACAGTTCCTTTATGTAACTCTTCCTCCAACATATGGAGAAAACTTGCACTTGCTACAAAATACAGAAAGCTGTGATCTGCACTAAGGAATGATGAGGGAGAGAGAAAGGAAAGGGGAGGGATAGCAATCAGGTTAAAATGTGTAACACAGTTTTATAATTAGTATTTAGTATCACAGAGACAGCTACTATCCAATATAATCAAAGAAGAATTTAATCTATAATTGTAACACATTTTTCCAAGTCTGTGCTGATGGATTTGTAACTTTACAAAATACTTGTTTTGTACTGAAACTGTTCTAATTTCGTTTAATTTTTTTAATATATAAAAAGTTTGAGTAACATAATTCCAAACATTTTTAAGTTTTGTGTGGATTAATAACATAACTCTTTTTTTTCCAGATGTTTCAACAGCATATTATATGCCTGAATATTTAAATAATGGCAGAGGACAGAAACATCACACCTAGTTTGGTTTTGGGTGGGTTTTTTATTTAGTTGTGATCTAAGAAATGCCAAGTATAACTGTTTCAAAATTATAAGTTTTAAAGGAGGCATTTGCCTCAAGAAGACTTAGTCTAAGTTTCTTCTCACTCTAAAAGGGCGGAAACTAACAATTTCAAATGCACTGGGATATCTAAATATTGAATGTCTGGTCTCCAGGGCCAGTGACAAGATCATGGGCAAAGCTCCCATTGTACTTCGCAGCTTTTAAAGTTATGGCACAGTACTGAGATATAATGGAGCAAAATACCTAATTTTAACAACCTCTATGTTGTATTTTGGAAAGAGTTTAGATATCTTCTGCTGACTCTGAAGTTTATCCAACAATAAAATCCCTGTGAATCAAGGATTACCAGGAAAACAGACAAGCAAAAGTGAGAGGGAATTAAAAAATTTCAAGTCTGGGATTGTCTGAATAAAAAACACTGATTCCTACTTCATCCATTAGGTCATTAATGGAACAGTTCGAGTCTTTTACTGAAACCTAATACTCCTTACTTTGGGAATACAAGTCTACTTATGAGAGACAGCATTCAGAAATATATTTGAAGTTGGCAAGCTGTGATATTTGCCACTCACGTTTTTCCATAAGGATAGTGCATCACCATGTAGAATATAAAATATGGATGGTTTTCTTCTCTGTCTAGATTATTAGTGGATTACATGGAGTGGATAATAATGCATTTATTGTAAGCTGTCTGAAATACCCTTAATAGGGATTTGTTTTCTAGCATAGCAGGTGAGTGTATGTTTACCTCAGGAAACAATCTGTAGTCGTATCATAGCTGTTCTGAAGCCATGAAGCTATGCTGTGAAGCATATGTTCAGGTTAAAAGGGCTTCTGTAACTTCAGCAAAGTGCTTCAGAATAAAAAAGGATGTGTTGTGCATATAATGTTTTCTGAACTGGTACTCCATTTGACATAATTGAGCTGGGGGAGCTTCAGCTGCAGATAGGGGAGAGGAAGCAACAGCGAGTTACTGCACTGGAAGGAAAGGTGCCATTACTGCAATGGAAAGGCACAAATGCTCCATCCTCAGTAGATGAGAAATACAGGATTGATTTATATTAAATGGTTAATGTTAAACATGTTCCTGGGAATTGTCCTGGATAGGAATGTTTTCTAGATTTGTTCTTCAAACAGCTGTTCAACACACCTGCCCATATCCTTCTGCTTTACCAGACAGCTTCCCAAAGCTCTCTTAGGAGGGCAAACCAAAATTCATTTAATTCTACTGAGGGCCTTTCCAAACTCTACAGAAAACTCACAGTACCTCCTTTAATGGGCCAAGCACTAGGACTTGCATCACTGTGATTCTCTTTAACCCTTCCAGTTAACTTTTTTTTTCACAAAGGCACTTTATAGAGAAGCATTTCTTGGCCTGGGCAGATTATCTAGGTACACATAGGAGACTGATCATACTGGTCATTTATGGCAGATCTTCACCACATATGCCAAAATCTGAACACAGTACTCCCATTACATAAACAGGGAGTACAACAAGCTCAGAAGGGTTTGTGGTTGATCTACTTGTGAAAGATTACAGGTACTTACATTAGTACTTCAGATCCCCGGGACAGGCTTTCTATGTGAAACTTAGACTTCTGTGGGAAGGGAAAGACACAGAGCAGTGGAATCAGGCCACAGGGAAAGGGCAAAGGGGAGTAATGGGAGCGCTCTTTGGTATCAAGTGTGATTACGACTGGGATATTGTTGTGACACTGAGTTATTGACCATCAACAGCACTTATTACTGTTGTTAGTGAAGCAACACTGCCAAAGTATGGGTTGTTACCTGATGTCCTTCTGTTTGACAACAAGTTGAGGACACAAATATTTACCTTTTTAGGGGAGCTGATGTTGAATTGCTGCAAATGTATTCAAATACAATGAGACAAAACAAACAAGTGAACCTGATTTTGTTTCCCTTAGAGAATCTTTCTTGCTATCTGCTTTCTTGTCACACTACTGTCAGGTCTAATAACATAGGTGTCATCTGCTACACTGAATTACCTTTGTTTGTCTTGATGATTTTTTTGACAATAAAATCTTCAATCACAGCCTATCCAAGATACAATGGAGCATCAGCCTGCTTTTTTGATTATGACAGATGTATTCCTGCACCACTCCTGTTCATTCAGAATGCTGTAAGGATTTGTGTAGGTCTTTGCATAAAACAACATACTGGTTGCTCTCCTTTATTCCTGTTCATGCTGTTGATTTTCATTTTCAGATTCCTACACAGCCCATCCCCACTCTGCCTACAACGGCTCCTCCCTGACAAGATGTCAACACCCTTCTGATCACTGGCTCTTAGAAGCAGGCAAAACTCCTTTCTTATATTTTAAGTACAGAAGCACTTTTCCTATGCTGCCCTTGTGTCTAGGAGTTCCCTCGAGACATGTGCCCATCTGCCCATTGGGCTTCAGATGCAAAACTCTACTTTACTGTCACACCTACAAATGCACATAATACCAGCCTGCTCTTCTTCTGCCTACAGCTTGGTAGCATCCTGCATCATCGCAGCAGCTGCCAGATCTTATTATAATATTCATAGAAACGACAAGGACTGAATCAGCAAAAGGTGTTTCATAGGAACAAACTTGTGTTCTTTCCAAAAGGTCCACTGCATGTAAAAAATGTTTGTTTAAATAATGACAAACAGAGAAGAAACAAGGGACTTCCAAACAGAATCACAAAATGATAGAATGGTAGGGGTTGAAAGGGACCTCTGGAGATCATCTAGTCCATCTCCTCTGCTAGAGCAGGATCCCCTAGAACAGATTACACAGGAATACATCCAGGCAGGTTTTGAATGTCTCCAGAAATGGACACTCCACAATGACCCTGGTCAGTGTGTTCTAGTGCTCTGTTACCCTCAGAGTAAAGAAGTATTTTCTTATATTTCGGTTAAACCTCCTGTTTACCAGTTTGTGACCATTGCCTCTTGTTCTGTCACTGAATACCACGAGAAGAGCCTGGCCCCATCCTCCTGACACCCTCCCTTTAGATATTTAGAAGCATTAATGAGATCCCCCCCTCAGCCTCCTTTTCTTTAAGCTAAATAGCTCTCTCAGACTTTCCTCTTAGGGCAGATGCTCCAGTCCCTTAATTATCTTAGTGGCCCTGTGCTGGACTGTCTCCAGTAGTCCCTTGTCCTTCTTGAACTGGGGAGCCCAGAACCACACACAGTATTCCAGATAAGGCCACACCAGGGCAGAGTAGAGGGAGAGGAGAGCCTCTCTTGACCTGCTGGCCACACTCTTCTTAATGCACCCCAGGATAGCACTGGCCCTCTTGGCTGCAAGGGCACATTGTTGGCTCATGGTCAGCCTGTTGTCCACAATGACTCCCTTCCCATTTAACTACTTTCCAGCAGGTTACCCCCTAACTTGTACAGCTACATGGGGTTGCTCTCCCCCAGACTGAGTACTCCACACTCGCCCCTGTTGAACTTAATTAGATTTCTCCCCACCCAGCTCCCCAGCCTGTGCTGGTCATGCTGGATGGCAGCACAGCCTTCTGGCATGACAGCCAATCCACCTGAGGGTAAGGTCTGTCCCTTTGTCTAGGTCATCAATTAATATATTGAACAGGATTGGACCCAGTACTAACCCCTGGGGGACACCATGAGTTACAGGCCCCCAGCTGGACTCAGCCCCACTGACCACGACTCTTTGAGCTCTGTCCTTCAGCCAGTTTCCAATCATCTCACCACCCAGTTGTACAATCCACACTTCTCAAGTTTGGCTGTAAGGATGCCATGGGAGGCAGTGTTGAAACCTTTATGTAGGTGCCCTCTGTACTTCTCACATGTGAACTTATTAAATCCTCCCAATAAAAGGCATAAAGGATGAACAGGCTTTCTAGTTTTACTAGCAGTAGTAAGCAAAACCTCCACAGTTTATGGGCAATAGCTCTTCTCCTTCACTGAATGTTAGAGACCACTGTAAATTTGCCTTCAAAGGTATTTAACCAGTGTCTCTTCCTGTAGCAACATGGTATTCAAGGAATTTAATATCACCTTCCCTCTCAAAGACTGATCACACATTTATCAACATATATTACTTCTGATCTTCTAGCAATTTATCTCACATTTATTACCTATAACTGCCATTTTAAAGCGGCTTTTTTTTAAGAGTGGGAATTTCGAAGTAATATTCTCTAAATAACACATCCAAATCTCCATGATCACCTAGAGCCTTTCTTGTGCATTTATAAATCCTAGTTATAAAGTAAGAATAACAAATAACTGCATTGCAATATATTTGGAGAAATGATCGTACTTTTCCTCACCAATGAAAGGTGAACTGAGCTAAACTGAGAACTAAGCAGCTAATGGAAGATGGCCAGCTAAACTGAGAACTAAGCAGCTAATGGAAGAACACTTCATTTAGGAATGTGAGGAAGAGTAATATGCCACACATATCCTAAATTAAGTCTTATGGCATTGCAGAGCTATGACTGCAGAGTCATTGTGTGTATATGGGTGGGAGTCAGCAAATAGCTGTGACGGAAGCTCAAAGTTTCTCTTTAATCTTGTAATGTGTTCACTGGTATTTTATTTACAGAAGCAATTACTTCTGGCTATATATAGTTAGTTACTGTAATAGTTACTTTACCGAAATAGCAATCCAGTTTTATGTGTCAACATTCTCCATTCATTGGAATTTTTGGAACTTCTTGTCAGAGAATGAATGACCTGCCATGCTGCAGGATAACGGAGACAAAGACAAGCAACCAAACTGGCCATTTTCTAGGCATGCTAGTACTCTCAAAGCTAAGGCTGCTGAATCACTGTTTCTTGAAACTAACATTGCTTTAAATCTAGCAAAGCATTACATGTGTTTATGTTACTTCCAAAATGTTGGCCTGGTTACAAAATACTGTGCACACTGTGAACTGAACAGATATTGTGACTGTAAAGATTTAAAAGAATGGTCACGAGGACTACTGACAGAGCCATTTTCAAAGTGATTTTAACAAAACTGCAGGCTGCCATGCTAGTGAAAATGCTGACATTCTTTACCAGCACAATCAAAAAGCAAACTCTAAATTAACTCAGGGAGGCCCTGCTGTTGGCAGCAGTCATCAGGTCCAGAAGGGCTGGATCTGAAGGGAAAACGCATCTCTTCCTGCAGCCAAGAGCTCTATCTTTCTCAGCTCTCACCTAGGATCAAGCTAATCCACCTCCAGCCACAGCTCTGCGGAAGACAGTGGAATTTCAGGCATGTGATTAAGGTCTTATGGGACTCTCCATACTCATCTTTACAGCTGTGTGGACTTGCCACATACATAAAAACCCACTTAAATTACTTTTAATTTTAAAACACCAGCTTCGTTTCAAAGATGGGAAAAGAGATGAAGTGATTACTGAGAAATAAAGAAGTTCTCTAAATTATTATTTGTATTATGTTATCTAGTACTATGACCTACATTTTGACTATATAAAAACTCTTTTGTTTATAAATTATCCACAGATTTCTTGGTTAGAACTTTTTCAGTTCTAAGTATGTTCTAGTTTTAGTATGCTTGCATAAACTGTTGTGTCAGTAAGTGACACAGACAAGTAGGGAAAATGGCAAACATCAGCTACTGTTACTGTCCATGCACCAACTGGGACTGGTCAAATTTTTTCTGGTAGGAATTTTCCTGTAAAATCTACAGTTACTAAAATCTAAGATTCTTATGCAGCCTCTTTATGTGCTAGCACCTGAGAATACCATTATTTATGCTCATACACCATTTTAGGAAACATTATTAGCCCTTTTTAACAATGAGGAACTGAGGCACAGGGTCACTCATCAAAGGTCGTACATCAGAGAAGGAAACTGAGATTCAGATTAGTGTTCCTGAGACCGAAGCCCTTTTCATAGCTTGCTGAAAGTATCTGATCCATTTGTAAGCACTTTAACTGCTATTTGGACAGGAATAATGGACACATTTTGAGGCCCCTCCACTTGGCAACATCATCTCCTGTTCTCAGAAGTGATGGACTTGGTTCCTCTGCAACAAGAGTTGTGGCCTCATGGGTAGGGAAGGTCCTGACCTGGGTGCTTCTGCAGTCAGCAGAGGAACCTGGACACTGATTTGCCTCTGAGGCAGTGCTCATTAGCACTAGGTTCATGCAGTTATCTTACTTCTGGACTAGGGCCTTCTGACGCCTGACAAGCTTAGGGGCACCAGCAGAGTTCTCCCGTCTTTCTAACCTTCTCCAGTGTACATATACCTTTATATCATTACATGTCATCAGCTTATGTTGAGAAACAGACTATTAAAAATCACCAATTCTCTTCTCCCAGTTGCACTCCTACTAAAGAAATTTGTCTTTGTCTGCCAAGATGATAAGAAAACACATGAACATCTCATGGTCCAGCTCACTCCATCACCAAAGCATCAGTAATGGCTGCAGAAGCAGCTAATTCACGAGCTGCCAAAGCACTGAGGTAGGCAATAGGAGTATGGATTACCTTCTTTATGAAGCTTGAGTACAAACCATATGACCCTCAGCACATTCCTGCAATGTGGCCAAGAACCAGGTTGCGCTCTCAAACCATAAATAATCCAGCATCTGCCCTCAGTGGCAAATTTTTGGCAACACTGTGAAGGACTGGATTGTCTCCAGTTTTCCAGGTGCAGAGAGGAAGACCCAGCACATTGCCCCACTGACTCACCTCCTTTCCTGACCTTTCAGGTGGCATCAATTTTCCAGCTCCCAGAAAAAGAGAAAGAAATGCAGCTATGCTGATTTTCTCCCCACAGATCACTGTAAGACTCATAATCCTTCACTCTACACTAAATTGACAAATTTAACTGATTTTATATCAAACAGGCTACTGTGAAAAGATACAGGATTCAATCCCCACTGGTAATATAGGATATGAGACAACTGCACTGAAGTTAGGTTTTATGTTTCTGTAAGACTTACAAAATTGCTTTCAGCCATATAACACAAGATGAAGGACTAAGTGGGAGCAAAGGGACAATTTAGGCTCCTCATCAGATTTTAATTCTGCCTCCTTGTGGTTATTTCACTACAATAGTCTCACAATTTTCTGTGGGATGCCTCCCTTTATCAGTAAGTATTTGCAAAAAGGGCAGCATAAGGATTAGACAATAAGCTCTAAGCATGGCTTTTTGCTTGGCTTTGCAGCCTAAATAATAGTCCTTAAACACAGCTCGGAAAAAACATATCAAGCATCTATATTTGCATGATAACCTTTCTGCTAACAGATGAGAGATTTTACCATGGCTATACCTGGAGTGTCGTTTGCAAGGAAGTATAAGCTTATCTTGCCCAGCCTGCAGAATGCTGCCCATTTGTTCAGGTTAAGTGCTGCTCTAGCTACAGCTACACAGCTTTCAGCCAGCACTGAGCATAGGTAGGTCTTCTGCTTGTAAAAGAGCACATACTCATACCTCAATCTGAAGAATGCTTAAGCCCAAGCTTGAGAAAGCATTCTATTCAGGGCAATACCGGAACAGACTGACACTTAAGTCCTTTTGAAACCAGAGGGGTAATCTGTGTTTAAACTTAGTCCTGTGCTTTAATCTGCTTTTTTACTATTTTGCTGTCCTATATAAACGTAAGCATGTGCTTTCCTGAATGAAGCTCTAAAAGCACTGTCATGCAGCATTTCAGACAGTGATCTATTGCTGCCACGTCTAGCCCTTATCAAAGAACAGTAACACAAAGAACAAGCATTGCATCTGGAACATGAAAAGCTATTTCACTTTGTAACTGTATTGCCTTGCATTAGAAAGTAAATCCTACACATATGAGAAGAAAAAAATTCTCATATGATTAATTTTATATTCTTAACTTGAATTTAATACTGGTTGGTTCTTTTTAACTGAACTCTGAAATAATTGGGTAAATGCCTTTTTAAAGGTTTAGAGAAACGTCAGTCTTATTTTTTGCAGCGGGGGTCACTATAAATAAATCTAAAAAAACCCTGCCAACATAGATATGCCAGAACAGACAATAAAATTACTGATTATAGATAAGGAACAGTGTCACATTAAGGGAGCATGAGAAAAATAGCCAAACATTTTTATATAGGCAATTTCTTTAAAATCAGTTGTACAGGCTTAGCCCACCCTCACAAGAACAGTGACCTAATTTCAAACTATTAATAGAAGAGAAATAAAATTGACTCCATGATATGTACTTAGACATAGGAATTTTAATGCAGTGCATCAAAGGAGTCAGATGACACAGGCAGTATTTTTATATTCTGCACAAGGTTTTACCATATCACAAAATATAATCAGACCAAATATTTAAATATTTTAAAGCTCTTTGTAGTCACAATTTTTTTGCACTTAGAGAGTGTACAGAGTCCCTATACATAAAGGTTTTCAGATTAGCATAAGTGCAGCATCTGATCTGAAATACAAAAATAAGAAACATACCCATTATAAATTACAATTTTTTCAGCTGAAAAACTGTCTAATGTTATTTCATATGCATGACATTAACTGGTTAAATTACAACAGCTCAGTCTTAACAATGGATATTCCCCTATTAGACTAAACTACCCTATGCTCAGCTCTAACTAGTACAAAATTCCAAAAGAATCGGCCCTGAGCCTGCACTTAGACATTTGATTACCTTTAAACAGGAGAACGGTGCTAGTGAGGTCTGAGAGTCAGATTCTCAACTTGTGTAAATCACGGGCCCTATTTAGATCAACAGAGCTGTGACAGTTTATATCAGCTGAAGATCTGGCATGAGAAATACAACCCCATGCATAAAGACAAGTATGTGCATAAGTCTCTCTCCAGGCCCCTCAAAGCTATAGAGGTCAGGTAAACTTCAGGGTAAGAGAGAGACTGCATTGAATGTTACTGTGGTTAAAGTAATTCCAGACCGTTAAACACACATCTATTATAAAGTCAAGATGAAAAATTATTAATTATTTAAGTTTATTACACCTTAGTTACATTTAAGATGTTGCAGTTCCAAGGCCAGAGGACAGCTGGCTGGTAGTTATGACCACAAGTTACAAATATTTATGATACAAAGCAGAAGACCTTTTAGGGTAATGGAAGCTCAAAAGGCAGCTTTAATGCAACAGCCTACTCACTCCTTTCTTCTAGTGATGGCTCCAGAAACCAGCACCCATTAAACTTTATGCGTGAGACACACTTCACAGAATCCTTACTGAACATTAACTTAGTAGATACAGACGTAAAAGGGATAAATGCAGACATTGCAGGGAGCAATAATTTTATATGAAACTCTCAGATGGGTGACTGGCACTGGACACTTTCCAGCACTAGAGTTCCAATTTTTATAGTTATAAGGAAAAATAATGCAAGTTCAAGATATAATGCGTAAAGGAACGCTAATAGCCTATGTATATTAGGCTCTACATGCTCTTTCTATTCAGAGGGCTGAGAGAACAGGCATATTCCTGTCTCCTGTGGTCACCTCTGACGCTGTATCTGAGCTTCACACAAGGACGACTTCTCCTTCCCGACACCCGTGGAAAACAACCGAACGACAACAAACCCCGCTTTACAGTGTGTTTCTTTCAGCCGGCAGAAGCAAAGGGAAACATTTTAACACCTTTCAAACTGCCCTCAGCCAAGAACTGAGCCTCGGCACTGGGCACCTCCGCTGCCCGTCCCTCCGGAGGCCTCTGG
>NW_009954543.1:1600661-1672779 GCF_000747805.2 Chaetura pelagica
CTCGGGAGGTGGCGGGTTCACGTCGTGCTGCCTGGAAGTGTTTACCCTTCCCAGACGCAGGGAGAGTGGAATTCAGCTCAGTTCGCCCTTCCTTTCAGCGCTGTCAGCAAATCTCAGGGAAACAGTGTCTTGTCTAGGGAAGAGAAGGGCTTTGAAGTACGTAAAGTGTATTAAGCTTGGCTATGTTTCTGGGCCAAAAAGCAGCGATTTGGGTGGTCGTGAGCCACCGAGCAACAAACCGCTTTACTCTTCACTCTTGTGCCTTCAAGGCTGGGAAGTGAGAGTTGCTGATGTGATAAACTCTGCTGTGGCTGTCGCCCTTCAGAACAGACGTGCATCTTCCGTGCCCGTCAGGAGCGAAGGCCTCCCGTTTAATTAAGCTGGATGCGAGTTGGGTGGTTTGGAGAGAAGTAGTAGCTGCATGTGATGTGACAGCCTGTTACTGAATCGGTAGCGATCCCTTGGTTTTGGATAATGTCTGTTGTCATAGGTGATTTGAGATAAGTGGATTAAAGAAATGCATGGAAAGTGTTTGCCCCCCTTCCCGTGCACACCTCTTCAGATTCATTGACAGGCTGTTGCACAGTGTCAGTTGTTCCTTTTCCCAGAGGGACCACTAGTTGTAGAACAGGCTTGGAGGAGAGGGTGCTTTCTTAGAGCATAACCTTGGTGGCTTGTCTTTTTGGTGGTATGTCTTTAAGTAACAGCAATAGGTGATACTTCTACCAGCCTTTCCCTTTCTGATTAGCATTAGGCATTATTTTGCTGTATGTGTGTCCCTATATGTCTGTTTCTGGCTGTAATTTTCCATTTAGCACTGGACTCTCCTGATTTGTGCCTGCAACTGTTTTCTCAGGCACTACTAAGTGGCTTTGTGCAGGAAAGGTCCTTGGAAATCTGTTGCACCGGCTTCTCTGTACACAAGTGTCTGGGAGTTTTCCAAGGTTTTAACCTCGAGAGGATTACAGTAAGTTGGATTTATATTCCCACGTACAACATAGTTGTTACAGGTGATAAAAACCTTCTGCAATAATAGAACAATTTTCCATACAAGTCCCTACCATTGGTCTCCATAGCAGTTTTCCTCTGTTGCTGCTGACAGTGTGCTGACACTTGCTGCTATTACTTATGATTTCTTCTTAGGATGTTATTCTAGTATTTAATGGAGGATTCTTAAAATGATAAGCAAAATCCAACTGTTGAGAACCTACATATAATTATTGAAGTGGGCTATTCTGATGCTACTAATAATGGTCTGAAATTCTCGTATCATATGAGATTCAAAGTGCTTTTTATATCCTATCCTAGGTGCTTGGTGTTACAATAAACTGTTTTTTAGCTAGTACTATGAGATTTAAGAAGAATCTAAAATGCAAAATTCTTTTATCCTTTATATTTTTTTCCATGCTTGAAAAGCAGAGGCTGCAGAGCAAAATTTGAGGAGCTTGCTTTCTGGAGAAACATGTTACATGTTAAATTAACTGGAGAATTCTTTAGAATTCTGTATTCTTTTCTGCAGGAGAGGGTTTTTTTTCAGTTACTGAAATGAAATTGCAGGTATTTGTGTGGTGGTGTGTTTGCTTGGTTCTGTGTTGTGGTTGTTGGTTTTTTGTTTGTTTTGTTTGGTTTTGTGGTTGTTTTTTTAAATCCTGTACATTCAAGTAGAAGAATCTATTCAGTTGAGTTGTAAGGTATTCAGATCTATGTTTCTCTAGTTATGAGTGATTTATGTGACTTAATATAGTAAAGTTATTAGTTTTAAACTTGCTATAATGGCATTTAACTGATCATGCTGTGAAAGTATGACCTAGTCTATAACCGTTAACTGTTAAATATATTTTTTTATTATTTTATAAGTACCTTGCAGAAGATGTCCTAGACTATTTGGATTACTGGAGCAATTTCTGACTGATTTACTCTAATGGTGGAGCTACAAAACAAAACAGCCTTGTGCTAGTGAGGTGTTGGATTTCTGTTGTTTGTTAGTTTATTTTTTAATTTGTTTTGGGAGAACAGTGGTGAGGAGGGAGGGATTTTTTAAAATCTAATTACTTTAAAACTATTTCTGCTTATGCTACTGATTCACATGTGAAGAAATTTACTTTTAGTGAGCTCTGTCTTTGCATAAATAGGGATGCCAAGGAGCGTATCAGTCTCTAAATGACACACAGATTGCTTTTTGACATAAGGCCTTTAAAGCTTTGTTCTGCTTATAGTATCCTACATACACCCTAGAACTTCTGTGAGAGACCAGAGAAAGTATACTTCCTTGCTGTATGTTTTGTGCATACCCATTTTAAGATTCTGTACACTGATGTATAAGGAGAGGTGCCCTTTTATTCTTCTTTATTCCTAGTATGGCCCAACACCAAACTACACAAGCCTTATTTAAATTAGTAGCTGAGAGACAGGGATAAGAGTCCTATTTGCAGACATCAGGATAGCTGTAGTGATTTGTGGAGGTCTGCATTGGATGCAGAGAATAGAAGTGTTGGGCAAGGCCAAAGTTTCCAGGGCCTAGCTCATGTTGCCTGACATGAAAGTAACATACAGTTAATTAAATTATTGTTAAAAACACTTTTTCTAAAAGAACAACATATTTTAAAGATTTAAGGAACGTTTTCTGACAACATACATAAAATAAGAAAAATATGTTAGCAAATGTTACTTGGAAGTTTGCTGGCCTTGAATGTGAGAAATGCTGCTAGAACAGCTTGTAGGAGTTCAATATGCCAATTGGCAAGCCAGTGAAATCCTGCACAGGGTGGCTGGATAACTTATGCACGTCACTGGATACTGCGTGCTTGCTTCCTTCAGGTGATAAGTGCGGGAGATGCCAAGCAGTGTGAACACCTGCAATAAGATACAGCAATACTGAACACAGACACAGGAAGGAAAAAAAGTCCTGACTCTGGTATAAATTGGTTACTCTTAATTTTTCAGCTTTGTAGTTGTCTCTTCTACAGCTATGGTACTTTTCTGGATTTGGGAAGGGGACACAGATCTGTGCAAGCTCTAGTTTCTTTCCTCAGGGTAGAAATGAGCCCTCAATTTAAGTATGGTTACCTGGATGTGACAGAGAAGTTAGAAGTAAAGGCAGGTTTCCCACTGGGTCTGGTCTACCTTCAAAATACTATAGGAGATAACTCCCTTGATCCCAACATGATGTAGGAGGGTGAATAAAGCTCTTTGAAGCTCCCTCAGCACTTGATGCAGACGACATGGGGGACTATATACCTGTAGAAGCAGAACACGGGCCAGGCAATAGCTGGTTTGATAGCCTTGTCTCGTAGTCAGTGCAGTCAGCATTGTAGATGCCCCATGTATAGTGTTTCTTGAATCTTCCTGCCTCACTTTAGTGACTGTCTCTAAGCTTTTTATAAAAAAAACCCAAAACCAAACTATAATGGTTTTCCATCATTATCAATGGCATTTAGACTCGATGCTTTTTCATCTGTTCCCTGCCTCCCCCTCTGCAGTGAATCACAGAAGGACTGTTTTTCTTAGTCATTTACTGTAGGTGTTGGCACACCATAGCACAGGCAGCTCAGGAGGAAAATTTAGCAGACAGCTGTCTGGCAATTCAGAATAAAATCCAAGTCCTTTTGTGAATTCAAATTCTTTGTTTACAAAAAGAATAAATGTTTCAACTGCAAGATTCTTTTTCTACAAATATGAAGGCTTCACAGTTCAAGAGAGATAGGGAGCTACTGGAGAGAGTCTAGAGGAGGGTGACAAAGATGATTGGGGGATTGGAGCATCTCTCATATGAGGAAAGGCTGAAGGAGCTGAGACTCTTTAGCCTAGAGATGAGAAGGCTGAGGGGAGACCTTACCAATGTATCTAAGTGTCTAAAGGGTGGGTGCAAGGAAGATGGAGTCAGGCTCTTTTCAGTAGTTCCCAGTGTCAGAATGAGGGGCAACAGGTACAAGTTGGAACGTAGGAAGTTCGATTTAAATATGAAGAAAAACTTCCCAGTGAGGGTGACAGAGCATTGGAACAGGCTGCCCTGGAAGGTTGTGGAGTCTCCATCTCTGGAGATATTCAGAACCCACCCGGATACAGTCCTGTGTAAGGTACTCTTAAGTTATATTACTTCAGTGGGAGAGTCGGACTAGATGATCTGTGGGGATCCCTTCCAACTCCAGCAATTCTGTGATTCTGTGAAGTACAGTTCAGTGTGTATGTTATTGGAAGAGAAGGTGGTTATGACTTGGCTTCGCCTCACTGAAATACGACATTTCTTTACTTTGTGGTACCTCATGTTTGATATTGATCTCACAGGTGCTTTTTGATATTGGGCTTTTAACTTGATCCGTAAAACTCCATTCTGGCTTCAGACCACAGCTTGTCTGTTCATGGATCGTTATTCTGAAATAAGTTTTGTGCTTTAACTTCACATCTTACTTTAGTTCAAATTAACTTGAAGTGCAGGTACAAAAAGCCTTTAGGAAAAAAGTTACCATTCTTCTCAAGAAAATTGAGAAGATTAATAGTATAATTAAAGTTGGAGTTTATGTATCTGAGGCCAGTTCCAGCTCACTACATGCTTGTGAGGACTGACAATATTGATGAGTGGGTCAGGACAGATTCTGTGCTGGTCTTACCTTCTTTGATCTTCTGGATCAAACATGTTTGATACTACTTCAGCTTTCTGAAGGACTACAACAAGCACTTAAAAGGTGACCTAATTATTTTTTAAAGTGGAAAATTCAAGAAATCAAAAGATAAATCCACAACCATTGAAGTGTCCCATAAAGACTTAGCCTTATTACATAACACTTTCAATTCTATTTCATTCTCACCTGGGCCATTTTAAGGATGTAGGATCACTTGAATACTTATCTGGTCATGAAGAATGTGGAAAATGGCTGGTTTCATAAACCCAGGAGCTCATATCCTATTCTCGTGCTGTTATGAAGAGTTAAGTCACTCATAAGTGTTGGATGGCAGGAAGTACAAGTAACTTTATACAGTAAGCTTTACTCTTTCCATAATCTTATGTACTGTAACAGTAAAAATGTTGAGGTATTTTGTGACCTTGCCCTTGGCTACTTTAGGAAAGAGAGATGGTTTAGCAGATATAGGATCTTCTGGACCTTCCAGATGAGGCTTTGCTTTTACCTGGTCTTTTGGGTAAGCACCAGAACTATCACAGGGAAATGCTGAGCATCCAAAATGGGCAGGGAAGTTGAGTAGTGTTGTGTAGGGGAAATGCTGACCTCAGGCGAGAGAACATACATGTCTGCTTTTTCCTTCTTCTTTGCTATGATTCAATGGGTAAGTATGAAAAAGCTGGCTAGAGTGTTTAAAACCCAATCCTGGCTTCCCAAATTCCCTGGATTATTAGAAAAAAAATCCACCTAGCTGGATTAGCTGAAGAAGCATGACTGATAATGGTATCCTAAGCTAAGCACCTAGATTGGAAACAAAACTGAGAGACCTAGCCATGTGAAGTGTACTGGTGCCTGCAAAAAACAAATCAGATATCCATCTGGCTCAGGTGTTACCTAATTCTGAAAATCTTGGTGTTGTAAACACGAATGACGTTTTTTGTGTCTCCCATTCACAGATTAAAGTACTATATAAACTGGAAACATTATTTTCATGCCTCTGAGGTAATGAGAATAAAGAATTAATTCAAGACTACAATAATGACTGTTCAGCTATAAAGAGCAAAGGAAAACGGAGAAGCAGAGTGGCTGGATAAAGTTGTAGGTGTCTCAGAACTGTTGTGTAAAAAGTCACCTGGGAAGCTAATAAGGTGATTAATATTTTTGTGTGTTCTTTGGATATTTCTGCTTTCCTACAGTAGACATGCATTCTAACCAGTTGCATAATGGGATTTCAGTCAGTGGAACAGCACAGAAATGTTGACCTGCTACTGACCGTGACGATTGCTACAAGAAGGCGTTCTGCAAGCAAGATAATAGCTAGTGCTATTTGGTGTGGGCCTCAATAGTCCTTCCACTGCACCGCTGGAAATGGTCACTTAAGTTCTGGTGCTGCTGAAAGCCGTTTATAACAATAGTTACGCTTCTAGTGCTTGAACGGAGGCCAGAATCAGATTAGATTAAAGAGCATTTCGCCCTTCAGTTAAATGGCATTTTACAAATGCTTATCCAGTTTGTATATGTAAACATGGGACTTCAAGGCTCCAATCACAGTGGTAAGGATTAAGGAAAAGTCAAAGTGCAAAAAGTTTTTCGGGTGAGAGAGCCGGAAAATAGAGTATGAAGAATGATGAAATTGTACCACATACAGGTAAAATAAATTTAAGAGTTTTATAGCTATAGAAATGCCTTTTTTGTTGGTTGGTGTTTGGGTTTTTTTGTTGTTTTAATTTTCTGGCAGGCAAAATTTTGAGGGTGCCTAAAATTCTCTCACTAAAACTGCCAAATGCGGTTATTGAAATTCATGAACCCAGCCATTGCCAAAAATTCTATAACTGATTAACTGAAATGCAGGTATTGTAGGTATGAGTCTTGGGTCAGAGAAAACCCATGCCTTCCTTTTTTTCTTTTAGTAATTGTTTGATGCAATTTCTATATGCTAATGAGCACCTCTTACAAAATCGTTGTTTCTATTATGCATACCAAGCAATGGACAATCTTATAAGGTGAAATTCTAGGTCAAAATGGACAATCTTCTTTTAGTCCTCTTCACTTCAAGATCATATGTGAGCTCACTTTACTGGATCTTCATTTGATTTTCAGTGCTCCTTAGATTGATGGAGGAAAGACTGGCACAGTATATAAGCAACACCCAATAATATGTGAGAGGAACAGTACTCTTTTTTCTGAGGTAGTTTTACACCCATGCCAAATAATTACCTCTATTTGAAGAGAAAAAATAATTTGAGGGGCTATAGTGATAGTTTGTTTCCTCAGCTGAAAAGACTCTTGAATGTGTGCTGCTGGTGCCTAAATTCTTGAATACTAATTCCAAACATGATGTAGGGGAAACTTGTGTGATCGGTAAAGACATTATGAGGACACACTTGTCAGTATTTTAAAGGGCTGAATAAGAGAATAAAACTTCAACCAAATGTTCTATTTCTTTATTCTTGCCTTTGTTTCAGATGTCATCTCTACCAAGGAGGGTGAAATCTGAAGCCAAAGCCCTTACATCAGGATGTGAACTACCTTCATTTCTTAATTCGTAAGATTACTTCTTTTTTAGGATTTTTTTGAAAGTTTGTGCTAAGCATGAACAATTGGGTAAGAGCAACATTCAGTTTCTGAGAGACTGGTTACGAAGCTTAAGTGTACAACACTTGAGTTATAAAGCACAAATTACCTAAGCTCTTCACGCTCATAGTGAACAGAGGCTGAAACAGAATTGCCAGTTGGCCAAACAGAATCAGGTGTGTACACATCCCAGTGGCCAGGTTCAGGAAAGCTTTTTTAATTGTTCTGGTCATTAGGTCTTCATCAGCATGAAAGACCTGCATTTGCTGTTTCTACATACTTTTCTGTTAATTTTTCCTGTTTGCTTCCTTTCATGTCAGAAAATACTCTTTTTTTCTTCTTATAAGCAATATTATTCAATTATTTGTTTTTCAGAAGCTCTGAATCAGAGGAGGAGGAAGAGGAGTGGGAGCCAAAAAGCAAAATTGCAAAGAAATCTCAATTGCTAAAGAAAAATGAAGCAAAACCTAAAAAAGTTGGTACTCCACGGGCAGCTATGGCTAGGAAAAATGTCAAGAAGGTAGCAGTAAAAGAGGAAATGGTGAGTATCTGTAGGCAAGAGACATTTATTTACTGTCGTTGGCAAGTGACATGAGCAGAATTTTTCCAACTCTGATTCACTTTGTTGCCTGAGTCTGCTCTGCCCATCTGATTCCACTGCTACTGTGAACATTCAGTATATCTCATAAATGTGACTCTTTTGTGTATTAGTGTCCCACATCAAAAGGTACTCCTTTAAATTTTTGGCCAATGATAATGGGACATGTTTCGGGGACACTCTGGATCTTTGGGGAAGGTGTGGCTCTTCTAAGGTTAACAATATGTTAGCAGACCAAATCTTAGTTCCAGCTCCCATGTTGCATCTAAGACCTCATTAGAAGAGTGCTTTCCTACCCTGCTGTTCCATGTTTTGTTGAGATGAGTGAAGGAAAGAGCTGTTGGTTTGTGTCTTTTGAAGGAGACCCCAGTTAAGCTCTTTCCAGGATCATCTTATTTGATCTTATAAATCACAGTTCTGCTGGGTATGTTTGTAAGATATATTTCACATTACTTGATTTCTGGCTTGGCATTTCCTTGCCAGAAATACATCACTTGGGAAATGATGTATGATGTCAAGTCTTCATAGGTTCTAAGTGAGGTGTTAAACCAATTTGTCACAGTCAACGCTTAATATGGTTTCAATGCCTTTTTTTACAGGATGTATCCTTACCTGTTGCTCCTGCAGAAGGTAATAGAATTCAGCTTCTAAAACCTAAGGAAGAAGGTGCAGGCACTAAACCAAAAACTTTAAATCGAAAACCAGAAGTGCCTAAAAAAAGGGAAATAAATTCATTTCAAGGGAAGAATGTAAAGAGTTTAGAGAGTGATGAAAAGCCCTCGACAAGTGTTCCTGTAGTGGGAAATCAAGTGAAACATGAGAAATCTGACAAGGACTTTGCATTTGATGAACCACCTTTTAAAAAGATTAAGTCAACTATGTGTCCTGAAGGAAAACCAGTAAAACATCTAGGAGGCAACAAAATAAAAGAAGAATATGAAATGAACTGGGATATTGTACAGGTATGAGATCTTTTTCTGATGTATCAAATGAAACCATTTCTTATATAATTATTACTTAAAATATACCATTTGAGTTCTCTTGGCATCAGTTGGATGCCAATGTCAGAATGTACTGTTTACCTCTGCTTAAATGGTCATAATACATGGATAAATATAAATGTTGGTTGGTAACTGTTAAAAGTTCAAATTGCAGCATTATTCAAAAATCTGTTACTTAAGCAGTTCTTAGTATAAAGCTAGCCTCTAACAGTTTACACATTTCTTCTGTCTCGGCACATGGATTATTTTTTATTTTTTATTTTCTGGATATAGTCAATTGAAACTTCTACAGGAAGGGATGCTGAAAGATTTGGAATGTCTGTGTGCATAGTTTTTGAATTTTTAAGATTTTATGTGGGTCATTTCATCACAGAAGCTCATTTTAGAGTGGATATCAATTTACAGTACCATCATGGAGGAGATTGCATTCTTGGAACTACAGTGACATCAAGGGAGATATCATCTTTGTTTTTGTAGGATGTTAACATTGAAGCCATTCAGATGAAGACAGTTTTAGGATAGCTCCAGTTCTGGGAGGCTGGGTATGGTTATGGGAGATTTATATTAACAGAGTGGGAGTAAATTGGATACATCCTATTCATCATCCTTAGCACTGTCTGCTTAAGAGAGGTTCCCTTACTATTCTAAAATATTCCTGGAAATGCAGATGGAATATTTGATCTTTTTGTATTGCTACTCTAGAAGCGGTGAATATGACTATGCAGGAGTTGTTATATTTTTAGGCTTCAGAACAAAACTTCTGAAAGGCTTTTTATATTAGCTATTTATGGGAATAATTGTAGCAAAGCACAAGCAAACGGTGATGGTTAAAATGTTACTAAGCTAAGGTATTTGTATATTTTGTCCTGCTTTTTGTGAAGATACACTATAACTTTATCTTTAGAAAGCCCACATGTGTACAAAATCATGTGTAACTTGGTGAGGCTTGATTCATCTTCAAACCTTCATTAATATCATGCTAGTTTCCAATCACTGGTGGATGGTATTTGGATCAGCTTTGGTTTTGTGGGTTTTTCCTTTTTGTTTTGTTTAACCATGAGGTACAGCAGTATTGGTCTTTGAAAAAAAAGTTCTATGTTTCCTCTGTTGCCATATGTGTTTTGTTGTCTTTCTGATTTTTGGATGGCTTTTTTTGTTCCCAAGAGGCACTCCTTGCATTTTTTATTATTTTTTTTCTGTAGTTACTAGTCTCTGGAAACATTGTTTGCTGCTTGTATTTCTGAAGTACTTGGTGTGGTGGCTGCATTCATGGAAAGTCTGGCATTCACCATAATATTCTGGGGTGGTTTAACCTTTGAGAGGCTGTTCAAAACAATCTGTCACCTCTCTTCAATGTGCTGTGTTTTTTGCCTCTTACAGGCCTTGTCAGAAATAACAAATGTTGAACCATGGGTATGTGCAAACTTAATTCGCCTCTTTCAAGAAGAAAACACAATTCCTTTTATTGCTCGATATCGAAAAGAGCTCATCAATAATTTGGAGGCTGATGCCTTGCGAGAAGTGCAGCAAACACTGGAAGAGCTACAGTAAGTAAGTTAATACAGGGAACTATTTGGGAGGGAGGTAAGTAACAACATACATCAATTATGAAAGAAGTCCTGAAGAAGAAAGTTTAAAACTGAGGTAGTTATGCATTTTTTTTTCTTACAATTAAAAAAAGATGGCTAGCCTTATTAATTGCTAAAGACAAAGCTAAAGCTGCAGAGAAAAGCTCTTACTAGAAGAGTAGTTTATAGGTTCTAGAGATATGTAGCCTGATTAGATGTAAGCTGCACCCTTTGAAAAAGAATCACTGAGTCCCTTTGCTCCCTGCTTGAAGCAGCAACACCTCTAGTGAAGAGCACTACTTGAGGTCACAGTGAACCAGGAGGGCAGGCAAAACTATCCCAGACCACTGTAGGAAAGAAATTATCAGCAAAGCATACTATGGGGGTGGATGAAACTGCTCTCATTCCTTCTTGCTTTTGAGATGGCAAGGGAACAGTCTTGCCAGCTCTTCTGTCAACATGGTGGCTTTCTCCTTGTACTTCTTGCTGTTCCCTAAAAGGAGATTATTCCCAAAAAGGGAAGGTGTCCCGATAGAGTTCTTGTCTGAAAAAGTAACTTAAATCATAACAAAATAACTTTGCTGCCTGCAGTTACTGACAGGTATTTTATTGAAGGTCTAAGAGCTTAAAACCTGGTAGTTTGTACTTGATACTGCAGACCTATCTTGATATGAATTACAGCTGTAAGTGCTCATGGACATGGATTTTTATTTGGCCTTTTTATTTGGCTTCCAGGCTGGTAATCTTGCAAAAATGTATGTAGCAGTAATAGCTATCAGTTGCTTGTGATTTTTCTTAAAGCTACCACAAGGTATTTTGATACAGTTTTGAACTAATTGGAGAAAGAGGTTAATAAGTAGAAACTCCTTTGGATTACCAGACTTGTTTTGTTGAGGATTAACATGAGATACAATCTTGAGGGGTTTGAGAGCTTCAGCTTCTGAACAAGGTCACAAGGCCTTTTTAATCCACCATGAAATGTGACCGTTAATGTCAATCTCTTGTATTTTAGTACTGTTGCAAAGAAGACACATACAATGATACAAAAATTGAAGAAAGAAGGAAAATTGTCTGGATGCCTTTTAACAGCATTATTAAATTGCAGAACTTTGGAAGAATTGGACCACGTGGTCAGTACACAAGTCATTTTCAGAACATCCTTAGTTTATATGTAATCTTGCATAACTAAATAGTGCAGAATGCAGAGTACATAGCATGACTGAAATATTTACTTGCATTTTAGTAACTGTGGTTTTGTTTGTTTTAAGTCTGCACCTTATAAAACTGGGAGTAAAGGCACCAAAGCCCAGAGGGCCAAGCAACTGGGATTAGAACCTGCTGCACTCTCTCTGCTACAGAATCCCATGGGACTCAATCTCTTTTCTTACATTAGACCCAACACCAAAGGTGGGTGCTGTTCTTCTATGAGCAGTAATGTCCTAAATGTTTGAATATATTTTAAAAAGTGACTTAATTTAATTGTTCTTATGTTGCTAGAAGTTACACAACTATTTAAAATTCAACAGTTCTTTCAGCAACATGTGGTAAAAGTTTACATTTAATGCCATGGTTTTCCAACCTTTCCTGTCTTTTTGTATTGTAAATAGTAATAATTCTGGTATATGAAACACAGAAGTCTGAAGATGTTGACACCTGTTTTTACTGATAGAAAGGGAACTGCACTATGCACCAGAGACCTCTCCATGGTTCTACTCTTACTTGAATTGTTTACTGAACACCAGTTGTTCAAGGGGCTTATGCTCATAGTTTTTACTGAAGTAATGTCACCCATCAAAGTGTATCTTAATAAAAACTGGCCTTTGTGACTGGGAGTGAGTGGAAGAGTTCTTGCTGTTGAATCACAGTAGGTGTTGCAGAAGATGTAATGTCTGAAATTTGAGTAGGAACTTAATTGTGTTTCTTTGTGAATGCAGTTATTGGTGAATCTGTAGGGGGCAATCTCTGACAACAAAAGACTAAAATTCCTGCAACCTTCTGTATAGTGTTAAAATAGAGAAGTGCTTTTCTTCTTCCCTGCCCCAACATTTATTTTCTGAATTTTAATGTAAAAGTGCTGAACCTACTGGTGAAGCTGACTTACTGTTCCCTCTTCTATTGTTCCTTTATTTTATTTAAATATTGTTTATAAAATAATCCTAACTTTGCATTGAAAAGCAGTTACTAAATACTCTGTTTATATTATTGCATACGTTTTTATTTCATCCAGTGCTACACTGCAACCATGTGTCTGACTATTCTGGCAGTCTAAACAGGCAAACCAAAATCTTCACGGTGGAAGTTCCAATAAATTATTTAAGGTGCATTCAGAATGGAGTGCTATTTGTTGCAGCATAAACACCTCAGTTTTTTGAATCTGTAAATCTGTTTTCAATTTTGAGTTAAAAATATCGTGGCTTAGATTTATATAATCAGAAACTACATACATATATGAACTGGGTCACTTTATAAACTTGGAAGCTAGTTGACAACCTATATATGGTTTGAGATCAGAGTGAACTTCTATTAAAAGCATGAGCCATTAACTGTGCAGGAAAGTTTTCATCAAATCTTAATATTCAGTTTAAATTCTCAGTGTTTTTAAACTTATTCTAAAAATAAACTGAAATAAAAAGAGCAGTTCATTTTTCAAAGCCAGATATTTGAAAGTTATGGAAGAAGGATCAGCAGAAAACTTTGTTCTTCCTTTTAGTTATATCTGTCGTCCAATATTTAATTAAACAAGCATGTGCTCTTTTTTGCAATGGACACAGTTAATGCCTGTATGAGTGGTGCTTGTTGAAAAGGATTTTTTATTATTATTTCTTTAATCCTTACTGGTTTTGGTCTGTTCTTTCTCCTTCAAATTCTCTGCAAGAACTAGAATAATGTTGCCATGTGTACTTCTGGTACTTTTGTGCCTTGTAATAATTCATATTCAATATAATGCATGTTTTATAATTTCCTTAGTTCTGAATTCTGGTGTTGCACCATACCAAATGCTAACTTGTAAATGTAAAGAGCCAGATTCCACAACTTCTGATCAGTTCAGACATTTAATGACATATCCTTTTTCTCACACTCTTGTTTTTCTTTTTGGCAAGGAAGTTTAGTTTCTTCTTTTTTAAAAAGATCAAGATTTTTTTTTAATAGTGTGTAACTCTAGAGCCCAGAAGCAGGGTTGTGGATTCAACAAAAATATTAGTTATTAGACCTATGCAGGTATTTCTAAATGGTGTTAATAGAGCCCTTTTAAGATATTGATAGTCTGTCAGAGAGCAGAGTAAAAAATAATGTGTATTGAAGGAGACACTTAATCCTGCATCTGCCCAATATGGGGTTCTTGCTCTCTCTGAAGCATTTGTTTCTGACCATTGCTAGAAGCAGGGTTAAATATATTGATTTTGAAACGAAGAATGTCTGATTTATTTCATTACTTTCTGCTTCTGGTCCAGCTTGACCACTGTGCTGAGAAGAACACTGTGCCACTTCTCTGGTATTTCAAGTGAGGGATGGTTCTGTATATCGGGAAGTTGAATGATTCTGCTATCAGATCTCTAGAATACTTGTTACACAGAGAAAGTTCAGGAATGCCTGCAAAGATTTTAGGCAGATTCTACATCAGTAGCAAAGTATGTAAATTTGTGCTGCGATTGTTTGTTTTGTTACAATCTCAAAAATTATACTTGAATATCCAGTTTTACTGTTGTAAATTCTTAATTTGTATGGCAAATGTCAAGATGTATTAGCATAAAAATAACAAAATTACTATCTTTCACTCATTTTAATGACATTCTAATTTATGATACGGCATTGGTTGCTTTAGGCTCACTAAAATTGTTTCGTAAGTTTTAGAAAGGAAGCTTAGTTAAAATTCTAATAAACTAAGGTTCTTCATTGAAACCTCTGCAAATCAGTTGGGTATCTTGCATCAATTTTCTTTCAGCTTGTATGTATCTTATTAGTGCTTGTGCAGTTGTGTAAAGTAATTTTTCACATTAGTTTTTTTAATAATTAACTGTTTTTTTCTTCTAAGGACTTTCGACTATCCAGGAAGTAGAGGCTGGAGTACAGCATATTTTAGCTGACATCTTTGCTAAAGATAAAGATACACTGGATTTTATCAGGAAATTGTAAGTTTGATTTTTTTTTTTTTTTTTCTTATTTTCTAATTTTTCCTGATTGCTCTACTGAGCTTCATTCTCCTGGTGTGCACATATGTAATTGTGGTGGGTTGACCCTGGCTGGAGGCTGGGTGACCTCCAAAGCTGTTCTGTCAATGCTCCTCCCTAGCTGCTCCTTTCTCCTTAGGGAGAGGACTCCTTGTGCTCTTCCTGTTCTCCAGCTCAGGGTACCTCCTATGGGAAGTGGTCCTTCATGAACTCCTCCAACATGAGTCCTTCCCATGCACTGCAGTTCATTAACTGCTCCAGTGTGGTTAATTTGCACAGGCTGCAGTCCTTCAGGAACAGACTGCTTCATTGTGGGTCCCACATGGAGTCACAAGTCTTTGACAGCCTGCCTCACCATGGTCTTCACCATGGGCTGGAGGGGAATCTCTGTGCCAGCACCTGGAGCTCCTCCTCCCCCTCCTTCTTCACTGACTGTGGTGTCTGCAGAGTTGTTGCTCTTAGTCCTCTTTGCCTGCAGTTGCTGTTGTGCAGAAACTTTTTCCCCATCTTAAATATATTACCACAGAGATGCTAGCAGCGTGGTCTGTCTTGAAGCTGGCTGGCACTGGCTTTATTGGAGATGGGGGAAGCTTCTAGCAGCTTCTCACAGAAGCCATCCCTGTAGCCCCCCTGCTACCAAAATCTTGCCACACAAACCCAGTGCAGTGATTAATTTTTTTAATTATGTGAAAGCAGTGTTACTGTGAGATTGCATTAGGTCCATCCCTTCATTTGTGCAGGAGAGGTTCTTTAGCCTTTCTGTCTGTCTGGCTATCATTGGAGGAGAAATCTCCAGTGAGCATGGCGTGACACTTTCACTTCCAAAGACTGTTCATGCAGAGCATGTCTGCCTTGCAGTTTGTGATCTGTAGGGGAAAGTTTTCTCTCCTTGCACTTCCTTCTACCTGTGACTTTCCAGAGGTGTATCTTCAAATATTTGATATTTATTATTGCTCCAATATTTGCTGCTTGACACCTGTCAGTGTGATTAGCATGCAGTGATGGTTGATTTTGGCCTTGGAATTGAATCAGGCAGAGGAATGTGACTGTTCTTAAAGCAGGAGTTACTGATCCTTTGTGTTAGCTGACTAACTTTTCTTCCTTTTAATAATGACTTCAAAGTGATTTGTTGTGTCTAGGGAATTGATGTCACAGAGTAATAGGTGCTTGTTATTTATTTTTTCTTCTGCTGTGTACCATCTGGGTCAGAACAGGGTTATCAAAGAACAGATACCTTCTTTGGAGCATGTGGTGTTAGTTTGAATCTGCTCAGTTCTGTATATTTGACTCCTTTGCTGTTTGTTGTGAGTAATGGCCAAGTCCATTAAAAGGCTACAGCACAGCAATGTGAAAATTTCAAGGATGGGGGTGTTTTGTAAAGGAAGTGCTGTCACTACCAGAGTGTCACTTTCATTCTTGTGACAACTAGAAACCCCTTAATTGAATATGCTGTGCTCTAAAGATACAGCATGCTTTAGATCAACAGGATGTATATATAATAATAAGAATGAGGAATATTCAGGAAGCTGTCTGTTTGGGATCTCTGTTACTCCTAAATATAATGGAAAGTTCTAGGGTGTCAAGTGCTCAAAGCAAGAAATCAATTCTGAAGCTGAGTAGATTTAAGAAAGATTTTGCATTTACATAAAATAGATAACTGCCACAATTTTTTTTAAACTTCTCAAAATTTGTTGTGTGAAATTGAACTAATAACTGACCAAACTGAAATGCAGGTGGTGGCTTTTGAGTATCTATTCCCTTCAGGAGAAGGGCTGTGTTTAGCTTTTTCTGAGGTCTGCTTGAATATCTTCTCTTATTATGTTCCAGTCAGTATGTTATTTCAGTCTCAGCATTAAGAAATGTAATACGGTTCTGCAGGTAATCAGAGTTAATGTAACTTGTAATTGAACAGACCCCCAAGTTCTTTTATGTTTAATACAAGCACTAATGACTTGTTACATCCTTTCTGCTAAGATGCCTTATTAACATTTTTTTTTTTTCTTTATTCAGATGTCAGCAAAGGTACATTTGTATCCAGTCAGCCTTGGCAAAAGTGTCATCCAAAAGTGGAAATGAAAAAGATATTGATAAATTCCAACTGTACCATGAGTTTTCATGTAATATAAAGAACATTCAGCATCATCAGGTACACCTACAATTTTTTATATTTTTCTTAGGATTTTAATCATAGCAAAGGTGTCTTAGCTTTTGAATTTTCTTGCTTAAGACCGATTCTAGAAGTACTTGATTTTGCTTTTCAGTTATCAAAAGTAATAGACCTTTTCTTGAAACGCAAGAGTAAGCTGTTAATCTCTTAGAAACTGAACAGAGGATTGCTTATTCACTATGTCTGCTGTCTAATTAATTATCTTTAGACAAATACTTAAAATCAGAGATAGCAATGTTGGTGTGATTTTATTTTCAGCATGTGTCATGCCCTTCCTCCCTTCCTTGGGTGACAAGTGCATGGGAAGTGTTACCATGAAGGGGATAAAGGCTAAGTGATAGTATATGGTCTCCAGTCTAAAACTGGAGCATTGCATAGTAGAGGAAGCTGCTTGGCTGGAGTGCATTTGAAGCAAACTGGGATAAATTTATTACTTCTTTTGGATGTTTGCTGCAGCAATGAGTCAGAGTGCTCTGAGCCATTTGACAGAAAACTTGTTTTGTGAAACTGGTGCAAAGTATCAGAGAAGGATCCAGAAAATTGAAATTAAAGGTGACCTAAAAAAGCAGCTCCTGTCAGCAGCAACTTCAGGTAAAAGCTGAATAATCAAAATAGAAAGGCTCAGTGGAAGGCCTCATGCACTACCCCAAAAATGTATTGGTTTTGCAACTTATCAGTATTCCCTTCTGCAGAGTATCTTTGGTTATCGTAAGGTTAGAAAAAGAGTAGAGGGACGTGAGTAGAAAAAGAAATGAGGGACAAAGCAAACTTACTTGATGATGAGAAGCTGATGATGAGGGGCTGGGCTGCCCCTCTTCAAAGGCTGAAATGTTGTGCACTCAATGCAACTTTCAAGACCTTTGCCCTTATTCATTACTAATCACCAAGTGAATTGTCTCTTGTTTTGGTCACAATTACCTAGCTTTCAAAACAAAACCCAAAAGACATTCTGTTTGGACCACCTTTCCAACCAGAAATGTCCCTTTCCTTAATTATTTTAGAGCAGAACGCTTTTCCTTTTATGTCTGTGATATGCTATCCGTTTCTCTCTGCTTCCTACTTTAAATCAGTGTGAGGATTTGAATTAATAAATGCTTCTGTTGTATGTGCTGAAATTAGTTTATTACAAAAAAATTTCACTATGTGTATGGGCTAATTTTAAACCATGCCCCCCTACATCCCGATATGGATGGTGTTAAGTGAAAGACAAAATGCTGTAAGTGATTTTAGTAGACAGGCCTTCTGTAGATGTTTAAAGAGGTACTTGTAATTGTTCTCTTTGTACTAAATATGAACATTTACTGTATTTGTATCAGTAATTATTTGGTGAAAACTTGCCCCTAGAGAATCTGGAAAAGTCAATAGGGCAATCTATGACTACTGTGGTGACATATCACAAAGATTTGTAGATTCTTCAGAAGATTAAGTGTTGTGTTCTATGGATTGTTTTGTTTGGGTTCTTTACTGTTGAAAGAATACTTTGGCTGTCAAAGACTCAGTTTTTCCTGAACTGAGTGTGGTGAATACTGAGGATATGCATTGAGATATGTATTGGGTGTAGAAGTGTTTTCTGGGCTGATGGTATCATTTACCACTCGTTCGAGACATCTCTCTTTTTTTTCTTCATGTTTTACATAAGGAAATCTTTTTGCTTGGATAAAGCCGGGGTTAGAAACCTGATTTCCCAAACATGGTCAGCGTTCTGTGCATGTGGCTGCACTGTTTATTATCCAGAATGTGTATTCAGTCTGCCTGTTTGATGTTAAGAATAACTTGATCTGTTTTGGTTTATTTCTCCTAGTGTCTGTCAGTAACCTTAATGCCTCTATTTTCCCACTTTGGTTCCCCTGTGAAGTAATAACTACTCTTGTTGCAGCTGGTAGTGTTATAATCACAGGGTGTTTTTTGCGTTCTTATGTATTGTCTTTCATCTGTGCATTAGTGCTGTTTCTTATCCTAACTCATTGAACATTTCTTTATGAATTTTAAAAATCTGAGCTGTTTGTGCTTCACTGAGGATTCAGGCCACAAAGAATGTCAGGGCTCTTTTGTACTAGTCAAGGAAAAAAAAAACGCACTTTATGATCACCTCCAATATGTGGTTTGCAGAGTTCCATTTTTTGTAAAAATATTGTAGCTTCTCATTTCTGTTGAATTTTGGTTCTTTGCTAGTTTTCCACTTCCTTTATTTGTCTTGCTTCTGTGTTTTGATGATGAAATATGGAAAGAGTTTTCTTTACCTGCCATGTCTTCCTTAAGGTTAAAGCCTAGATTTGTACTTTGGAAAGTCTTTTCTCATAACCTCCAATTTCTATATTAACCAAGCTTACTACCCTGCTGATGCAAATTACCTTTTCTTTCCCCTCTTACTTTCTTGGGTTGCAACTATCCCTTCTAATAACTAGAACTTTCTTAAGTTTCTTCTTTGGCTAAGACTCTGAAGAAATACTTTTCTGCATTCAAAACACTGGTTAAAAATGTGTCCTTGGATGTACTTTGGGAGACGTGTACGTTGTCTGCAAGAGACAATTTTTTTTTTTTTTTTTTTTAAAAGTGGCTGACCTATTTTTAAGATTTACGAATTCCTGAGGACAGCAGGTTAAATAGCTGTGTTTGAAGAATTGCAAAATTCACTGTTAATGAAAACCACCTCTATTCCTTTGTCAGCTGTGCACAGACAGATTTCTCAATGCTTTCAGCTAGAGGCAAAAGTAGAAGTCAGCTTTAAATCACCTCTTTGCAGAGTAGCGAATAAAGGATTCTATACAATATTGCACTGAAACTGGTCAATACCCTAGTATGGAAGTGCTATTAATCTTAAAGGTCTGTGTACAACCCTAGTCTAGCTTGCAAGTAAAGGGGATGGGCAATAGGCTATAATGTTACCTGTAAGAGAATAAGCAGTGTCTTAATGACCAAAGCATTGATAGCCATGAGGGTGGCTTGCAGTGTGTGTCACAAAGAGGTGAACTGATGTGCAGCAAGCTGCACCTTGGTTCTGCAGTTCTGCACCTGTCATTGCCCATGCTGTAGTTTTAGATTACTTTCTGTGTGTGCTATTGTCGTCTCATGTCTTAAGACATGTCGTAAAATCAGGACTGGTGTGTGATGGAGTCAGCTTGTTGGACTGAAAAAGTTAAAGTACTGAATCCAAAATGCGAAAAAAACCCAACCAACTTAATTTGTTTAAAAAGCCTGACTCCAAATTTTGACATGAGATACCTGTGGGCGTGTCCAGCTGGAACATTTCACTTTCGGGAGGTTCAGCCACAGTTCCTTCCTTTGGCAGCAAGGAGAACCTGACTGGACTCTTAGGATGTAGTTGGGTAGCTATACCAACGGTGTCATAACTAAGGAAAAAAGTCTTTCAAGAGTTTATTTGAATTTTTGACTAATTGTAAACAGTTCAGTGTTTGTGTATGTCTTGGGGTTGCTTTCCTGTATTTGGAGATTACTGAATTGGTGGGAGGAATTCATGAATAAAGTGTAATGTTTGAGGCAAGTGCTGTATTTTCAATTTTATACTTAAAAAGGAAATGGAAATTAAAGTCCTTGGCAAAATATACAAACCTTATTCAGTGAGTCTAAGTAAATCTGGAACACAGAGGAGAGCAATGTGAAGGATGTATTTTTATGATAACCAGCATGAGGGTTGATAAAACTTGTGAATACATAAAATTATTACTCTTGCTTTCTCTTAAAAATGTATATGGTTTTTATTAACCCTTCACTTGGGTCTGTTCTAGTCCTGCATGAGAACAGTCTTTCTTGAGAACTGAAAATTTACTTTGTGTCTAGAATAGCTGTATTTGAACCTTCTACTTAAAAAAAAAAGTCAAAACACACCCACGTTTATCATCTTAGGTGGAGAAATTCAGTAATTACTTTCTTAATTGAGCATTTTCTGGATGATAATTCTTCTCTTAATGCATGTCACTTAGAACAAGATAGACAGATTGTTTAAGGATAAAAATGTAAAAAATACTAGTGACTGAAATACAGCTGGTTTAAGTTCAGGTGACTGACACATTCTGCAGATGGAGTGCCAGGAAACAAAATGTGATGCAAATATTGACCCTTCTAACAGTATGCTGAATTATGACATTTTATGTTTATTAGATACATTTTCTGTCATGAGCATAATTTTTGTTTCCATTTTAGCTTGACATTTAACTTTCTCTCTTTAGGAAAAAAAAAATCGGAATAAACATGAAAGCATTTGATTTATTAAAATGTGTCTTTCTAATCTCTACATGAAAACATTTGCTTTGGCAGTAAAGGTACCAGATGCTATAATATTTCACATGCAATCTTTATTATTAGCTTTGTTGTTCAATGATATGTCAGGCCTGGTATGTCACAGGAGCAGTAAGGCTGACAAATATAAATTGGTACTATGTCCTGAAGTCATTTTAAACCATTGTATTTAACATATGTGACATGTCTGAGTTAGCTAGTGATTGAATTAAAATTCGTGATTGGCACAAAATGCTCTGTTTTGACAGTGCTTAGGGCCTGCTACATACAGCAACATACGTAGTCATATAGGAATGTCAACTTCTAGCAGGTTTTTTATTATTTTTGCACTTTGAAGTATTTTGGAGGGGAAAATGAAATCTGAAAATGTATGATTTTTATCTGGAGCTGCTTCTGACTGTTAGTCTGTTTCTCGAATCTCTTGACCAGTGAGTTATCTTAATATATACTACAAGGATTTCTTCAGGTGAACACTCATCAGCTTTATAGTGAGGCTAGATTAGCAGGTACCCCCAGTGTCCTCCAGGATTCACCACTTGTATTGTGATCCTAGTTTTGAAATTAGAGCCAATAGAACTTTGTGTGCAGATAGCATGCATGCAACCATATTTAGCTTTATATCTTTATTATGCAGTTGTGTATGCAAGAGTCTGCCAGAAAAGTGTGCATATACTTTAAGGCTGAAGTGCTAATACTAACATGAAGAATGTATCTACAAAATTTTCAGCTGTT
This sequence comes from Chaetura pelagica, assembly GCF_000747805.2. Lineage (NCBI taxonomy): Eukaryota > Metazoa > Chordata > Aves > Apodiformes > Apodidae > Chaetura > Chaetura pelagica. The sequence continues at coordinate 1,622,344 of NW_009954543.1, forward strand.
TATGAACTTGGTGTGAATAAATAAAAAATTGATCTTCTTTCAAGTTAAGCTAATTTCCTTTGTGTCATAAGTTCTGATTCTGAAGCAAAATGAAGTCGGAAGCTCAGAACTAACTTATGGTATCTAGTTCTTATTGGAATCACAATTCAGTTAATTTCTTGATTTTTAATTTGGATTATTAAACAAGATTATTCCACCAACTAAATTCATGCTGAGTTGTATTATAGTGTGTTTAAGATAAATTGGATCTTGAGCTTGCAGACTCCAGGAAAAATGTATGATTTGTTATGCCACAGCATGATTTAATCTGTGTTTAAATTGTGGATGTTATCTGTACGTACTAGTATTTTGTGCACTGATTTACTGTACCACCATCATGATTTGCCACAGAATGTCAAGCAAGTGCGTACACAAATGTTGATAAGTTTATCTTTTGGATATTTTGTGTGTCATCTGTCTCTGCCATTTATGTTTGCATTCAGATTCTGGCCATTAACCGAGGGGAAAATCTGAAGATCCTGACAGTGAAGGTCAACATTCCTGACGGGGTGAAGAATGAATTCTGTTGGTGGTGTGTCAATGAAAGGTCTGCATGGATACATATTCTTACAGAAATCTTTTTTTTCCTGTAGGCAGCTGCATATCGAAATGTACTTCACATGTCTCTTACATTAAGAGAACAATTTAAATGAGTATTTATTAGATTAGGTGAAATTAGCAAGTGGGTAATTCTTATTCTGTATTTCCAACTGCTGAAGTATTATGCTGAAAAGATCATGCCTTTAGCCATACTCTGGGAGATCTGGAGCCATTCTTTAAGCAAGTTAATTTTTTTTTTAAATGTTGGGTAATTCTATTTCTTCCCTATTTGCTCTTCCAAGGTGCCTCTTTTTTGTTTCTAAAGCCTGTAGTGAGATGTTTAGTGTTGCATAATTTTGAGAGTTTTTTACAAAAGTTAAGTTAAAAACATGTTTTGTGCAATACCTCTATCAGTCTTTTTTTCTTGGAAACTGCACCTTGATGTCCACTGTTGGAGAATATCGTGATCCAAACTGTCCATCCTCCTTGCATGTATAAAATACAGGTTTCTCTTTCTCAGTGGTTTGACATATTGAACATTGTTCTGAGGGTGCTGTAGAAGCTCTTACCTTTGCATCCTAAAATTAAATAACCAAAAGGAGGAAAAAAAGATAGAAAATACACACTTTATTAGTGTATAAAATTGTTTACTGTGATACTGCTTTACCATTTATTTTTCTCCCACACCAAATCCAAGAAAGGGATGTGATAAAAATGTTCATTTTTACTGTAGAAATTTGATAGTTTTGTTTCCAGCATTGAAGCCTGTGAAGGAGTTAAAATATTGTTTAGCCAGATAACACAATATGATCTAGGACCAATAGTAAGTCACTTTTTTCAGTAAAGTGTCAGGATTCATAAACACACCTAAGTTTCATAATAGTTTTAATACCTGTAAGGGGATTTCTGTCCTCCCCCAAGATGTGTATTCTGTAGGCAGAACATGTGTCAGTCTTGCTTTAACTGCATCTGTGACACAATTTGGAAGCACTGTGAGCCACAGACAATGGAACAGCTTGTCACTGCTGCACAAATGAAAGTGGGATGTAAATTGAGATATTTTTGGTTGATTACACTTTTGTGAGTCATCCTGAGATAAAAAGAATATTGACCTTGGAAACTGAACTACTTAATAATACTTAGCATTCCTGAGGCTATATATGCTTATAGCTTCTCACTATTTAAGGACAACTTCTCTATCAACAGAAAACTTTGGAAAAAATTATTTTAGTAGATCTTAGTGCATTAACATCTAGGATAGATTCTCATCTTCCTCAATAGTTTGACAGCTGTTTTATCAAATTGACAGATATTTTGCCTTGCAAGCTTGGAAATGCATGTCCAAGGGTGGGAGTTCCATTCTTTTCTTTGTATTGATTTACTGGTGAGAGCAGAGTGTTAAGAACTTGTGTTTAAGGCAAGGATTTAAAAAGTTTTCAAAGGTATTAACTAATCTGCTGAAGGTCACACTTAAAATCAGTTGCAGAACCAGAAATGCCACCGTGCTATGGAGTTTGGTCAATAGTCTAGCCACAACACAGTAGGGATCACCTACTGCATATTGATTTATTAGCAAATATGCTGACCTTTGTGTTCTTCTGAGGTTAATTTTTTAGCATTAAATGTGCCTGTGATGGAAAGTGGCTTTGGAAGTCTGCATTTCTTCATTATTGCATTGAGCTCGATGTAGATGCTTTCTAAGATGACTGTATTTTCTTTGCAAGTTCAGAATATTCTTTAGCCTGTAGAAGCATCTATATTGCCTTGGAATTCAGGTTGCTAGTTTGAAAAAGAGTTGTTTCTCACCACCCTCTGTAACCTGTTGGCCAGTTCCCCACCCACTGCACAGAGCACTTATGTAGACCATAACACATCAGTTTATCTAGAAGGCTGTAGGGAACTGTGCTGAAAGCCTTGGAGAAATCTGGGTAGACAGTGTCCACTCCACATCAACCAAGCAGGCTACTTTATCATAGAAGGTGTTCAGGTTTGTCAAACGTGATTTGTCCTGAGTGAATACATGCTGACTTTTTCCAGTCATGAGCTTAATTTGACTTGTGATAGCCCTCAAGAGGATTCATTCTGTGTCTTTACCAGGGATTGAAGTAGAACACAGAATCATAGAATCATTAATGTTGGAAGGGACCTCAGAGATCATCAAGTTCCAACTCCCCCTGCCATGAGCAGGGACCCCTACCACTAGGCCGGGTTGCACAAAACCTCATCCAACCTGGTTTTAAAAACCTCCAGGGACAGGGCATCAACAATCTCCATGGGCAACCCATTCCAGTTCCTCACCACCCTTATAGTGAAGAATTTCTTCCTAATATCTAACCTAGATCTCCCCTCCCACAGTTGAAAACCATTATCCCTTGCCCTATCACTATCTTCTCTGATGAAGGTAAGACTGATGGGCCTGTAATTTCTTGGGTCCTCCTTTAAGGCCTTTTTGTAGGGGCAACATCAGCCTTCTTCCAGTCTTCTGGGATGTCCCCCAGTTTCCACAGCTTCTCTAAGATTATGGAGAACAGCCTTGTGACAGCATCAGCCAACTCTCCTAACAGTCTTGGATATTTTCAGGGCCCTCTAACAGTTCATATCATCTTCCTTTACTGACAATGGGTCTATGTTTGCATCAACCTGGATTTTTATTTCCAAGGCCTGGGGCCCAATAGTGCTGGTAAAGACAGAGGTGAAGAAAGTATTTAGAATCTCTGCCTTTTCTGTGTTGTTGATAACTAATTCCTTCCTCCTGTTTATCAATGGGCAAATATTTCCCTTCTGTTCCTGCTTGATGTTTTGTACCTGAAGAACTTTTTCTTGTTGTTTTTGACATCTCTGGCCAATTTCAATTTGAGCTGAGCTTTTGCTTTTCTAACCGCTTCTCTGCACACCCTGACAATGCCTTTGCAGTTCTCAATGCGTATTCAGCCACTTTTCCATGTATGGTGCACTTCTCTTTTGATTTTGAGCAGACTTGGAAGCTCACAGTTAAGCCAAGGAGATCTGTTGTTCCACTCAGTCTTGTCCAGAGGAGGGCTGGGAAGATGATCAGAGAGGGCTGGAGCACCTCTTCTACAAAGACAGGCTGAGAAAGTTGAGGTTGTTCAGCCTGGAGAGGAGAAGGCTCTAGGGACACCTTATAGCAGCCTTACACTACCTGAAAGGGGCTTGCAAGAAAGATGAGGAGGGACTTTTTACAAGGTTTGTAGCAACAGGACAAGGGGTAATGGCTTTGAACTAGAAGAAGGTAGATTTATGCTAGACGTTAGGAGGAAATTCTTTAGTGTGAAGGTGGTGAGACACTGGAACAGGTTGCTCATGCAAGTTGTGGATGCTCCATCCCTGGAAGTGTTCAATGCCATGTTGCATGGGGCTTTGAGCAACCTGGTCTGGTGGAAGGTGTCCCTGCCCATGGCAGGGGGAGTTGGAACTAGATGATCTTTCAGGTCCCTTCCAACCCAAACCTATGGTTACTTCCCCTGCCTTTAAAGGTGTTAGAGGGAGTGAACTGTTTTTGTGCTTCTAGGAGGGCTTTCTTGAAAAACTCACAGCACTTGTTAGTTCTTTTGTCGTCCGTTGAAGCTTCCAACAGAATTCCTCCCAGATGAGCAAGCTGGTTTGCTGTTTGACGAATGTGTGGTGTTTGACCATTTTTTCAGTTTCCAGACAAAAATCTCAGATCCTGTGTAAAGTCTGTGGTATAGGCCATAAAGGCATGCTGTGTATGCACTTACCAACTTGGTTTCGTAGTCAAGTTTTATATCATGTCTTGAAGGAAAACAAAGCTCTGCTTTTGGTGCGTCAGGTCTAAAAACCTAGCTGTGCACTTCCTGGAATAGTCAATTAATACCAGTGATTCTTAATTTGGATGTTAATTCTATTGATGTATAGTTTCACCCTCTGAGGTCTATCTGTAGTCTAAGTCACTTGCAGTCATCACTGTTGTGGGTATATGAACATGGAGAGCTGATGAGCAGAGTAAGATGATATTATTTATATGGAGTTTTTCTAAATACGGCTTAATTTTAAGGACTTCCAAAGTCATCTATTGATTATTTATTCTAAACAAATCTGTTCTTAGAAAGGAACTTAACTAGGCTTCATTGATCTTCAAAATTATATACACATGCCTTTGCTTTGTTTCTGCAGTGAAGTGGAATTTTCTCTTTCCTTATGAAGTAGTGGAATTATTAAAATGCAGTATTTGCTTTGATTGAACTTACCATTTGGATATTTTTGCATTTGTAGCAATTCTAGGGTTTCTAATAGAGTGTTGCTTAAATAATTTTTACTTGTATATAGGCAGGTAATAAAAATGTCTGCTGTGATAAACTATTTACAAAGAAAAATTTGCTAGTTAGTTTTAATGGATGGAAGAGAGGGGAAAACAGCTGCCAGATTTCCAAATTAATTCTTATTTGTGCTGAGGATACTTTCTGGGGGAGTGTAGTTGTATACGCCACCTGTAAAAACTTCTTGTTTATAGAATTTGATGGCAATAAGGAGGTTTAAAGCCTCTGCCAGTTTTATATAGGTATGGAAAGAGTCTCTAGTTACAAATAAGTATAATAGAACTATTTGCAAAAACTGTTAGCAAAGTGATGAGGTCATGTGGTTAAGCACTCACAACTCTGGATGTTGTAAAACTTAATTCTGCTCCCATGTCTGTCTGCATTAACACAGTGTTGACTTGATCACACATTTCTCAACTATTATATATGCAGACACTTAAAAAAGCTGTTTCAGGAAACAACAGGTCCCCTTCAACAACCAAAAAGCTGTCTGGGTAGGAGCAATTTAAGATTCTCAATATTTCTGAGTAAGTACAAATTTAAAAAGTCAGAAGTAAAACTCAGTCGTTATTTTGGCTTGGCCTGGACCTGGACACATTATAGAATGGCCATAATTCTATGATGTTGCAATTTAAAAAAAAAGCAAAAAACTTTCATAAGATACCCAGATGTACTAAACAACGTGTGTGTCTCACTCTGTAGTTAGGGACCCGGGCACGTAAAAAAATATGCTAACTGAAGAAAACTGACAAAACTATTTTAACAATAAGTAAAAAGCAGATGGACTCTAAAATAAAACATTCATAGTTTAATTTCATAAAACTCTGTACAAGTTTAATTTATGTGGCTGCATGTCCTCAGGCTTTCTCTGTTCTTTTACTCGCTGAGTAAGTCATGCTTGTTCAAGGGACTTTCCCCCCGTCCCATCCCCACATAGTAATGTTACCCAAACCAAAAAGGTCAATGGAATTAATATCTGAGATTTCTGTTCTGGGGAGCTTTGAAACTGCTGTGTATTTTAGGACAAAATTTGAAGTTATTGTTTTTAGGTTATGATCACTGTGCACAGGCTTCTTAGGAAAGGGGATGCTCTGCAGAGTTCAGCGTAGAAATATTGGGAAATAGTCTTGCATTTGTTTGGTTTTGTTTATTTTGTTTTCCCTTTTGCAAAATACTATTTACATTTTAAATATATCAACGACAGGCAAACAAAAATCATTGGCAAATTGTTTGGATTTTGCTGTTTTGTGAGGGTTTGTTGTTTTTATTTGTGTTGTTTTGGTTTTTTTAGTGGACTGTTACAAAATTAATAGATTTCATTTGAGTTTGAACAGGTACCAACAGCATTCCAAATTAAATTGGAGTTGAATTTCATTCATTTATATTCGTTTAGCTCTTGAATTTCTGTCTGGGCACAGTAGTCATACATGACTAGCTCTGCAGTGACGCTTGCAGAGGATGTTTAATAATTTTTTGTAATGTATTGAGGAGTAGCAAATAATGAAATCCTAATGATAACATGGAACCAAGTTCTTCAGTTGTAGTAAGGTTTGGCTTCTTGAAGTGAAAAGTAACTTTTTTTTTTAATGTTCTCTTTAAAATATAAAATATGATTACATTCTAGTACCTAAAAAAAAGAAAAAAGACGGGCCTTGTCTGCTAGTAGAACCATAAGCAACTTCTCATTCCATTAATATTTGAAGCTATGATTTCATTCCCTAGTTATTGTAGTAATTCTGCAGTATATAGGACATTGCATTCAATGTAGAAGTCTTTTTTTTTTTTTTTTAAGTTATCTTTTTATCTGAGTTGTTGCATATGTTCCTAAAACCTTTTTTGTTCTTCTTTTATTGTTTTGCAGATGGAGACCAAAACAATTTTTAAAACCAGAATTGATGAGGATACTACGGAATTCAGTTGAGGATGCATATAAGCGCCTTATATATCCTCTCCTCTGTAGAGAATTCAGGTAATCCTAGAAGGAGTATGTATTTTCATACTACCAACAGTTCTCTCCCCAAGATTTTATTAGAATATCTTTCATTTATTTGAGTTTGTGGTTTGGTTTTCTAAGTGAGAAAACAGACATAAAGGTTCTTCAAGGCTTTTTTTGTGGTTCATGATTCCTGCCACAGGACTGTTGTGGCCTGTGTGTTGGGATATAGCACTGAGGTCTTCTTCAGCCATAGGTTGGTCAGTGTTTTTTCTTCTCTTAAAAAAAAAAAAGCTTCCTTCCCCTGTATTTCATAGATGTAGCTCACCAGTCTTAAGTGCAAAGAACACAAAGCTTACTACCTGTTCCTCAGTGATATCTAATAATGTTTTACTCTTTATGATATATCACATGATCAGTGGTATCTCATTAGGAAAAGCTGAAACATCTTCTGCAGAAAGGAATGCAAAGCACCTGCCAGTAGTATTCCTGATCTGTGACCACTTAACTCTTATCCTTCTTTTATTCTCTTTCCACTGACATCAGAAGCTGATTTTTAGGACTCTTGCAAAGGACTGCTAAAGTATTCAATACCTCCTTTTAGCATTAATATTTCCAAGCCACCCCCCGCTGTTCTCTTTTTTATTATCATTAAATGTTGGAACAGAAAGTTTCCAAGAGCTTATTGAAATTTCTGGTGCTTATAGTGATCAGAAAAATAAAACTTGTCAGCAGGATGGATACCTTATTTATTGTTTAATTTCCTTTCTTCCACTGTCAGATACCATAATTTTGTGTATCTGGTATAATAATGTCCAGTGTTGATTTTGGCTCTTTGAAATCCATTTTATTTTGTTGCAATACTGCATGGAATGATTCCATCAGGATTTGATACAAGTGATGTGGCATAGACATATTTCTTAATGGATAATCCTTTCCTAATTTTCCATGCTTTTTTTAAGTGAGTGCTTTCTCTACTCTGTCTTCAGGGACACAAACATTTCTCTGTATATCTTGTTTCGCACCTGAAGCTAGTTTGCAGATATTTTTCCATGGAAAGGATTGCTTCTCAGACTGTACATGGAAATGAGGAGTTTTAAATCTCAATTTAAAAACTGACTCTTATTAAATATAGAAGCTACTAGTTCATTATTAGGTTCTTTGCTTTTATTACAATATACCTGTTAGTGACATACAGTCTGAGTGCTTCAATAGAATTCAAGGGAGGGGCTTGAAATTCTGACTTGGTTGATAATTTTTCATAAAGTAGCAAGTGAAGGGGTTTATTGTGTTGCTTTTTTAAATTTTGTTTTGTTTGTTGTTTTTTTTTACAAAATAAAGTAACTCCTCTGGTCTTTAGAACAGAGAACTGCTATCCTACTCTGTTTTGTGTCTCTGCCATGTTAATGAGAATTGTCACAAATTGGAAAAACATGAAGCAGGGCATCTTGCCATTTGGATTAAGCCAGTGGTGCACTGAAAGAGAGAAAGATGTTAGATTGTTTGAGGTAGTTTGCTATTTGCTTAAGGATCAAATTACTATCCCAGATTTGAAATTAAGGGCCAGTACTTGGGACAGTAGATCATGTCATTGATACAAGCGTTGAGTGAGAGGCAGTCTATATTTGAAATTTTAAAATACAGGATATTAGGTAATAGAAAGGACATAACATTATGTTTCCCCTACGTACCTGGCACTTTCAGTAACATTTCCTGTTACTATAAAAATTTCTGTATCTCCATGCCAATTTTAAACATGATTTCCATAAGGTGAATGTAACTAATAGCATGTGTTTAGGGGCAATTTTAATTCCTGCACAAGTCTCCCTTCACAGGTGGACTGATGTGAATTTGCAGTGTGGGAGGACTTGGCCTTGTGGGGAATAGGGACCCCATATCTCTGGGATAGATGAAAAACTGGAACTTGGCTTGTTTCTATACAGAGCCTCCAGCCTAAGAGCATTCAACCTTCCCTTGTAAACAAGTAACTTTTAGACTTAATTTCTATGCACATATGACTGGTTGAATCTCTGTTCTGTATATGTAGAAGATCCATATACCTGTGGGGCTTAGGTATGTACTTTGTTTTCTCTGGCCTCTCACAAATGGTATCACATTGTTCTTCCCCTGGAGTCTCTTGGAAGAAGCTTTTTCAGTGGTTTAAGTTATTTTTGTTACATTTTTTTAAGAATAGGAGAAGGATCTTGCAAGACTGAATGATCAAGGAATGAAACTGCAACTGTTCAGTGGAGGTGATGTAAGATGATGTTTGCAAGGGGAAGTAATTCTCTCTTAGGAGCTCTTGAGCTGTTCAGGAAAGATGCTTTGGCACTGTGAAAAGGTATCTCCACATAAATACTAAGTGCTCAGAAGATAAGATTATTTAGTTCAGGAATAAAGACAAGAGTAAGTAATTGATTTAGTTGGCCTGTGTTTGGGATAATATTGGTCATTTTGGTCCCCTCACCTCGAGGGGGAGATGTAGCAAAAAGATTCATTAGAACTGGGAAAGGCCCAGTGAAGGGAAACAAGGTTTGAAATAATTTCTGTGTAAAGGAGAATTGACCAGGCTATGACTCTTCAGCTTGGAAAAGAGAGGACACAAAGATGGATGGTGCGTGAAGAGTGGCACAGGGCTTCTAGGGATAATTTTTTACTCTTTTCCAGTATAAGACCTAGAGGACCATAAAAATTAGTCATCTTCCAACTAACAGGTGTCAGCTGTTTGCACAGTTATTAGTGGACCTGCAGAACTTGCTGCCAGTTGACTATGTGAAAATAAGAAGTGTGCATGACTTCAGTAGGAGACTGGATAGCTGGACAAGAGTTCTGTTATGGGCTACTAAAGACACAAATCGTGTCAAGCTCAGGAAATACTGGGAGCTGGAAGTAGCTGGAACCTAGAATGAGAGTATGAGACAGGTAACCTAGTCCTTCTGTAGCAGCTCCCTAGGCAACTGCTTATGGCCACACTTGAAGACAGGGTACCACGATAGAGGGACCACTTACCTGAACTAGTGCAGCCATTCCCATGTACTTTTTTTAAGAGATGGCAATGTACAGAGTGTGTGCTCTTTGGTGATGAGGACATATTTGAGTTGTTAAGGAGTCCAGGAATACATTTAATACCCTTCACAATCTTACTTTATATCATGTCTATATTAATTTGGTATACTTGATACAGAAACAAAAAGCACGGGGATATTGCTGTTGCACACTTTGTTAGAAAATGTTCTATCAGTACTGTGTGAAAGAGAATCTAGATCTCTCTCTAGATCACTTCACAAATGAGAGGTGATGAGAACTTACCAGCTCTTTCTGGACTGTTGTGGGATGAGACAGGGCTGAGGTGCTTGTTTGGATGGATCCTGGGCAGACTCAAGTGAGACTCTTAAATGTCTGTCACAGCTTTCACAGTCAGAACAGCTACTTAGCTTGTCATGTCAGACAGCCCTTATGAGGGTTGTGTTCGAACTGTTTGTAGCCTGATTGTGTCATGCACTGATTGATCTAAACTTGAGTAATTTCCCCCACCCTATTCTTATAGGGTTAGTTGACTAGAAGGCAGGTTTTTTTCTTACATAAAATTAAACACAAATATTACTTTTTTTTCACTGATGGGTAAAAGGAGAATAAGAGCACTGGCTACCATTTAAATTATATGAAGACTTTACTGGATTTCTATTGCTTTCCTAATTATTCTAGTTATTGATAGTGCAGCTGAAAATGGTAGTGGGTATCTGCAATAGACAAAGAAACAGCTGGGTGATGAATATTTGTGTCCCCATTACTTTTTCAATTTTGCTTTTTCATGTAAGATGCCATACCATGACAAACATACTTGTCCTTATCAGTCATTGTCTTACTGGTCACATCTGACAAATAAGACATTATGCATCTTGTACACCTTCACTCAACAAGACTGATTTGTTTCTTGTAACACTCTGCAGTGAGTGTTCTTGCTTGAAGTCATCAAAGTCAGTCCTTGGTGCACTAGCTCACACCTTTCTGTTGAAGATACCGAAAAGAAAGATAGGGAACCTCATGAGTCCATCAGTTTTGTTTGGTTCTGAGGAAGTGGAATACCCTCCTAGAAAGATCTCAAGTCTACACATTTCTGTGATGACTGTTAAATAACATAATTCACGGATTAATTGAAATGCCTCATGAGTCAAGGTGTGCTAGTAATTAATTGAACAGGCCCTTCCACTTTCTCTCTATTACCTCTCAGCCTAAATGATCACCCTTTTTTCACCAGAACTGGGAAGTTATGATGAAGACAACCCATGTTTTCTTCAAATCCTTTTTTTTTTTTTTTCCAGTTAGGTATTGGCTTCAATGAAAAGCTGTTATTTGCTCAAAAGTACTTGTTGATGTTTGAATGTTAGTTGCTATATGTACATTCTTATAGGTGTTTCTATTATACTCTTTATTTACATTCTTAGAACCAGAATGAGGAGATCATAGCTGAGCCTTTTTTTTAAAACAACACAGAGTGTTGTATTTAATTAAAGATAATGAAAACCTGAGATTGGGAAAAGCCTTACAACTTTGGACCAATTCAAAAGTGCATTTGAAAGCTAATTGGGGGGAAAATCTTATTTTGCTTTCATCCTTCTAAGATCGAAGTTGACATCTGATGCGGAGAAAGAGTCTGTGATGATGTTTGGGAGGAATCTCCGGCAGTTGCTTCTGACCAGCCCTGTGAGGGGCCGTACTTTAATGGGTGTAGATCCTGGCTACAAACATGGCTGCAAGTTGGCCATTATTTCACCAACCAGTAAGTTGCAATTAAAAATATCTTTGAAAGGACTGATAAAAATATATTCATTTAGAGGGAACAATAGTTTCAAAACCTACTTTCTTAATCAGATGGCTTTTTTTCCTTAAGCTTTTAGTGTTTTCCATGCATCCCGTCATGCAAATTCCTTCCTTCAGGTTTAAGGTTAAGTTTTTGGCACCTGGATTCAAGTGTCTCCTTTGGTGCTATATTATTCCTCTCTGAAATTCTATTTAAAATCCCTTCTGCCTTCTTGAATGCAGGTTCAAGTAATTGTGCTTCTCAGTAACCAGCAAAGAGAACACCTGGCATTTTTATTGTTTAACACAGAATTCAAATTTATACACTTTCTATAACTTTGGGTTTTTTTCATGGGCAATATCTTGGACATCTGGACACTTGATCAGCCCTTTTTGTTTAGTAGTATTTGTGTTAATGTGAGAAATCAGAAACATTGTATTAGCAAAAGTTTTTAGTTCAGTTTTTAGGTAGATACAGAACAGAGCCTTTCCAATTCATGCTAGTCTGATGCTGGGCATACATAACTCTTTAGGCTCATGTGAAAATGGTTTGTTTTTCCTTTATTTTGTTGTTGCTTTTTGTCTGAGAATATATCCACCTGAGGAGGTGTAAGGAAAGATGTGTTCTTGATGTATTAAAATGGCAGTAAAGGTAAGGTAAATGGTTATTACCTTGCATTGTACCATAAGCTATCAATACCAATTAATACAGAGTTACTTCCAAACATGATAGATGGGATGATGGTAAAAGCTGGCATTGGAGTTCTAGAGCTCCTGAGCTGCAGTTCCTGAGACTGCCTTCCTAATTTCTCTCTTAACTGGATCTATAAATATACTAGACTAGAGCAATAAATCTTTTTTGGTTACTTGCTGGTTTTCTCTTTGATAGTATAGTACACTGTATTTGCCTAATATTACTAGATGGTCTTTATTTGTTACGTGGATGTGTCCTCAGGGAACTATTAAATGTATCAACCCCTTTTGCTTTGTCAGACAAAACATTTTGGGAGAACTTCGTAAAGTAGGGATGATGGTTGAACTCGATCCCAAGGGTCTTTTCCAACTTGAGTCATTCTGTGATTCTATGATTTTAGTCCTCTGCCCACTGTGTGTTTCTTTCAATTGGATACGGAAATAAAAGGGAAAGATGGCTTATTGAGAAGCTTTCTTTGTGAACCTTCAGATTAATTTTAATAGTTCCACAGGATACAGCTTCTGGATCTTTGTGGGTTTTTTAATCAGATGGCTTTGCCTTTCATTATTCTAGGTCAGATACTCCATACTGATGTCGTTTACTTGCATTCTGGTCAAGGCTTTCGTGAAGCTGAGAAGATAAAGAGGCTGCTGCTACAGCACAAGTATGCTAAAGAAACCTCCACTTTGCTATGAATGTATCCCTGTAATGCTTTTTCAATCCATTTAGTTTTAGGAATAGAAATTATCATTTAGCTAAGGAATAGTGTCGTCTCAGTCTTCCTACTCTCCCACGACCCCCAAACTGCTCATCTATCTTCCCCTCTTCCAAGACCCCCGTTGTAGTCTTTGGAAGACTTTTATTAAGCAAAGGAAATCCCGCTCAGATAGCTCTCCAGATGGACATGAAAATAGGGGCAGCATAATTAAAGGGTTATTGATTCCAACTGTATTGGGATCCCCTGTGGACAGACATCTGGTCCACTAAGTCAGCTGCTGAACTGCCACAGTTTGTCTTTAAGCATTAGATTGGCTTTAAACAAGGTGATTTGATGGCTGACTGGCTGTGGTTGGGGGTAGTCGGAGGTAATGACCTTGCAAGCTGTTGCAAACTATGATGTTCCCATTAAGGAATTATGATTCTGATTGCTTGGGCTTCTGCCCTTTTTCATGATTTATAACAGATGAGGGGAAAATGAGGTTAAAGAATTTGAGGACTGTAAATAAGTTTAAATTTCTTTTAGCAATATTAAACGTAATTTTTGTTTTTCTGCAGATACTACCACTGTTCGGTTCAATTACAAATGAGTTAAAATGTTGACTCATCTCTTGAACCTATTAAATACATTCCCATTAACTCCAGGCATTGTGTGATATAAAATAAGATGTATTGGTCATTGTTGTGCATTGAATAGTATGTATGTAAAAAGTCTAAAAGGAAAGAGTAATTGTTCATCTTTTTATCCCCTGCAAAGCTGTAGCACTGTTGTGATTGGCAATGGCACAGCCTGCAGAGAAACAGAAGCTTACTTTGCTGACTTAATTATGAAGAAATATTTTGCACCACTGGATGTTGTTTATTGGTAAGCTGGCTTTGCTTGCTGTATTACTCATTTGCTCAGCATATTTTAAGTTAAAAAGTAGCCTTAAATGTAATTGTTTGAAGTGTTTCTTTTAATTGCCTTTTCTTTCTTTTTTTGAGTAATCTTGACCCATCCTTCTAGTCAAAGGAAAATGGCTGTAGCTCTTTGGACTATGAAAATAGTTCTCCCAAATTAGTAAGAGAGACTCGCTGAAGCACTGTATTGCTGCTATTATTGTGACAAAGTAGGTGAGAGAATAGCAGCTCAAAAAGCCAAGGACCAAGGTTTGGCATTGTGTGTTTATTTCTTGATAAATGAGGTTTAAATGCAAATGGTAAAGCTCGAGTTGTCTTACTATGCTGTGGGATAGTTGCTAGTCCAATGGGTATTAAATGGTCTGGAAATAAAGATCTAGTTAATACCTAGCAGAAAGTAGTGAAAGTATTTAATGTCTTTAAATGTCAACATTTTATCCATTAGCTTGTTGAATTCAAACTATGCTAAATTGCTCTTTATTTGGCTGGAAACTGTACTGTATCACTTTATTTTCTGTCCTGCAGAACAGCATTCTTATTTTGAGTTTACACTTTTTTAAAGCATTTCTGATTATTTACCTTGGACTAAGTAGTGTGCTAAAATTTAACAGCAATATTTACTTTTCACTCTCTAAACATACTGAACAAAATTAACTAAATTTTTGAAAAACTTATGGCCTTTATCTGTTCAAACTACTATATGCGTTTAATGGAGCCTTTTCTCCATAGATTAGGAAGTTGTCTTACAAAAATGTTTAACAAATGTATTATTCCTACTAACTTATGCTATAATTTAATTGTACTTGTTCTTTGTTTCTAAAATTTCTAAGTAAATTTGCACAGAATCTAATATTAATCACCTTTCTATTTAAGGAGATATAGTAGGGGTTTTCTGATTTTACTTGTTTGCAAAGGAAAGAGGCTGTTCAAGATTCTGAAAAATTTGGCATCCTCTTTCCTGAATCCAACTTGAAAACTGGATTTTTAGTAATTGTAGAGAACGGAAGACACTTGATACTGTGTGGTTCATGGCAGATGTTTAATTTCACTGTTGTTCACTTCATATGGTTTAAAAATCCATTACATTGACATAAACAATTTCTCTGAAAGAGTAACAGTGATTTTTAAAAATTATTTATTGATCATATGCTACAAAATGCAAATACCTACTTAGTTTTCACAGAAAAAATTATTTATAAAATACTGTGGTTTATGGTTTTCTCACTGTGTTTTCCTTTTTTGCTTCAATATTTTTTGTCTGTTTATAGTTCATAAGTATAGAATTTGCAGAATAATTATCAGTGTTGGGGGTTTTTTTTGGGTCAGAACCAAGTTCTTGGAAGTGATAAAGGCTCTTGTGAAATAGGAATTAGTATAAATTCTCTTTAAGACAGAAGTCAGGTTATCAAGTAGATTGTTTTTTTCTAGTACTGGCAGAGAATTTTTAACCTTTAATTTTTTCCAAAACTTTTAATGTTTTTTGTAGGAAAAATACATAAATTCATTCTTTAACCTGCAAAATTAATTCCTGGAAGTGAAAATTAACATACTCAAAACCACTTATACTTTAGTATATTGTTAATGGTATTCTTCCCCTGTGCTCATATATGGTGAAGAGCTAGTCCTTCAAAACTTGGATGCAGAACACTGAGGTGCTGCATATTAAAATCAGAATAATTTTTTTGTACTGCATGCTATAGGTGACAAGTTTGATGCTGTTGAACTTTGTAAACTGCTGCTTATGTGTACGTTTATATATGTGGGTTTGCAAATAAGCTGGAGTTGGAGCTGGACTGTCACATTTTGACAGTGTTGACTGAGGTGTGTTTTGTTTTTTTTTTAAATTAAGGTTTCTATGTTGGTCTTTATCCAAGTGAGTTTTATGTGTATCTCATTGCATTATCCAGTGCTGGGCTTCCCAGTTACTCCACTGAGTCCTGCAAGATACTCGCTCTGTTTGCATTCTAGCTCCAGAAGTCTCCTTCATCTCCGTGGTAAATCTTAGTAACAGAAAAGAAAAATGAGCCCAGACATCCACACCCCCCACTAGCCAGTGAAATGCCTGGAATTTGTCAGTCTGAATTAAAGAAATGTAACTGATACTTGCTAAATGCAATTAGTACAGAATTATCATTTGAGCAATAGGTGACAGTATGCATGCATTGAGACAAGTGCTAGACCTCTTAAGGGAAACTATGAAATATAACTTTGAAAAATGAGTTCTTCTGCTCCTCTTTTAAATGAAAACAAAAAGTTCCCCAGAGCATGCACTCTCAGATCACAAAAAAACTTTTCTGTTTCCATGTACCAAAATCTTCCCTTTATTATGTTTTTTTTTTTCTCATGATAGGGGAAAATATGAGGACTTTGTTTATATATAGGCTGAGTACAGATCTCCAATGAGTTCTGTGGAAAGCCATGGTATGCTTTGGCATTAAGTGATCTTCGTAAGTTGTTTTTCTCTTAAAGTCTCTAAGAAACAATTTAACTAATGTTGGAACACTTAATTTTTACAGATCTGCTTCAGCAGGTTGTAGTAACAAAAAAATGGATTTACAAATCAGTTTAGTGTTTAAACTGTGCGAAAGTAAAAGAAAACACACAAAAAACCAAACCAAACAAAAAAACCCAGAACGGAAACAAACCCTCCAGTACTTGGATGATAGCAGAATGAATCAGTTGCATCTAACGTGATACCATTTCCCAAGCATGAGGCTTCTCACAGTGATACACTGAGCTGCATGAAGGTAGAAATCCTTGCCCAGCAAAACAGAGCTCAGCTCGTTGGTGTGTGCAGGTTTTGGAGAACTGGTAATTTTATTTGCATTTACAATCTTCTTTTCCTGAACTGTGTCCAAATTTAAAGTGGCTTGGCTGATGAGGCTTGACTTGTTTTATAGTGCTTTAAAACCAAAATCCCAATCAACTTCTTAAACTGTTGTCCAGAAAGGTGGCTGATAGGTACTACAGACCTCGGCTGCCTTGGCAAATAAAGCTTGTAATATGATACTACTTTTTTTGTTATTGTTGTTGTTAGAAGTGGAGAATAGGATCAGAAATTCTTTTAAAAAACTTAAAATCTGCTCATGTTTTTATGTCCAGCTCATAATGTGGAACTTGTATTGTGCATTTCCAGGGAAATGAGTCAATAATAGTGTCTGTAATTGTAGAAAGGAGGTGTGCGTCATTAGTGCATGCACAAATCATCTGCACAGGTGTGCTCGGTGAAGAACGTTAATGATGGTAACCAGTTGAAAACTTAATTGATTGCATGTATGTGCAGTACATGCTGAAATAGTCTCTCTACTACTAAAGTCCTGTACAGTGATTTCAGAATTGTGCATGAAGTTAGTCCTTAGCTTCAGTATCCCACTCTAGTGAGCACTTAACTAGAGACTTAAGTGAGAACAGCATTTCACCTCTTTATTTTCAGCTGTGGCAAGAATCAAATTAACTGATTCTCACTTTTGATTCTCAATATTTCAATTGTATCAGTATCAAAGCAGACTTCTAAAATTTTCTTCATTTCAATTTCTCTCAAAATCATTACACAGTATTGTGTTTGACTGGTTTGTCTTTTTTAGTGCTGATAAATATAGAAAAAGTAAGCAATTAAAATAATTAATCCTCAACAATGGCAAGTTCAAGCTACATATAGTTTTACTGATGTTTTCCAAAGAGAAGAAAAATGAGTGAAACAGTAGTAGGAAGTAAGGCATATAGCACCATCGCACCGTTTTTCATGTGGCTTAAAAGCCTGTCTTGACACAGGTTGACAGTTTTTTATTTAAAGCAAATATTTTCCACTATTTTTGTAACCAATGTGCTTTCAAATACCTACATCAAATCTAAATAACTGCAGGACTTTTTTTAAAAAATGTCATTTCCCTTTTAGGGCTATGTTTATTGACTTAGATTAGGACTGGACTAGAGCCCAGAGACAGTCATATCTAGTCTTCAGGGTTTTTGTTACAAATCAGCTTTTGTTACAAGATTCAATAAATATTCTTGATTATTTATGTTAGTTCTATTGTGAGTTCTTGCCAAAGATACATTGTATTATAACCAAAACAGATGTTCTGTTTTAGACAAGTGTATTTGTTTTAACAGGACCAGTAATGTAAATGAAACAACAGTGTGTTCAGTATTATCATGGCTGATGATGAACTTTTAGGATTTCATTTGCCTTTCTCTATTAAATGAAAATCTTGAAAAAATATTTCAGGAATCTCATTCCATATTTCAATCACTGCCGCTATTTTTCTTTGATTGCTGTTGGTTTTAGGCTTCTTGGAAATGAAAGCTATCCGAATGACAGGTGAACTGTGCTAGAGCAGGACAACACAAACAATCCTATTTGGAAAAAAAATAATCACAATTTTTCTTTCAGCCTCAGTGGTTTCATTGTCACAAACAAACATTCTTAATGGTCTGACAAATTATGAGCTTGTTACATTAATGCACACTCAGAATAAGGTATTTCTTTTTTAAAAGAAAGTTTGATAGGTGTGAATTGTTAATCGTTTTCAACAAGCAGTAAAGAATGCAGCCAGGCAAGTGTATTTTGTGGTTTTTTAGGTGGCTTCATGTTTAATTTCTGTTATACTTGGTTTTAAACTTGATACAAAATCCTTTTCTACCACTTTCAGCAAAATCTTTTCTTGCTCTTGAGACTTTATAAGCAATGTAATTAATAATTTACTGCTGTTTAAGTTCAAACACTTTGGTACTGTGACAAATAGGGGAAAGTCTGTAATGACTTATAAAGTTCTCATTGGGTTTTCTTTAATGTTTAAATTGTCTGCTTTAGAATACTTAGAAATGTTCTGCTAAGGTAGATGAGGACTGTTTAATACCTTTTGAAGTTGGACCTTGGTGGCAAGAAATTGATTTGGAAATGTTTGTTCTACAGGATTTTAGGTCCGCTTGTATTTTATAGGTGTCTGCACATGCTTTAAATATCCTTTTCAATTTAAATGTGTGTTTTATGTTGTTGAATATCTACATTATACTCGCTCAGCTTTAACAAATGCCACTTTCAAGTTCCATGCCTCTACATTTCTAATGTTACACTAGCTTAATTCCTATTACTTTTCTGCTTCATAGCACTCGCAGTTTGAAAGGAACCTAACATTCGGGTTCACATTATGATAATTAGGTTTCAAAGCAGTGTGGGGGGATTAAGATGTCTGAAGTCTAGTTGCTGAATAAAGTTCAGAACTACTTGTAAAACTTGTTTGAGTGGTTAACAGAAGTGGTTTTATTTATTCAGTGCTCATGCAGCATTAATCCGTATTTCATCAGGTACCCACAGTGCTGTAACTTTAGATACGACCTTGGGACTTAATTTACCCCATCTCAGTTTTCCTTATTAATGTGCCATGAAAGAGGTACATGAAAGATAGCCAACATCAAAGCACCTTTTCAAATAAAGAGGTTGATATGAATCCTCTGGTATTTAACACTGTCTGTCAAATGTTTCAGCTGGTTTGCATCCTTTTACAAGCTATTGCTTGCTGCATTAATGCAGTTGTTTCAAGTCTGTTGAGAGTACAAAGAGGAGTAGGGATGCGGGAAACTTTATTCCTATTTCTTTTTTATTTTATTTTCTCAAAGCTGTTATTTTTGTCTGTTAAGCTATATAACTCTGATGACACATGTATGCACACCTACACACCTTAGCTCATTAGTTGTCTGATACAGAAGGTAGAAAGAAGTTTGGAAAGTTTTGGCAAGAGGAATACATATTCAGCAGAAACAATGTGCATGTCTGAAATGTGCACTGAAGAACCTTTGTTTTGCATTCATCTCATTCAAGCTCTAGTGGAGTTGTGAGAAGTCCTAAACAGGGAAGAAATAATTTGAGGAACAAACAGGTTTAAAATGTGTGTGAGGAGGACATAGTCAATGAAAACATTTTAAATTATGTAGTGATTTCCAGCCAAACTGTCTACCTTACTTTGAAGTTACTTTCTGTTGTACTTACTTATCACGGCTGAGTAACAACTTAAGACCATGCACACTTCATATAAAGCAAATAACATTTTTTTTGTGTTTATATTAACAGGAGACAGTCCTGTAAATTGGAATCTCACTCTGCATAGACTTCCTCCTGCTGCTCTTAATTATTCATAACTTTATACAGTAATTAATCTATTGTTTAGCACAACAGGGACTGTGATAAGTGTTCCCGTTTAGAATAGTATCCGCTGCTTGTTCCTAATGCATCCAGAGTGGTAAATGTGCTGAGCTGAGCCCATATCATATTCAAAAAGGAAATTCAGAAGTCAGCTTAGATTTTGAAGCAGTCCAAGAAAGCAAAGATACCGCTCTGCCCCAGCTGTGTTGCTTATTTTAAAAGTTTACTGTAGAAATCAGTGCCATCTCTAGCCATGCTTTTCTGTGGGAAAGAAAATAAATGGGTAAGCACTGAAGATACAGTTGAACAGGTGAATTAGGAAATTACAATTTCTGACTTGTATAGCATGAACTTGAAGCTTTTTAGAACGAACTCTGTAAGTTATACTGTTGACATAATTATAGAATATCATCTTTGATTTCTACTTCAGAGAAATAAGCTTTATCAGATGAGAACAAGGACTAACTGAGAGTATGTCAATGTAGTTAAAATTACTATTAATTTAAGTTCAGAATAAAGGAGTATATATGATATATGTACATATATAGAATATATAGAGAGTCTGGACTTTAGCAAGGCAAAGGTAGTGGGTCAGGAAGTAAATGTCGCTAACAAAAGAAATCTAAATCTTGAGGAAAAAATCTCTTTTCCAGAACACTAGGACATGTTCTTTGACTTGGGTCCAGGGCAATCTATGGGAAAAGAGTCTTGGGGAAGAAAACAAAGTTATTCATGCAACTTTTCATCTAAGTTTCCTCTTTCCAAGAAAAAAAGCAGTAATATCAAGCAATGATTTCAAATGTTATGTTCCCAATGTGTAGATCTCTTCAGACCCTTAGAGGACACTGAAAAAACAAACAAAATAACTTCTGTAGAACTGGGAAGATTTAAGAATGAAAAGCTATTAAGCATGTGACAATATGTTCAAGGGCAACTTTGTGTACTCTTTAACTGGAAGTTGTATCTTGGATACAATCTTGCAGATCAGATGATAAATGTGAGAAAATTATCACAATAATTCCTATCTGCTTATCAGAGAAGTAATTAGTTATATTTAGGATTTTCCCAACTGAGCAGTAATTTGTACACAGGCTGGTTCCTTGTACATCTTTGTTATTTTCAGATAAAACACATAATTTTTTTTTAAAGATAGTACAGAATATTAGGGGTTGGAGGGGACCGCCAAAGATCATAGAGTCCAACCCCCCTGCCAGAGCAGGACAAAAAAACTAGGGCACATCTCTCAGAAAGGCATCCAGACAGGTCTTGAAAGTCTCCAGTTAGGAGACATCTAATACTGCAGTTCAAAAGAAGTCAGACAAAAGGGAGAAGCATCAATACTTACTTACAAACTTACAGAAATACTTACAAACACAAAAACAAGAAGTTGGGAAGGTGTAAAAGTTTATTGAGAGACACCAGGCAAAGGACATGCAATGAAGGTGCTAGCACTTCTGCACAGAGTGTGCTCATCAGGTCCCATGGGAGCAGTTTTGGAATGTATGTTATATTCATAGTGCAAGGCTGGACATTTTGTTCCTAAAGCTCACTTAAAAGAAAATCACATTCTTACCAAATGTGTCTAGCAGTGATTTTAATGTTCAGCATAGAACTACTAAAACTATACTGTGAGCAGAGCGTATTATTTTTGAGGTGCATTGGACTCAGTAGTAGAAGTCTTTAAGACACTACAAATAATTTAATAGAGTTAAAGAAAAACTGGTTACTAGATCTTACATTTCCTGGCTTATTAGAAACAAAACTAATTAATTTGAGTGTCTTGTATTTTTGAGGGTGTGGGGTACACAATAGGCTAATACAATATAAGCTTTTTATTTCACACTGAATTTATATTATTGGTTAATGTTGTTACAACATTTGAAGTTTTTATGTGCCATTTGGTCAACATCACAAGGTTCTTATCAGTTTAATTTCAAAGAAAAATTTCCAGAAAGATCTAATTTAGTGGAATGACCATAAGGCTATACTGTAACATGCCCACTTCTCCCAGAATTAGTGTTCTTATTCAGTCTCTTCTTTCTCTGAAGTATCACCAAACCATCCTTCCTCACTATGTCTGTTAACTTGCTCACATGATGTTTGGATTATCAATAGAGATACAAAAGGATGAAATTTCCAAGTAGTTGTCTATGCCTGGAAGTTTACATGCAGGTCTCTGCACTGTATGTGCCATCTTGTACTTGGCAGGACAGGGTGAGAAGCCTTCTGTTAAGAGGTGTCTCAACTGGGGTCCAAGGTCTAGGGATGGCTTGAGAAACTCAAGAAGCATGAGAAAATGGGTAGCTGCTGGAGTTGGCCTTGGGGAATAAGGGGCAGGGCACTTTGAAGGTGCTTTCTCTAGACAGAGGCACTGAAATAGAGTCTGTGGCAGCTTTGTACACCTTTGAGCTCATTTGAGCTGTTCTTTCTTTGTCTTTGCAGTACAGTCCAAGCTTAAAACTGAGGTTTGGACTTCAGCTGAAAAGTGTGTCCTAATGGTGCACTTATCACTCATGACTGTCTCACAGTGGCATTGGAGACAGAGTCTCAACAGCTGCATCTATGAGCCTTTACCCAATACTTTTCTTTTTTTTTTTTTCAGACTGTGTTTTCAGATGCTGTCTATTCTTGATAAAGCTTAGAAGGTTAGGTTTTGGTAAGTTACTGTGAGATACTATACAAATAAAAGGAGTCATGCTCCTTATGCAGCTAGGATTGTGATGGTTTGCTGTGAGTCTTAAATATTCCAAACTTGGTATTGATACTGATCTCAAACAAACTAGAAAAGCTTAGGCTTTCAGGCAAACTGTGGGTTTGAGAGCTTCCAAAATTTGCAGATGTAGTTCTAGTGGCTCTGTAGTTGTAGAAAGCTTTTTTCTTCTTTAAAGTAATGGTAATTTCCATTTCTGTCATGGTGGAAATGGAATGTAATCAGATTTGGATGTTACCTGGTCAAACAGGAGCTGAGAGAGGCTAGAGAGTGACTAAGCTGAATGATGGTGGATTTTTAATGTATTTTTGATTTGCAGACCATTGAAAATTTGCTGATGTCGGTGTAGAATTCACTCCAGAGACCATAAGTCACCTGACATTGGGCTGGCTGCTTGTCCTAT
Organism: Chaetura pelagica; assembly: GCF_000747805.2. NCBI lineage: Eukaryota > Metazoa > Chordata > Aves > Apodiformes > Apodidae > Chaetura > Chaetura pelagica. The sequence goes on from NW_009954543.1 coordinate 1,645,514, forward strand.
GTGACCCCCTTGCTAGAAGGCTAACTGCAAGCTGAAAACCCCACTGGGTTTGAAGCAGAAAATAACAGAAAGTGGAAAGACTCAGAAACTGCATATTTAAAATAGATATAACTGTGTGTAGGAAATGCTTCCTCTTACTTGTTTTTGCAGAACTTTAATTACACAAACTTGCAGTGTGGTTCTTGTTGCCCACACCTGTGTGTTTTGTATGGCTAACCTTTACCTGGTGCCTGACATGATGCACTATGTCTTCACACTAGTATGGTATTGCTATGCTAACAAAATCTTTGATGCTGAGAAGTGAATGTAAATTTAAACCATTAAAGTGTTATGATTTGTGTCAGCATTGCCTTTTAAAAACAGGTTATGCCTGTGTTATTTGGGATATTACTCTATTACCCCATTCATACTTTAGAGACATGTCTACCCCTTAGTAAATTGACAGATGACACCAAGTTGGGGGTAGTGTCAAGGGTAGGAAGACACTGCAGAGGGACCTGGACAAGCTGGGTCAATGGGCTGAGGCCAACAGTATGAGGTTCAACAAGACCAAGTGCAGGGTCCTGCATTTTGGCCACAATAACCCCAGGCAGTGCTACAGGCTGGGGAAAGAGGGGCTGGGGGGCAGGCCACAAGGGATGGGGCCATGAGGACCGGGTACAACCAGTTGCACAAGAGCCACCAGCGTGCCCAGGCAGCCTGGAAGGCCAATGGCATCCTGGCTTGTATCAGGAATAGCGTGGCCAGCAGGAGTAGGGATGTAATTCTCCCCCTGTACACAGCACTGGTGAGACCTCACCTTGAGTACTGTGTGCAGTTTTGGGCCCCTCACTTCAAGAAAGATATTGAGGTGCTGGAGCAGGTCCAGAGGAGAACAATGAGGCTGGTGAAGGGACTAGAAGGAAAGTCTTATGATGAAAGGCTGAGGGATCTGGGGTTGTTAACCTGGAGAAGAGGAGACTCGAGGGATCTTACCACGCTCTAGAACTACCTGAAGGGAGGTTATAGTCAGGTGGAGGTCAGGCTCTTCTCCTCAAGAAAGATATTGAGGTGCTGGAGCAGGTCCAGAGGAGAACAATGAGGCTGGTGAAGGGACTAGAAGGAAAGTCTTATGATGAAAGGCTGAGGGATCTGGGGTTGTTAACCTGGAGAAGAGGAGACTCGAGGGATCTTACCACGCTCTAGAACTACCTGAAGGGAGGTTATAGTCAGGTGGAGGTCAGGCTCTTCTCCCAGGCAACAGGATGAGAGGACATGGCCTCAAGCTGTGCCAGGGGAGGTTTAGGTTGGATATTAGAAAGGACTTCTTTACAAAAAGGGTGATCAGACATTGGAATGGGCTGCCCAGGGAAGTGGTAGAGTCACCATCCCTGGGAGTGTTTAAGGAAAGACTGGATGTGGCACTTAGTGTCATGGTCTAGCTGATGTGGTGGTGTTAGGTCATAGGCTGGACTTGATAATCTTAGAGGTCTTTTCCAGTCTCAATAACTATGTGATTCTGTGATATCAGAAACATATGTTTTAAGTGTTTTAAGTGACTTTGTCACTAAATAGCTGTGGCAATAAGTAAATTTTCACTAGCAAAGACTGGAAAAAATTGTTTAGACTCCTCGCTATGTAAAAAAGCTCCAGAAGGAATTACTTGTGGAATCCTGTCAGGAGTTAATTTAAGTGGAAGCATCTGAAGACAGTGTGTGATTAATACTGAGGGCATCCAGATTAAAATGATATAAATACAATATGTATCTGATTTGTGAGGTACTAAGATTGGTGTTATTACAGAGTCTGGCTTGGTTGTATCTTTGGATAGTATGTCTTCAAGTGACATTCTGTAACAGCCTAATAGAGAAGTATGTTTCCATTTGTGTGAGATTGCCAGTAATATGTTTTTACTTAAGTTGAGATCCTGTCAAACATCATACCTATTCATTTGTGAAACCCCATTTGGTGTTCTGCATTTCAGTTCTTTCTGGGCTTCCTTTATAGTTGTGAGATGTGATACACAGATTTATTTATTTATTTATTTGGACTTAAACTGTGCAATTATCATTGATGCTGATAGCAGAAGCTCAGGTTAGGTGGTTAGATTACAATAGGCTGACAGTCTACATTAGCTAAGTAATTTCAGTGGCTTTTAACTGACGGAAAGGTACCTTTGGGATAAAATTAATCCATCCTAGGTCTCTGTTAGAGAGTGTGTATGTGTGGGTTGCAAGTATGTATGACTAATAATTAAAAATGTTTAAGTAAATGAAGGTGTGAGCATATGCACAAATGCTGTCATTAGTGTGGAGAAATTTCTTTAATTGAAGTATCAATAATGGTAAACAGCTTTTTCCTCTGTTACGTAAGGTTGTCATTTCTATACCTGATTTCAGTCTGTCATTTCTTAGAGACAATGGACAGTGCAGGAATGAGCACTACCATATTGCACCTTCACTTGGGGTAATTTTGTGTGATCCTGAAACTGGGGGCTGTGCTTGCCTGGACTCGTTCAACTTTTCTTATCAAGAAAGCTTATAACACTCTTAAAAAACATTTGTGAATGACACTGAAAGAAGCCACAGCAACAGTAGATGCTTCAGCATACTTCTGATTATTATTATGGCATGAGAGACAGGGAGTATAGACATGCTGTGTGTCTCAAAGGGCCTTTAAGTAGGTTATTTCAGCTTGAAAAGATTACATTTAGATGACTGTGGTGTCAGACAGTTGTAAGTGAAGGTGCCTATTGAGGATAATTCCTTTCTCTAACTGGATCTCAGCAGTTTTGTCAATGATGAGTAAGTGGAGGGAAGGAAAAATGATCCGTTTGTCATGGTGGGTGATATGGAGGTGAGAGAGTACATCTGAAAGGAGACAGCAAAAAGCACAAGCTACATGAAACACCTTCCTCAGTACCAGGCCCTCTTGGCAGCAGCAACTGGGAACAATGGGCAAGTGGAGGGGAAAGTAGAGAGAGGAGAGTGTGTTGCTGCTTTTCCTGCTCCTTTTTGTTTTGTGGAGATTTGTTTTGCTTTGCTGGCTTAACTTACAGTTGTAAACGTAATCATCTCCAGCTAGAAGTTCTGTATGTTAGTTACTTTCCTTCAAACAGACATGACTTCTGCAAGCAAATTTTTGCTGTCATAGAAGTAGCATTTTCACTTTAATCTGTTTGCAACTGTGCAAGTAAGATCACAGTTTCTATTTGTATCAGATTATTTTATATAACAACAAATACTATTCAAACAGCTCAGTTGTCTGTGGAGCTTTCCAAATAAAAAACTTGGAGGTGGGGAGGTGTCCTTCTATATGCAATTATAGTTATTGCTAATACTAAATTGGCTTTTCACATAAAACTTCTCTCTCAAATCTAATTAATTTTTCTATTTTGTTAAACATCTTTGGTAGCTAAGGGGCAATGTGCCTACTTCCTGTTCAGTTCTTTTATTGGGATGAACTAGAACTAACATTTGGATAAAATACTTTTTGACATTTAAATTTGACATCAATGTTTCAGGGTAAGAGTTTAGACATGCATCTTCCGATTTACGATGTTACGATGTTGTACTGTAAATATACTTTGGAAGTGGGCTTTCAGTAAAATCACTGATGCAATTATTACCTGTTCCTGGTCTAACTTTTATCGTAGTGTAAAATCAGGTTCAAAGTTACTCTGTCATATTTCTTATTAAAGTTCTTTTCTAGAAGTTAGTTTGTCATTTTTAAGTAAATCAAACTGGATTTTCCTGTGTTACTTCTCAGTGATGATCTCTCAGCTGAAGGATATGTTAACCCTAATCTTATGCTAGAAGAGTAAATAGGAAGAGACATTGTCAATTTGAATGTTTTAAAATGAAATAATTCTGAAATTATGATATAGTATCCTTTTAATCTATCCCATTTCTTTAGCTAACAACAAAAAAAACCTCAAACGCAGAACACTTTTAAAGGAATGCTTCATTACATTTAAAGGAACTCTTAAGGCTGTCCTCTGTTCCTCTAGCTTTCCCCTACTCCTATAGGCCCTGGCTGGCTGTGCCCACACCCAGCTGTTTCTTCTACCTGCCTGTCCACAGCTGCTTGGTGCCTCCTTGCTCATAGCTTGTTCCTTAAGGAAACTGCCTACTGACCTCTTGGATGTTCTGCAGACCACTCACTAGAAATCCTGTGCTGCTGATCATGATTAGCAGAGCACATTAGGGAAGATTATTTTTCCTTTCACTGGCTTCTTTTTGCTAAAGCAATTACAGTAGGTTGTAGGTTACTGCACTTCTGACATTAGCAGGAGTAATGTCTTATGATTGAGACAGGATTTGGAATTAAAGGGGTTGTTCAGGTGCTAAGCAAGAAGTATTTTCTAAGAAAATACTTCAGCTTCTTGAGCAGAATTCTGAACATACCTGTATTTTGCTAACTTTTGAAAATAAGTTTTAATTGGCATTTTAGAAGCATTTACATGGCTTTTTGGGATTAGATTTTCCTTTCTACAATTGCATAAATTAGGAGAAAAATGCAGGGAAGTGGCATTTAGACCCTTAATATTGGAATCTACATCTATACTTCCTTAGTAGAATTTGGATCTGAATTAGTTAAACTTTCATTTATGCTTAGACTTGGAAGCCTATCCTTTCTCTGGGGGCAAGATATTTAATGTTTGTGCCTTGTTCTTTTACATCTGGCACTAACGGTGGAGGAGGAGCTTGTTACCTCATCTCTGCAGTGGATGTAAGAAATGCTTTCAGCCTCGTAACAACCTGCCCAGTAAAAGCTCTGGAATGGTCCTGTGTTGATTTCAGTCACAGCTGTATGTGACCAGGTTGGTGTACAAATGTGATCTTTGTGCTTTTCTGGCCCAGGGTCACAGAGATGCTGATGGCAGCGATAGAACTGGCCTGTCTACCAGAGGCAGGTTCAGGACAAGACTTGGCTCTGCCACCTTCTACAATAGCCAGCAGAGCTGAGCAGGGGCCTGAGGGCAGAAGATGCTCTGCCATATTAAAGGGAGCTGCATATCCCACCCTGGCATATGTTCTCCATAACCCCCTGCAGGGGTTGTCTTTGTCAGCCCAAGTGCCTCCAGGCTCTTCACTGTTGTGCTGCCATGTCTCTATCAGATAAACTCTTGTTCTCATCTGGACAATTCTTGTTTTAATATTGTGTTGTCTCGTCCTCTATGGCCTTCGTCTCCAAATATTTATTTATTTATTTATTTAGGTGCAGCCATTTGTTATCAATTGGAAGAATAATCTTAACAGATTAACATCAGACACTTGCAATTAAGTGGGGGTACTCTGTCATTGCAGAAATCAATGGGGCACACATTTTCATTAATTTAATTTCCAAGTAATTTCAGGGTTGTTGGTTTGGGGTTTTTTTTTGCTTATAGCATTTTGAGGAAACCAGGATTTTTTAGTGAATTTTCAGTGCAGTACTGTTTGAAAACAAGAGTTAACTCTTAAAGAACACTAACTCTTTAAATAGCCAGACGCTATTGCAGGGCAGATACGTACTTGTCTGAAACATGTACATGGTGCTAAATTTTTAAACTGCCACAAAAAAAATTATGAACCTCGGTTTAATATTACCAAAATCTCAATTCTCAGCTACAGAGGATTGAAGTGTTCCTGTTAATATGCAGTAGGTTTTGGAGTCTCTCTACCCATGGAATATTTGAAAACTGACTGGACACAGCCCTGAGCATCTTGCTTTGGGTGACCTTTGAGCAAGTATGTTAGACCAGCTCATCTCCAGAGGTACCTTTTAACTGTCATGATTCCCTAACATTCAGCAATTTCCAAAACCTGAAAAAGTCATTCCAAGACCCTTGCTCTTCATTGATGGTTTGTCCTGCAGGATCCAGACATAGGAATCTAATGACCAATCAAGAAAAGTTGGTTTTGGAGTCGATACCCTTTGCCCATACAATAAGGTGTCAATACTTGTAGGTGTAAGTTCTGATCTAAGCACTTCTTGTAATACTCCTCAGTCAAGCATTGCTCAACTCTTCATTCAAGTTCCAGTGTACCTTCCTTTGCAGATATGAACTGTCAGGGAAGCTTTGAAATAGCTTGCTCTCATGTTAAAGTAACATGTGAAATGGGGAGAGAGAACAGAACTTTGGATGTAAGAAGGACATCATTAGTTCATTCTGGGGCTTTCATTTTGGGTGGAACTTGGGCTGTTTATGGATTATTTTTTAAATATTTGTTTTCCTTCCAACAAAAACCCAATTATGAACTTCCTGGTGTAAGCTTTGCTATCTGGTAGAGAAAACAACAGTGATATTTGAAAGGATGATTCAACTATTTTACTTTCATTAGTGCCTTAGTTTGAAATTGTGCAACTGTGACCCACAACTCGTCAGATGTTCCTAGAAGACTTTCCAATTATAAAATGGAGGGTCAAAAAGAGGGATAATATGTTCAAAAAGATGCACCTTCTAAATTTTTTTTTCTGCAAAATATTTGTTGTTGGAATCACAAGTAATTAGTTTTATAAATGTGTTAATGAACCCTTACATGATTTTAAGGTATTTTATTGCTAGAGTTTCGGGTGATTGAGTATATGTACTGTGTATCAAACCCATGAATGGAAATGTAGTGTAAAAAATAAGACATAATTTAGCTGCGTTTTTTATTTAGATGTGAGGATATCTTTTAAAAAACTAAAAAGCTGTCTTACTCTATGCTTTCGTATTTGGATAACTGAAAAAAATATTATAGTTGGGGTTCTTTAATCTAAAAATAATTGGGTAGAAATGAAGCATATGACATTCAAGTCCAGAAGAATTTTTTTTAAGTGTCTGTAACTGGATGAAAAATACATTTTAAATGAAGTGGTCTTTCAGCATATGCTTATGCCAGTTTTAGTGATATTACACATGGAAAGTCTCCAATGTGGATCTGTCACAACCTGAGGGAAAAAATTATTCCCTTTAAATAGAAGGGGCAAAACAAATACAGCACGAACTAATCGAACTTTTCACTAATTCCAGATATTTATTTTTGTCAGTTTTCTCCCTCTTTTGGTTACAGTCTTACTAAAATAATTTGTTTTCTGAAAAAGCATGCAATTTATCAATCCATTTCAAATTTGTGGGGATTTGGTGGTTATTTTTGTTTGTGGGTTTGTTGGGTTTTTTTGTGAAGTTGATACATCTGTTTGTAATACAAAGTGAGACAGTATCCACTGCTTAAATGTTTAACAGATAAACCATACTACAACTGTTTACCTCACTTTCATTTGAAGATATTTGATTCAGATTAGCATCTCTTATTGTAGATGTCCAGCAGTTGCATAAATCATCAATAAAACAATAATATCAAACTATGACAATGAGGAGCACCAGAGAAGACAAGAAGCACGAGAAGCCTAAAAAGATAAAATTGTATAGTTTAATAACAAAGCACTCAGTCTAGTTACATTGTTCTACAGAAATTTGAGTACTACTTCTTTAAATCTGTGGCTGAGAAAAGTAACCATGCTATAAAGCTTGTAACTCAACATGTTAAGGTAAAGCAAACTTAATTTGGTATTTTGTTCTTGTTTTGCATCAAAATCGTTACCTTTCTCTGAAGAATGAATAACCTACTCTTTTTCTGAACTTTCATGGGGTTTTTTTCCCTGTCTGTTGCTATAATTCTTTTATGCTGTCATAGGTGATTAATAGATTTTGCTGGAAGCACTAAACTAGTACTTCAATTTAACAGTCTTTTTCCAATGAGGAAAAACAATTTCCTTGATGAACAGAATGGAACACTTTTTTTTGATCAATGTCAGCTTTCAACAGTGATCAAAAACTAGAGTATAGAAAAATGTCAAAGCAAACTGTTTTTTCCTGTAGTAAAAAAATGAAACAAAAAAGAGGACTTCAAAAATTGTAAGGGCACTGTCATGATTAAGTTTGCAGAAATTATTTTTGAGAGACAGCATATAATTTTGATGCATGAAGCATCATTTACTTTATGTAACATTTGTCTTTAGTATGTTGAGCTGGAGAATAAACACAGGAGGCAAATGAATCTTCTGTGAACTAAAGCAGTCAGCTTTTTTTTAAGGTGAATTCCAAATCACAGTAAAGAAAAGAAATTACATGGCTAGAAAAACGTGGTTACACTTTTCCATAGTATTTAATACCTTAAAGAAGTTTTCCTGCCAGCAATAATTGAGATTCCAGAAAACTTAATTTATTTTGAGTTCTCTCTGGAAAACCTGGATACTTCAATAAACTGCACCAAAAAGTGTTTGTAGTTTAAAACTTTAATATGTCTGCAGGCACAGCCTAAATGTTGAGGGAGATGGAAAGGGAAGACGGAGGAGGAGCAGTTGAGGTATCTGTGATTCCTTCACACCTTGCTGACAGTCTCTATTGCATTGCTCAGCCCTAATAGAAGGGATGTCGTTGACTCCAGCTTAACTCTTGGGTCTGTGCTGGAGAGAGTGTAGCTTGCTAAGGAGAAATTAAGTACTAAGATCAGTGATATTGTTGGATGGGGGAAAGAACACAATAAAGCTTGACTTGAGCCAAAGCTACAGGTCAGAATTTTGCATGAATCAGGCTATGGCAGCTGCACGGCAGTGCTGGCCGGGCTGCCTCCCAACTGCCCAGAGTGAGCATTAAAGAAAATGACAGTTGCTAGAGGTGCTGTTCTCCAAGAGCCATTTTGCTCCATATGCTGTGGTCTTGTCCAGTTATGCTCCACTCTGAGGACAAAGTCTCCATGAGAGTTAACATGACTCTAAGCTCCAGCCTTTGGTCTGGCATAATAACTAACTGTGTTTTAGCCATAATAGTTGTTGCATCTGTGTTGCCTGTTCTACCAGATAAAAATTATTTCTAAAAGTAGTTACAGCAGCTGCATAGCATGTCCTTATAGCTTTTCTAGATAGTTTCAAATAGACGGTTGGTGTGTGACACTTCTTGTATGTTTACTTTACTAAATCTGAGTGCTCTATGAAGTGTGCTAACAAATTAACTGGTTGAGAGGTCTGTATTCACTGGAGATCCTGATAGCCTCTCCTTAGTGTATCATCTGTGTCTTAATTGTCCTGTGTTCTACAGGAGAAGGATGGCATACAATAGGGAAATGTTTTGGGTTGACAATTGGCCAGGCTTTAGGCAGACATCACTTTCTCCAGCTGTAAACTGCTAATAACAGTTTATCTGCTTTACAGGCAGGATTTTTTTAAATTTTTTTTTTTAAGTCTTATTTGTTCCCAAAACCTTGGTAACCTTGGTACCTTATAATTCTCCAACTTGAATAACTATGCTTGAACATGAATTGCTGAGCTCTTGGGTTTTATCCATTGCCTCTGCTGTTTCGAAAAGCAGCCAGAGTAGGTCTTATCTCTTGCAAGATCCTGCATGGCTGGAGATGGGCTGCATGAAACACCAGCTTTCCCCATGTGCTACCACTGCAGGGTTCTCTGTTTGTCTGAGCTGAGAAGGAACTGCCTGCAGGACAGTGTTGGTTATGGCCTTCTGCTCTGGAACTTGCAGCTTCCTTTAGTGTTCTTTGTTTTATGGTCTTGTATTGGACTTGTTGGCTTCATCAAGCTCTTGAGACCTGGAAAGGACAGGGGCTAAGCGAAGCTGCTCATTGAGTTCTTTCTTCAGTGTGGAACAGTTTAGCTACATTTTAGGGGGAGCAGCGGTACCATCTTTTTTGGACCGTGCCATGTTTTCAATGCATGCATCTAAGCAAATTCATTTCAAGAGTGTCTATAAATATATTAAATTTGAGTGTTTAGCATCACCTAGTGTTTCTCTTCTTTTGAAGTGTAACTGCCAAAATGGTTTGTTTCTTTGTTTCCCTGTGCCTCCCTCCCAGTAGGTAAGACCACCTTAGGACTTCTGAGGTCATGGGGACAATTTAGTTGGGTAAAATTGTGTGAGCATTGGCAGGAGTGGTGTTGACCATACCCATTTTATCTCTTTTATTTTTTAATGTGGACTCTAGAGTTTTTATTTCTTATGTCACTCCTGAAGCCTTTTTTTTACTGTATTTCCTTCGTTCTGCTGTTAATTAGCTACAGATAGGTAACTTCTAAACATTTTTTTAATGTTTATCATTCATACTGCTTAGAATTACTTTAATGCTATCATATTTCTAATCACATAAAATATGCCTTTTTTTTAACTTGTCTTCATACATTAGGTATATATGACATTACATAATATTGCATTCTAGAATGTTATCTTTATTGCCACAATTTCTCTTCATGACATTGTTGCAACAGGGGGAAGAGCAGTAGTTAAATACTCTCTTGGGTTCCTACTATACTACAGCTTTTAAAGCAAAAATACATGACTTAACTGGATTTTAGTTGAATGGTTAACTTAGAAGTAGATATTGGACATGGAGTTCAGATTTTAAAGCTCTTTGCAAAAGTAGAAAGAAGCTTCAGCTCCAGCTGCTTTATGAGCACTGACAGGACCTGTTCTCTGAAACTGTCAAGGAAGCGGTGGGGGCAGTCACAGGTGACTGTCACCTTCAGTCTTGAGACATGCCACCCTAGGTCTTTCACTTTTCACTGCAGATATGGGACATGTATTTCTTCTGGGGATGAACCCGCCGCACCAGTTTTGTTCTGATAACAGCATCTGGCACTAGATTGATTTAACAGGCTATGAGGTTTGCTCTTTTCAGATATGCACTTGTACGGCAGCTTCTGTGCAGCTCTGACATGGCCACACGCTACTGTTGTTTTTTCTGCCTCCTAGCACCACGTGTGAAGCTAAAGCTCTTTGACACCTGCCATTTGGACCCTTTTCTTGCTGAAAAATGTCATCGTTTTCAGACAAGATGAAGACAGATATCTGATCATTCTTCCCTTTGCAGGGATGTGCTGAGGGCATGGTTCTTACACAGATGAATAAAAGATTCCAGGCCATAGCTATGCAGTTATTTTTTTTTAGTGTAATACAGTAACTTACATCTAATGCAGAAGAAATTAAAGCTTGGTAACTCCTTGTTATTTCGCGCAATAATTCTCAAACTTACTTTATTCTGCTGCAAGTAGCAACTGTCTTACTGTTCTAATGGCAGGAAATTCTACAACTCTTTTCTTTAGGGAGGGGAATGAGATTCCCCTCCAGAAGAATTGAATTCAGAAGATTTTGAACTTCTGATTCTGTAATCAGTGGAATATTTTGCGTGGGATACATTTTCTGCATTTGTCCAAATCTGGAAGCTAATAGAGCTGGGCTACATTCTCCAAAGTAATACCTTTTAAAAAGAAGAAGCTTTTTAGATCCTATGCCACAGTTGCTCCTCCCAAATTCTTGAAACCTGTCTTGTGCTAAAAAATAGGCAATCAGGTTGTGTGGCTTGCAACATAATTGTCCTTATGTTTGAAATATTCTTTTATTATGTTTGATTACTGGCAAAATGCTCTTAGACTGTAAAATCAGTACACAGCCTTCTTTTATACTCCAAAACAGTGAAAGTCTAAATTGTTGGGCTTTGTTGGCTCCGTTTCCCAGCTTGCCATGGAGTGGTTAGTACTTAAAGAAAACTTTAAATAACTGCATTTTAAGTATACTTAGTAATTTTTTGGTCTTTTTCATAAAATTTCTTCTGAGATTTGAATGCAGGTCTCTTTAGTTAAACTGTCTTTGTATTCCTTTTAATTGCTTATAAAACAGACATGTATTATTGCATTTTATCTGTTGTTGAAAGACACTAATTTCGTATTTCAATCCATTAATTTTTTCTTTTATATATTGTTTTCCGTCTGGATATACTTCAATCCTGTAGTGAAGTTTAGTTCTGCATAAGCATACTGGAAGAACAGAAAATAAGAAGTTGTTCTAAGACTTAATGTTGTTTTAAGATAAGTCCATATTAATGATTTGAAGCAATGATATAAATGGTGGTTAGATTCTCTTGCTAAACACTGTTAGAAACAGGCCTACTTCTTTTCTCTTCAGTAGGTTCTAATGATTTACACTGTCTTGCAGGAAAACCATCAGCCTGACCAATGCTAAATATCATTTGTGTCTGAACAGGAGAGAAATAATCCTTAACGCAAGGATGATTGCCCTGAAATTCTGTCATTTCAGAAGGTGCTTTAAAAGATGCTTGTTAATTGTCCTTGCTGTAGGGTCAGCAAGCTGTTTCAAAAGTAGGGTTTGTGACTGAAATACATACTGTTTTTCTGTGTTCCAATTTGCGGCATGACAGAGTTTCTGTTTTTGAAAAAGTTTAATAATTTTTGCCTCAAGAAGTAGACTGAGTTGGTCAGGACAAGATTGCTTTCTTGTTTGTATGGTGTAATTTCTTGAGAACTTTCTGAAATGCCAAGCAAATTCATTCATACGTGGTAGAAACATTTGCAGACTTTAATGTTGTGAATTCAAGACACTTGTGAGCAGAATGTCACCCAATATTTTCTATGGAAGTTTCCTGAATGTGGCTGAGCAGTAATGCATGGTCTGTGCCACTGCTTATTGTTTGTTTTGCTGTCTGAAGACATTTCGTGGGTTTAACTTCATGTGTGCTCTGAGCATCAGAGCACAAGCTGTTCTTTAAAACTTGTTCCCTTTTATCCCCCAATCTAATTGAATGGCTTCACTGTGAGTCACTATGAGCTTTTCTGCAGTATTTTTGCAAAAACAGACTATAACAACTGTATGATGTGACTGATCTGGAGAGCTGGACTTCCACATAAGCAAAACTTGGGTAGTATGAAAAGACTGGAAGTTTTGATGAAGCAGTGGAAATCAATGAAATTTCCTTTCCTATCCAACAGTATATTTTGTCATTGGAAAATATATGTAAAACTGGAATATCTCATGAGTTCTATATATTGTCAAACTTTAAAGCTAAGTATTTAGATTATTTAAAAGAATAGGTGAATTGTATGGGTTTTGGCTTACCTCTGTTGAATGATGATTGCTTTCTAGTATAATCTTTTTTCATGATCTTGACATCTTCCTTTGCCATACCACTAGCTCATTGGAGGTGGGGGACAGACCAGATTTTCAATTTAATCTCTTCTGTCAGAATGAACAGGCTGTTAAATATCTTTTCAGGTTTTTTATTATTGGAATACGTTATTGAGTATATACCAGCACCTTTTTATCTTGCACTTTCATGACATATGTTCCTTATAAGAAAAAAAATAAAATAATGGCTTAGCTGTGTCAGAGCCAGAGTCTGTCAATCTTGGTGTATCCTGTTGTCCCTGTGGTGAAGTGAGTGTGGCTGAATAAATCACAGCGTCTCGCCCAACCTGCTCTAGACTGCGGTCTCCAGTCGGCTGTGTTCATCTCCTCCCCAGCAGAAGGAATGGTGCTGTGCATAGCACATAAAGACCAGATTGCTCATGTAGATGACTGTGAGACCCTGAGAATGGCAGGCAACAACTGCCCATGGTGGCAAAAAACTTCAAGCTTGCTGTTGGTATTGAGGAGGAGTTGGAGGGGCTGTCAGAATTGTTTTTGCCATGGGTAGCGTCCTGCTTGACAGGAGAGGAAAGAGTGAGACACAGGTAAAAATGCAAATAAAGAGATTGTTGCTGTTTCATATACAGAGGTCTTTGACCTCTCCTAGGTGTTTTCCATTAGTTGTCAAAAATGGGTGTGTAGGGAGACATACAGGAACAGACACAGACATTCTATTTCTCTAGCACTCCGTAACTCTCAACCATTTTTGGGTTTAGGCTCTTCTGGAGCTAGTTGTGACTTCTATGTTTTCAGCAAGGCCCAGTGGATTTCTCATTCATGAAACAGCCCAGTCTTCTTTTGAGCCTGTTCTTAATTAAGTCTTCACTGTGCCTCTTCAGTTTGTTTTTAATCACTAAATCTATCAACATAATTAAATCTTGTAGCATTCCAATCGAGCTTTTCCATGTAACATTCTTTTCTAGCAAGTATTTTATTATTTTATTTTATTTTTCTGTCTTGGGTAATTCTTAAGCCAATTATTTGAGAAAGTAACACTGAATAATCCTTTGACCCTTCTTTAATTCTGCCCTGTGTGGAAGCATCTGGCTGTTGTTCTCATAAGCATTTAAATAATGTATTTATCAGTTAATAACTAAAAGGTTGGGTTAGAGGAGTTAACTACAATTATTACATTTTGATTGGAAAAGGAGTTATATTTTGGCAGATCACCATTTTAAGACTAAATATGAAAATCTGGGGCCATTTTGAATTTCATATGTCCTTTGCTTTTCAAGTGACCATGATTTTTTTCTATCTCTTAACAAGGGTCTCTTCTTTGTACTGGTATTGTTTCCTAAAATGTTATTTTAAAGGCTTCAGGCTTTAAGACAGGGTTTTGGAACCTGTAGAAACAGTAAGTTATGTATGTTTAAAGTTAGCTTTTCTCTCTCTGCAGGTTATTAATCCAGTGTTGCATTTGATTGTGGGGAAATGACTTCAATGTAATAAAATAATCTGAAATGAGGGTAATGTTCATGAAAATGTCAGGAAACTGCATCCATCTTTAACCCTAGAAGCCTCTAGCATGGTATATATCTCTTGTCTTAGACATACATCAGGTTTTTGCACATACTTTTAAAAAGGTTTTCAGTGAAAACTTCCTACCTAAGGAACTTGTAATTAAAAAAAAAAAAGTTCCATTACATGCATGTGCATGAAATTGCAGTACAGTTTGTTGCATGCAACCTTTACCATTATGCATGTCTGTAGGCATGTAATAACTTTTAATTAAAAAATAATTTTTAAAAAAAATTACATTGGAATACGTTATTTTACCTTTTACAAGAAAGGCTTTTTTTTTCCTGGGGAAAATTGAGATTGAAAATCTGAATGTTTTGAACAGCTCTTCAAATTATTTCATACCAAATATGTAATTATTATTTAAGCCGAGTCAGAAAATATTTGCTCTAATAAATGTTAAAAGCATCTTTAAAATATTTAAAGTACAGTAAGCATAATGTCCAGCATAAAGCGGAGGGACCAGCAGGTGGTGCTAGTGGAATATAGTTCAGGTTGCCTTAAGTGTGTCTTAACAAATGTGAATTAAACCGGTGCATATACGAAAACTTACTTTCTGTGCAGCAAGTAAGTTTGTAGAATTAAAAAGAGCAAATCGGAATACTGTGTAGCAGCTTTGTGCTTTGGGCACTTTTGTTTTTTAGTAGTTGGATTTAGACGCTGAGGAAAAAAACTGACCTGTAGGATGGCTAATGTGGGAAGCAGGCAATACAGTACACAGTTCCAGATTCTTTTCTGCTTTTTTCTTAATTCAGTGTATGAAACTTGGCCATTCATACCACTAGCTTATTTATCTACTACATTTTGACTTTAAATAGGAAAATAACTTCAAGAATGTTAACTGTTAAGATTTTGGTCAGTGCAAGAATCTTTCTGCTTAAGGAATGCACAGAAATAAGGATCTTATTTTATGAGAGGGTGGGGGAGACTAGTTTTCTGGTTTAATATATTATGTGGCTTAAAAACTCAAAGTAGAAACAAATTATAGTTCTGAACATATACAGATTTATAGGTACAGTTTTACCAACTCTTATGAGGGCTTTCTTTGGACTCTCTTGAAAATTGTATCCTTTAAAGTAAAGGAGAGGGGAGAGGAGGTTAGAAAACAGTGTGGACAACAGTAATTTGGAGCAAATTTCTATAATCTACGGATTTGAGCATCTTTGGTTCTGTCTTAATGTGCATAGATATAAGTATATTCTTTGAAACCATGATGCAGAGCATTTTACTATATTAAATTGGCATAAATTATCCTACATAGCCTTTTAAAGAGGCATATTGGAATTAAAAACACAAAACAAACAACACAACAAAACCAAAACAGTAGAAAAACACAAAATGTCTGAACCAAAGTGACTGTCTCTTGACTAGTCAAAAAGTAAAATCATAACAACTGCAAACAAAAATTCCACAACCTATTTTGCTAGTAACCTTAGTGTTTTGACAAAGCTAAATGCTTTTAGTATTTTATGTGCCAGTGTCACATTAGTAACTGCCTCACTGTAGCTAAAAACTAACTAAATCAAAACGCATGACAGCTACTAATATGTCTGAAAAAATTTTGTTGACTATGGTTAAGTGTACCAGAGGGTGGTTTCTTTGGAGCATGTGGTCCTACACATTTACTCTGGGTAACAAATTTTGTTACCATCCAGGTTTTTCATGTCTTAGGTGCAACTTCCAAGTCTTCTACACCAAATACTTCACAACTGCACACGTATACAAAACCATCTTAGAGTGGATATCAAACATCCAGTGTATGCTGCTTCTGAAAGTCCTTTTTATATTTTGTTTTTCTGCTTCAGGTAATTTTTTACTTGGCTTACCCCCTACTTTCTCCCCCTGGTATATAAATGTTCGTGCACTTGAGGAAAGGAAATGTGCTCTTTTCAACTGTTGCTTTCTCCCATCCTGAGTTTAATTTTATTTACTATTTTAGCAAGGACTCTTTGTACTACCCACCTTAAAAATTGGCATGAGCCACTTACTACCATAGAATGATACTATTACTGCATTCCTCTCAATTCTGAAAACTGACAGTGTAACATTAATGAGAATCAGTAAGATTTCAACTGTGTTAGAATTCCCATCCATGCCACCTTGTTTTTTCACTGCACAAAATACGGGGAGGGGTCAAGGAGTAATCTGTGTGCAGTAACACAATTTATAGTGCAGCACTTTAAAAAAGTGTGCAAAGCATGATTTATTTTTCTTAGCTTTTTTTTCTAACTTTTTAATCCAACTGTAACATGAATGTAAGAAATTTAGCAGTTGCATGAGAGGTTAACTTTTGGGTCTGTTCAAATACAAAGAGATTGAGGAGTGAGTAGTTAAAAGCTGTTAGAAGTATGTGCTAATGTGTGTGGTGTTTTGGAAGCAATTTAAAAAGGGAGCGCTTGCCAAATGCTGTCTTTATATGGTGTGAACAGGTTAAGAAATATGTTCAGCTGCATTGTTCATTATCCTACCTGTTCATCAGAAAAATCAGTTTGATGAGGCTTCTGTCAACATCTCCCTTTTTCAGCGGTTAGGTTTTGTGATATGACCGTATTTCTGACTTTGTTTTGCTGGTCACCCTGAGTTGTCTTTTCTAGGACTGTTTTCTGAATGCCAATGAGAGTGAAGGAATGCCTGTAATAGAGAATATTTTTAAAAGATCATGTAAGCAGTTTTATTTTTATTTGCCTCATTTGGGCTGTTGATGAACTGCTTTGAACAATTTTGCTAATACAAATTTTATCCTCTGTATTTATTTAAAGATCCAGTTTTTCTCTGATAGTGAAATGTTCTTTTGAGTTTCTAGTAACTAAAATCTGACTTGTATGTACAGCACTGTACTAAATTTAATTTTGATTGAATAGATAATCATTTATATGTATGTATATTTTTAAAGGACTGTAAAAACAACAATCAAAATGTACGTGTCTTTTATACCTGCATTTTATACTGTTTATTGTTGACATGCTTGGAACTCTCAAGAGGAGTGTGTTTTATTGCTGAGCAATTCTTCAGCTTTTTCTAAAGGGAGAGGCTTCTAGGCATCAGTTTCTTTATTTAATATTTGACCTACTAAATGTTCTTAAAATGAAAATTCATAGTCTAATTTTAAAACAATATGAAGCGAATTTACTGGTTTTATTGAAAGGTCTGAACTGTGTTTTCCCTCATTATGGCAAAGATAATGTTATTCTAAAAGTGGAAAACTAGAAATAAAAATGGTTCTGAAACTGATGTTATTCATCTCCAATGGAGTAGTTGTATGATGCCTTAATTATCAGTCTGAAGTTCAAGTTGTGTTGAAGTTATTTGAAGAAATATACTGCTGATTCAGTGGTGTCAAAATTTCACAGCTGAAAATAAACTTAGGCTATGAATATTTGATTGCAGTTTTCTCTTGAGTGGAACTGGAGCACTCAAGGTGTTTTTAATTGTGTTGTGGTTTGCATTGGGGACTTTTTCATCATTACTTGAATGAGTTTGGAGGTGTGTGGAAGATACATGAATTGTTGTTAGGTTATTGAAGACACATAGTCAGTCTGTCTGTCTTTGGGAATGGCTGTGAGAGCGGGGAGAAGACGATATTAAATGCCGCTGAGAAGCGAGCCGCAGCTCTGTGGCTCTGTCTGTGTCAGGCTGGGTTTTTCTGAGTATTTTAGGCAGTTACCTTTAGACAGTGTGCATACACACTCATAACTTGGGTTCGTGTAATAGTCAAATTGATATTAAACATTAGAATCCAGGAGCTTTTATTGAAATAGTCAGGTAGGCTTTTGTTTTGTTTATGGAAGGTGGTTTGCCTATTTACTTTTGGTAATACTTGTTCCTTGTGTTCATTTTCTCTGTTGTAAGATTACTACAGGGGATGATATAGTGCACAGTATGTATTTATGATGCGGCCAGAATTGAAAAAGAATGGATGTCGTAAGTCAGGGAGAAGTGTTTAGACATCTTTTCTTTTTTCTGTGCTGTCTTAATTTTTAAGTATTGAGTTGATTCCAAATATTTTTAAAATAAGAGGCTTTAAAAAAAAACAATCCAAATATTAAATTAAGTCACTTGCTACCTCTAAAAGTTATGTGGTGTTTAATTATTTGTGATTTTATTTTTCAGCATTGTCAGTGAAGCAGGAGCATCTATCTACAGCGTCAGTCCAGAAGCGTCCAAGGAAATGCCAGACCTAGACCCTAACCTAAGAAGTGCAGGTATGAAGTGTGTTTTATTTTGTCACCATTTCAACGTGGAGCTTCAACATGGAATTTCAGCATTTCAGCAAGTCTCTGTTCTCAGACTGTATTGTATTGTTTATAATATTAAGTATAATAATAGTCAAAAGTATAGAAAATGAAGGGTTGAGTATTTTGCTTCTGAACTTTAGTTCTTTTGTCACTTCACATTTAAAGGCCTAGGTATGCAAATCAAGGACATTGTTTTCTATAAAGGCATGTAACATTAAGGTCTTTGTGGATATATTCCTTCAGTAGACTGGTACAGGAGAGTTTATGGGGATTAATATAGCCAGTTAATTTCATAAACTTTCACAATTGGATGTGTCCGTGCCAACCAGAGCTACACCTTCCTTGTCCATCGGGTGTACACAAATGCCTCTAACAATAATTACACATTTCAATGACTAGAAAAAGATGTGAGAATAGACCAAGTAATTTAAAGGTGTGCGTTCATTGTGTTCACCCTGAAGTCTTTATGTAGCTGAATATAGTCCTCAAGAAGTACTATATAATTTTAGTTTTAAAAAAAGTTATCTACTTCAGCATAAATGTCAGAGGTGTATAACACAGCCCAAGTTCTTAGAAATGTACAAGTGTTGCCATGTATATTTTGCAGTGTTTGGTTTAAGAGCAGTCTTTACAGATCAAATTCCTAGCAGCTTTGTTGGTGTCCAAATTCTACTCATGGATTTGGTTTACTGGGAGACAGCAGTTAGGACAGGTCTGAGGTTATTTTGGTTTACTTAATTTGTGTATTTTTAATTGTGTATCTTTTTGTGTTTGTTTTTATTAACCCCAGTTTTTTATTTTCTTGGTTTACCTGCAATTTACTGTCATAATCAAATAAAGCACATTTGAAAATGCAGTGATGGTCTCATATAGAAATATTTTCCAGACTAAGCGTTCCGGTTCCTAATTTTACTGTTAGTTTAGCAGATTACTGGCCTTGAAATCCTGAGGAAGGTGTAGAAGTAGGTCAGCAGAAAACGGTTGTGAAGTTACAGGATATTTGGTGTAAAACTTTCTAAGACACCCCATGTTCCTGTTTCTTCTTATTTCCACAAAGGGGAAAAGGGATTTGAGTTAACTTGATATTTCAAGTGAATTTACAGGAATATTCTTTAAATGGCTGTATCAGCCTTTCCATTTGCAGCACAGGCCTCTAAATTTTTAAGATTTTTTATATTTTTTTTTTTTCTTCCCTCTTTCCTCCCTGCCAGCAAACAGACTCTGTTGTGGTTATTTGGTTATTTCTTTCCTGGTTTTGAATGTGTCACAATGTGGCCACAGCGAGTTTTTAGCACATGACATTTCTGTATTTGATAGAGATGCCACTAACTTTTCCCTAGACCAAGGTTTAGCTTGATAATATATTATACCTGGGTTTAGAATTTATGTAAATGAACAGAAAAGCACTGTAAAGAAGGAAATCTAATTATTAACAATATACTTTTCCAGATGTACATGATTTTCTTTTTTTTCAAAAGGTAATTTTTGAAAATTTCAAACACTTTTATTTAGTGTTGTACATCAAATGCAGTAAGTGAAAATGAAACTTGTAATACATGACCAATTTCAGTATCAGTTCTTTGGCGTTCATAATTTCTCTATTATTACTAGGAATTGCTTCAGGTATGTCTTAAGTGCTGTTGCATCTGGTCTGGAAAAGCATTAGGAAATTTAACACGCCACAGCAGTACTGCAGAGTGGACAGAAATTGAAAAGGTGTAGGATAAAAAGTTACGAATAAGTGCTTACTTCCATGGATGTTGGTGGTTATAGAGCTAAGAACAGAACTAGAAGTGTATTTATTACAATACAATCTTTCTAAAAATTTTAGGCTTTCTTGATCTCTTTTGCTGTTGATTTCTAATTAGCTGCTCTAAAGCTCTGGATTTCTTTTTAAAGCTAAACACAGAAATCTGACATAACGTTAGAGGGAAATATTAGCTGATGTTTGGGGTTTTTTGTAAATTTTTTTCTTGACTGTCTTTTGTAGTTTGGATTTTCCTTTAATATGCAGCAAACAGAAAAGTGACATGGTGTCAAAGCTGACTTGCTTTTTATTTTAATTCTTGTGTTACATCATGTCAGGTTCTTTACTTACATGATAGCACTTAGTACATTAAAGGAAGCTGACAGCTGCATGATGAAGTGTGACATTTATAGTTAAAATAAAAGGTACAACTGACGTGAGATATTTGTGATCTTAACATAATTTGCCACTAACATTTTTCTCCAGACAAACTTTATAGAAAGATTTGGAGATTTTTTAATTACACAGGCAAGCCTATGTTTATCCATCAGGTACATAAATATAAAAAAATCCATATTATATGAGAATGTATTTTCAAATCTTATGATATGATCTCTGTAATATTTACAGTGCTGTTTAGCAATGGTTTGTAGTAAATTTGCACTTCACACAGAGAAACAGAGTACATCAATTCTGGTTAAAATGTTACCTTATTCATTTTTCCTTGATTGAGTGTTTTATATAGCAAACTTTAGCATTTCTTAGTTAGGCCAAGAACTCAAACAGTTATTTTTTTTCCTTCTGAGCTGTCTTTGAACGTCATGGATTACATGAGTTTATAGTAAATTATTAAGAAAGGTCTCATTATAGATTAATGGTGTATGTATAAACTATAGTGAAATGTCTTTATAGTCATAGTTACAGCACTTATAGCCAAAAATGCACTTGCTTGAAAAATAATAATAATAATAATAGCTTATTTCTTAAACAATTAACTGGTATCTACAGTGCAGAGAATGGAGTAGGGCCTCTCCAATTTTAGAATTGTCCTCCAGAGATTGCTGCCTTCTTTCTCACATTAGGCAATATACAAATTCTTTACGTTGAACCAGGTTCTTTAAATTTTTTTAACATCAAATCTGAATATTTCAGGAAAGTGCAAAGCTTCTGTACTGCTATTGCAATTCATATAAAATCTTGTGGAGTAGGACTCAACTAAGTAGATAGTAAAGAACTTGATGAAACCTAGTGACTTGAGTTTGAGTGAGAAGGTATATATCTCCTTCTGTCAGTCATTGTAGAATTAATGAGCAGAACAACTATTTCTTAGCCTCACAGAATTAGGAGATAAGAGGTTTATAGGTCAGAGTAATAAAAGGATTTCCTACTTGATAGGCTGAGGAAGTTCAGCTGCAGCAGATTAGGAGGGTTCTGCCTAGAGAACAAGCCATTGGAGTTCAGTAACAGGGACTTTTGGATGAACTTGCAGTAGGGCTGCAGCCTAACAGAGACGGGAATGCAAAGCTTCCTCGAATTCTTCCCAAAAGCTGTGCCTAAGAACAGGCTGAAGATTTGGAGTGGAAATTGTTGAGCGGGAGAATTGACACCATAAAAAGGGTGTTTAGCAAGCTGTCGATGTTGATCATCTTTGTGAAGCTTATTATTATGTGCCCTCTTGAGGCTTTGTAATTGCCTGCTCTAGGGTTAGTGGAACGGCAATGAAGAAGCTGTGAGGCTGGGTGGTGACTGCAATTCTGTTTCTGCCCTGACGTGTCCTCTGGCCACCTTCTTAGAAAAGGAGTCAAATGTTTAATTTGGAGGAGTTTTTTAAAGCAGTCAGATTAATTTTTTTCTTGGCTGTTCTGTTCTTCTCTTTGTAATTTTTTGTGTTTTGTTTTTCTCGGTTGCCGTCAGTGTGGCATTTTTCATATCTGAGCATTGGTTAGTTTTTATTTGTGGCAACTTCAATTAGGAGGTTTTTTTTGAAACTTGTAAATCAAATCTTCTGGATTACTCTTTGTCTGTGTGGTTGAGATTTGCTTGTGCCTTTTTTAATGGAAAGCCTGGATCTAAGTTTCCCTTTGAAGCAGTTTTAAGTTCCATGCTCAGTGAACAGTTACTTTGCCTTTCAAGTTTACCAGTAATTCTCCTTGCCACAAGTCTTATTTCCTTATCAGAGTGTTTGAGAAGACTGTCTTGATGTGGTATACTTTGCATGACTGAAAGAAAAAAAGCTAAACTCAGTGATGGGCATTCTTCCCTCAAACAGGTGGAGTCAGAGACAGTGTTAACTGGGTTTTCTTGTCACTGGTCCTGTGAACTCTGGAATTAAGTAGTCTTCCAAAGGTTGATTATCTTCTTTGTTATGTGTCCATCCCAAAGGCTTATCTTGGTGGGGAGAACCTTTTTCTCTAATGAAAACAAGGCTTCTGGGGCAAGAAATAAAATGTATGTCTGCAGGTATCAGTGTACTTCTTGTTTTGTTTTTGTGTTTTATTCTCTTAACACTTCTCCACTTCTACAGTTCCTTATTGTTGGAAGAGTTGTTGGCAGAACAATTTTGTCTAGACAAAATGGGAAGTTTGTGGAGGAACACATGTAATATATAGAAAGTGTAAGCAGGTGTGATTCCTGTTTCAAGGACAAATAAACACAAACACGGAATTTATGTACTTCCTGGATGTTTGGAATCTTTTTATGGTATTGTCAGCATGTGGTGGTTCTGTTGTTGTCCATAGTACTAAGAAGGTAATGAATACACCACTTGTTTGGCATATGCTCCTATCAGAATTTTTTTTCTTCAGCTGCCTCTCTACCTCTTAAAGTAGATACCATGATGAAGTGAATGTTGCTTAATAGGTCTAAGAACGAGAGGAAACAGCTGAATTCTGGTGAAATGATGGAGAATCACTATGAGGCAGTAGTCATGCTAGGATTTTACCCTGGTTTCAATATACACTCAGTTATATTAAATGGCAAATGCCTTCATTTCATTAAATTGATGAATTACCTTTTATTTTGAGATGACTGCTCTGTCAAATAAGCAATCTCTTCTTTCTTTCACTGTTTAAAAAGCAAAATAAAAGCCTAATGTACTTCACTGCATTGATTTATAAAACTGCAGGGAAACCTGAATACAAGGAATTGCTTGAACATGAGATGAGGTGGAAAATGGGGTATGTCTTTTCAGACATCAATGTTTGTATAATCAGTTGTTAGAAGAGATCTCATGCTAAGCATCTCCATTTCCATACCTTAATGCAATTATATGCATTTGGGTTTTAATTTGCAAATCTGTGTTCAGGTGTTGAAAAAAGAGTAACATACATGGGCTTGTGTTATCCAAGAGATGCTTGTTTTCCACTGAGGCATGAAGGGCCTGGGTTCTTCCATCAAGACCGCACAGTCGTGTTACCTATTAGGAAAGCAATGAATGTAGATAAAATATTTCCTAAAGTTACTTTTTTTGCAAATATTTAGAATTCGAACAGGACAAGCATGTGTCATGCTGCACAGGTATGATCTGTAGAAACACACAGAAACTGTGTTTCTTTTAAAGGATGATTGTTGAGGATAAAGGAGAGCCAAAGGTCACGCAGCACAGCTTGCAGTAACATTGTCAAATCCCATCTGCTTGTCTCCTCTCCACAGGGCAGAATACATTGGATTATTGCACACTCAAAGTTCAGCACACTACTTGCACTTTTCCAAGCAAAAGAAAGCCTTATAGGCTTTGGGGGCTTGTTAGGACTTTGCGACTGTCATGCTACAGGGTTTTATTCCCTGAGGTGCTGTTAAAGATAGAGACATACAGTTCAGAGCTGTCATACCGACCAGCAAGTAGAAGGTAGAGATTGGGAAAAATATAATTTCTTTTGACTTTATCTTAAGGAAAGTAAAACAATTTGATGATTAGATGTGTGGGACATAGTGCCTTCATGTCATCTTGAGCTAATTTCTTTATTTTATTAAAAGAGCACTACTCGCCCTTGGCTACTCAGGAGAGAAGGTCATTTTTCAAAAACTTTATTGGACAGAAGTATTACAGTTAAACCATTCATACTGCTTCCTAAGTGGAAGCTTCCTTCTGCAGCTAGTCATTGACTATTGGTGCAAGTTCCAAAAGTTTTCAATTAGAAGAAAGGAAATACTGAATTCTTATGCGTTAAAAAATTTTGCCAGCCTATCTAGTTGGGTTGTGTGCACTTACAGCAGTACAAAATGCAATTGTATTCTAGCTTTCATCTGCTGTATTCTGTAGCATTTAAGAATGAGTTTGAATACACCACTGGAACAGAAAAGATGCAATGGTTAGAAACAAAATGGATGGTGAACTGCAGTAGTAGGTAAAGAGGGGCTTGCTCCTTTTCTGCCCAGATGAGCAGAAGCTCATCTCAAGGTGTGGGTAGACTCAGCATTTTAAACAGAATTTACATTAGAAGCTGTGGATAGCTTTAAAAAACCTAACTGTGGAGAGTCTGGAAATGACTGGGCCTCTTACAGTTGTGCATGGACATGTGTGCCTTCATCAGGGTTTTGAAAGAAAGTTGTTCTTGAATTGCCCAAAACTGGTGACACAGTGCTGAATGGGTTGTTACACAGGTGTTACAGATGTTTGGATTCTTTACTTGTTGTTCTAGACAACTATCTAATCTTTTCTAATCTGTTCAAATTTCATGTCACGGGTATGAGATGGTATATGATCATTAACATCCTGGTCATCGGCACTGTATTTCCTCTGAAGCTGTGGAGTGTAGTAGTAAGCTAGAGAACAGTCAGACCTTCTGTAATCTGCAAGGTCAAGACTGACTAACATTCCCCCAGGCTTCTGCTTTGTTACCCAATTAAAATAGGAGATCATTTTGAACCAGATTAAAACCCTTCTGTCCAGATGTTTTGGATGGACTTGGCCTTGTATTTGCTGTGCTTCTGAACAGCCTGAAAGTATACCACCAGTTCTGTCTAAAAGTGATCTCAAGCAGCAGAGCACTAGTCCAGATTCTGGTAAAGCCACTTTGCCTTAGCATGAAAGAGTTAGGAAAATGATTTACTTCTCTCCCTCTGGACGTTACTCAGTATATGTGTGTGTTGGTGTATTTTCCTTGGAAGGTTTTGTTGCTTCTTTGAAGTGTGGATACAAAGGAACAGTAATTACGAGGATGCTCTTCAATTTGAAGATTTTTGTTTTGCTGTTAATATAGCAGTATGATGCATTACTCACCAAAGCTGCTTTTCTTACTGTAAGCATAGGAAAGGACATTCTGGTTACCTACGAAAAGTTAATTTTTGTTGTTGATGTAAATTAACAACTTGTAAGTACAGAACTTCAAGTAATTTTTTACTTTTAGTATTGACAGTAATCAATGGCATGGTGATGCAGTTAAAATTGGTACCAGCAGTCCGAATGTGAAAAGCATACTGACAATGTCTACCTTTTAAACTGAGCAGATGGGGAAAGTTTTTTTCTGAATTTATATCATCCTGTAAGATTAATTCATTTCTGTGACAGAAGAATCACATCAGGCTTCAATTAAATTATTATATGTATCCCATCTCACCTTAGATAAAAAAGTGCTGCTATCCTGTGATACAGAAATTATTAATACTTCAGGAAAGTGGTTTTAAGAGTGCCTCTAAGAAGAAATACTGACTTTAAAAATCTGCATTGTAATGTTCACTTGTCAAGGTCTTCTCTTTAAATGTATTTCTTCCTTTTTGCCTTCAAGCCAGGTCTCTTAAAGATTTTTGTAGTAAATAAATAGAACATTGTCATTCATTATTTCATTAATCTTGGGCAAATAACAGATTATCAGTTTTATGCAGTTAAAAGTAAACTAAAATGTAACCTTTTTAAAACAAAAACCTGCTCACTTGCCAAAGAAGAATTTCGGATGAAATGCAGCTGTTGAGCAGTTGCTTAAAATAAATTGCATACTTTAAACCCCCCAAGAAGATGTATGAGGATTCAAAACTGTGTCACAAATCCTGACCTACTGAGAAAGAATGCTTAATGAAAAGACTACTGTACGTTTCACTGTATCCTTTGCAAGGAGGGTGAAATTCAGGTCAACAGGATAGAAAGCTTCCAGGACTCAGGAAACCTGAACAATCGATCACTGAGTAAACATTATTGCAGATACTTATGGAGAGTAATTGATCTTGAACACAATAATAGGCTTTATAAAAGGATTTAAGTAACTTGTAATGTTGCCATATCTATCCTGGTATGATATATTGACAGTAATTACATATGCATTTGTAAGGTAGCCTGTGATTACCTTCATATGTTATTTTTTTATTGACATTGGAGTTCCAACCCAGACTTGTAAGGTGCAAAGTTAATTTCAAATAGGATGGGGGATGAGTTACTTGGATGTTATACTAGCAAGTCTGAGCAGGAACAGAATATTTTATTATAAAAATACAGAATATTCTCAATTATGACAAAATTAAGACTGAAGTAATTATAGCCAAATAGATTCTGCTTGTAATATATGTATTTGTAAAACATTTGTGAAACTACCAGGCCTCACATTGTTTCAAAGCACAAACAAATGTTCCCATTCATGTGAAATAGCTAAACTGTCACAGTTGTTGACTGGACACATTTTTACCCTTTATTTAAAGACCCATGTGTTTAAAGGAAGGAATGCCATTCTCTTGGACTTCTAGCCAAGAGTGTTTTTCTACTTGCAGTGGCAAGCAACATTGGAATGCCACTGTAGCTGAAAGAAATTGAAATATTTTTTTATTCTTCTTCCACCCGTAATCACTCCTGGCAGTCTCTCATGCTGCATTTGGCAGAACTTTCTATGTTCATTTTCACTCTTTC
>NW_009954543.1:1672812-1695265 GCF_000747805.2 Chaetura pelagica
TCTTTCCCGATCTACAGCCATTCAGCTTTTGTTTAAATAGAGCAATGCAAAAGGAGAACATTTTAATATGTGAGTATCTGAACACAGAGGTTGGCAGGCTGCCCTTGAAGCAGGCACAATACTTGAAACTATTTATAATAAATCTTGTTACATAGCTGACAAGATTTCTAGTTGCTTTTGCACCCTAAATAGTGTGCACATCTGATTTGAGCCATAATGATTACTCTAGCTTTGTTCCTTCACTTAGAGGAGGCAGGTAGCCTAACTAAGAACTTAGCACTAATTCTGTATTTTTTAGGACTGGCATCTGACGGGCGCTTGTACAGATACCATCTAGAAGAATAGTTGGAAGCCTGCAATGTTGTTGCTGCCCCTCACTATTGAGAGTAGGCACTTTTTTCAGTCTTAAGTCCGAGATTAACTATCTCCTTTTTAATCCAGATGAAAAATGTTATCACTTGCTGTAGAAAGCATGAGTAAAAACGTAAGTTGTGTGACATGTATGTGTGAGGAAAATAGTATTTAATTTTAAATTTGGCAGTTTGGAATAAAGAGAGATTTGATCTTTTTAAGAAAACAGGAGCCAGATAAGTATGTTTGCAAGTTCTTTAGGGTACATCTGTTCATTAGCCATTAGGAAACAAAACATTTTAGTAGAATTCCTTATTTTTTGTGAAGGTCAGAGACTGAGAGAGTTACAAGAGTTGTGCAAGCAACTCTTAAGGAGGCTTTTTCCTCACCACACTGTCATTGCACTTCATCACCAACAGGTGAAAATAATTAACCATCTGATGGGTTTGTCTTGTCTAATTAGCAAAGTATGGAGTTACTTTGAGCCCACCAAACAGTTAAATTGCTTTTTTACAAAATGTCAGAGAACGACCTAATGTTGAGACAGGATTTCAGAAACTATGCTTTCTGCAACCAACTTTATTTCTCATTCCATTGGGAGGAAAAGTTCATCTGTGTTAAAGTCAAAAGACCACCTGGGCCACCCTGTCCCCCCAAGCTTTAAAATTTTACATGGATTTACTGCATGACAGCACAACATGTTACTGTCTTTCCTAGTATTGCAACAATGTTTTCTTCTTAATTGACAATGTGAAGTTTTGTGTCTGTCAAGTGGGCAATTCTTTTGGTGATTTTTCTAATAGAGGGCCATGTCATCCTGATCTTAATACTCTGATATTGAATAGGTTTTTGTAGTGTTTCACTTAAACTAGCATATTTTAAGAATAGCATCTCAAGCATTTCATGTTTGGCCTTGCTGATTACTTTTAGAAATCTGATTTTCTGGTTTTGCCCTGCATGCATATAATTTATTTTGTATTTGCTTGAGCAAAGATGAAGCATATCTTAGTAACTGTAGAAGTGAGAATGCATTACCTGATTCATTGTCAGTCATCTAACAATGGATGGTTTCTAGCTATTCCTGAAATGTAATTAAAGCATATACAAAACCCCAATTTTGGGCAATACCTGTATTAGTGTAAAGTAGTTTAATATTAAAAAAATCCCACATTTCAAAATGTATTGGTTTTAAATTTTAAGTGGAAAACCATAAGACCACCAAGTTTTACTGTGTTTGTCTGGTCCGTGGTAGCAAACCTTGCATTTCTGCAGAGCCCTCATATTTGCCAGAGTGGAGCGTCATTGCCCCGTGAAAGGATCTATCTGTTGCTGTGGTGTGCCAGTACTGTAGCAAAGAAAAAATTGTTTTGTCCGTACAGGAGACAGTAGATGCTGATCTTGGCTGAATTTGTGCCTAGAGAGAATGCAAGCAACTCTTGCCTTTTCCCTATTGTACTCCCTTTTATTTTTAATTTGAAAAGTTCTGGAGTAAAACTGCTACTTTAGTGGGAATTCTGTAGGTCAGCTATTCTTAAATGTCCCTTAAATGTATAACTGATGGTTAGTTGATCTTCATGCTTTGGTATTATAACTATTAGGCCTGATCCAGGAAAGCACTTAAATGTCTGTGTAACTATGTATATTAATAGTTTTTCTGGTTCTGGTGGGAATACAGACATGCATCTGTGCTGAAGTGCTTTGCTGGATCAGGTCCTGTACCTCCGCTGAAAGCCTTCTAGGGACATGATGGCATTGTCAACCTAGCTGTTATGACAAGTAGAGTCTTAAATTTTACTTTCTAATTAAAGGTTCCCAAGAGCAAGTTATGGTTGAAGAATTCCTGTGTTGACCTGTCCATGTGGTTGTCTTTTTTTGAAAGACGTATCAGAAGGAGATGTGGATAGGGAGAGATATTTGCTGTCAGCTGATATAAAATGCAACTTTTTATATGTGTTTTGCTTTGCCATTATGTGTAAGTAAAAGAAAATTCTTTAAAACATTGTATAGCTATTAAACAAGTTGAGTTTAGGAAAGCTTTCTGGAAGTCTGGTACCTGTATATACACATAAATGCTTTCAGAAGAAATATATAGTTTAAAATGTTTCCTAGTTGAGCTCAATACTACTTTCATTGATGTTTTGTTTCCCTTTTGTTTGTTAGGTGAGTGGTGATCGGTACCACTAGTATTTCAAAGAAATTAACATGAATTGCAGTTATAGGAAAACATTTCTACAGTAAGCTATACTTGTGCAAGTGATAACTGGTGCATTTACACTGATTAAGCTTTTGTGATTTTATTTTTTTTTTGCTGCTGTTTTTTGACAAGAAGGCATCTGTGATAGCCATTGAATTTGGAACTTCTCAGAGAAGCAGGCATATCAGATGTCACCAGCACAGAGCTCTCTGAACCTAGCTAGCAAATTGCCATTGTCAGTGTGTGATGAAATGGATAACAAAGGGTATGAAAAGTCTTGCATGACCGAGCAGTGAACTTCATGTTAACTGTGCATTTAGGAGAATGGATCTTGAAAGGTGAAATCTCTAATGCTGCATTTAATGGATAAACTTTGCAGTTGTGGTTTGAGGAGTCTGCATTGACAATAAATGTTAGGTCTACTATTTTGGCCTCAAGTCTCACTGTTTAGTCAAGTCCTTTTCTGAAATGCTGTGATGTCTTTTAACGCCCTGCAGATGTGGTAGTTTCTATTTAAATTAGGACTGCAAAGATCATCAAGAGACTGGAGTGCCTTTCATACGAGGAGAAGGAAAGAACTGGGAGTGTTCAGTCTGGAGAAGAGAAGGCTCAGGGATGTTATGAATGTGTGTAAATACCTGATGGGAGGGAATGAAGAAGAGAACAGGAGACTCTTCTCAGTAGTGTTCCCTGTCAGAACAGGGGCACAGACTAGAACACAGGAAATTCCGTCTGAGCACAGAAAAGGTTTTCAAACACTAGTATAGATTGTCCAGAGAGATTGTGAAGTCCATCCACGAAGTTATGCAAAGCACATGACCCTGGGCAACCTGCTCTAGCTGACCCTGTTTCAGCAGGGATCTTAGACAAGATTATGTCTGTCCTCAAGTGGTCTGTCCAACCTAAACAATCCTGTGATTCTGTAAAGGTGTTGAGATATATATATAGATATAGATATATAGATATAAAAAAGAGAGAGTGTATATATATAAAAAATATGTATATGATAATCAAGCTCACAGAATGGTTTAAGTTGGAAGGGATGTTAAAAATCATCTAGTTCCAACTCCCTTGCCATGGGTCAGGGATACCTCCCACTAGACCAGTTTCCTCAAAGCTCCATCCAATCTGATTTTATACATATGTGTGTGTATGTGTCTGTATAAAATCAGCTATTGACCACTGGAAATACTTCTGATATTCCTATTTGAACATAATGTATATATGTTGACCAAACCTCCATGCATATACATATTTACTCCTGTCTCCTGTCTGTTCTTTCTCTAACACTTTCTTGATTTGCTTAAAAATTAATTTCAATGTAAAATCAATTTTCAGACGTATCTCTTGAAATGACTAGTGCCAGCTGTGGGGGTGATTCTAGAGACAGCTGATAAAGGATGACAGTTTTCTCTGTCCCATCGCATTTTTCTCATTCTTGTGCAAGTGCATGTGGTAGGAAAAGCAGTTTTAGCAACAAGGCCTGCCCTTGATTTTTTGGTATTTTGGGTTTTTTGTTGGGTTTGCAAAGGCTTTTGATGTCTGAAAAGGCTTTTGCAGTATCTTGCAGTTCCTCCAGACACTCCTGTTCTTCATCAGTGTTTACTTCACTAGGTAGAATGTATGTTTGAAGAACTGTTAAACCAGCTAACGTGTTCTGTCTTTACTCAGGAGAAGAAAGTTTATGAATGTGATACTGGTAGAATAGAACTCTTTCAGTTGAGTATATCTGGATGGGAGCACAGCTGCACATGCTAAATGCAACCTGGTATCTGTAGAATTAGACCAAGACTGAGAATTGACATTTGCAAATAAGTATTTTTTCTGAGATTTCATTAAATAAAGGATTTATCAATAAGTATAGGCTTTAAAAATGCAGTCTTGATTCAACATTTGGATTTAGAAGGTCAAAGGTTCTTCCCATGTGTTCTTAATGGCACCAAAAATGTTAGAAATTGCTGGGTTGTTTTTTTTCCCCTAAATGAGGTTATCGTGATCATAGATTGCAAACTGATGTGTTTTGGTATGCAATTTATATTAGTTAAGCCCACAAAACATTTTCAGAAGGAACACTGAATTTTATGGTTGAATTATATAAATATATAATACGTAAGTAAATAATACGTACCTTAGGAAATACTGTATTAGATTAATAAGTCTGTGAACAGTTATTCCATTCTTTTTTGAATTTTGTTTCTACGTATCTGTGATTGAAGGTTATATTTCAGAATTTAATTTTAAATGTTACATGTGCATTTAGTACAGATACAATGGAAAAAAATACTGTACACAGTTCTATTTTTTAACTCTGTGGCCTAACATTTTAGATGTCAAGATTACAGTTTGAAATCTCTTTAGGTCTTTGCTTGAATTGTTCAATTAGAAGGTTTTAATTAATGTAAATTCCATGTCCCGTGTCTAACAGTGAAAAAGGACTCTGCTGTATTATTTATTATTTCCAGAGGAAAAAAAGATATTTAATATCTAGAAAATTTTAAAAATGGAAAAATTATCCAAAATAATTAAAAATTATTCTGATTTTTCAAAGAAAACCCCTAATTGTTCCATAATTCTGTTTTTCAGTTTCCATAGCTAGACGTGTCCAAGACCCATTAGCCGAGCTTGTGAAAATTGAGCCCAAACACATAGGAGTTGGAATGTATCAGGTAAGATAATACAAATCACTTGATCTAGGTTGACTATCATGATACAGAGCAGCATCAAAATGCTACTTTGTAATTGTCAACTAGTTATGTCTCCGTTAAAAGACATTTCTGGAGTTAATAGAATGGTAGTAAAAACTTAGAGAAGTTAAACTGCCTCTTTTTTTAATCTCTACTTTTAACGATTGAGATTGAGACTGAAATGGCTGTAACCAGATGTATAGTCTATTAAAAACATCAAATCAGACAGGTAACCTGATCTGTAAAGCTTTCTCTTTTTTTTGTATTGTTACAGCAATGAGGTTGTAGCTCTTTGTGTAAAATACAATGAAATATTGATCCTCCATTTAGAAGCCATTAATTTGCACTAGTAGGTGCATTCCTTCTTAGAAGTTTGTAATGAAAGCAGTTTGGTTTGAAGGTTTTCATTTGCTAAAGCTGAATTGGAAAATGTTTTACAGTTATTTTTATCCATTTTTGTAAGTTATTTCTGAGAATTAACTTTAACTTTCAAAGTATCTTTACAAAGTGAGTGGTATTGAGAAGTGGTACATAAGTTATTGTCATTTTATAGCATATTGGCATTGATTCAGGAAAGCATTTATGCATGTGCTTAAGTCCCACCAAATAGAGAAGTAAAAAAAAAAAAAAAAAGAAAGAAAATTCAGCACATGCTCTTGTCTGTGTTTTTGAAACTATAGAATATGAGTAAATTTGGAAGGCTGGAACAGAATCCGGAACAGAACCATCTGGGTGTATGCTTTGAGATTAGCACATAAAATTTAATGGGATAGAATTAGCAGCCTGGAATCCTTGACTGCTCGTGCTAAAGGTGTTGTGACAAACAAAGGTGCTATGAAAAACTTCGAAGTCTATATCCTATTTTTTTTTGTTTTTAAAGAACTGAGGTTAACATTTTAATTGATTAAGGTAGAGCTTAGTACTGCTTTTGCAAGCTCTTCTAATATTACCAGAGTATAAAATGTACTCATGTTGCTTGCTAGCTGCAAAACTCAGCAGTAAAACTAACTAGCAAACTTTTCAGGATGAACTATACCATAGTTTCTGAGGAAAAGTAGGTTGAAGGGCTGAAATACTGTAGATTTCTTTAACATATGTATCCAGAGTTCAGTAAAAATGTGCTTTAATGAGGGCAGCTATAAATCAGGGGATGGTCATCTGGCAAAAAGAGGAGCTTCAATTTGAAGCATAGTTGCTTCCCTTACTTGTGGAGACCTACTACTTCTATTTGTCACAGTAGCAGCACAGATTTTTGTTGCTCCTTGCTTTAAAGAAAAAAGCATTTAACAAAAAAATCTTGAAATGCTTAGTGCTTCAAGAAGATGTTTTTAAAAACATTTTTTTTAATGAATTAAATATTGAGTGTTTTACTATTTGAAATATACTGTGAATTCATAAGTATTAGGAGCTTGTATTGCTGTAGCTGATGGTATTGATTTACGTGCATAATATCTACTGTGGTCTATGTGCACATTGTACAAATATACAGCTAAAGCTAAAAGGCACAGGGTTGGTGGTGGTTGTATGGTTTTGGGAGCGGGATATTGTCACATGAATGTTGGAATGAACCTATTGCAGCAATTCACAGCTGCCGCTAAGACTGAAGTGGGCATCATTTACTTTGCACTGAAACAGAGCAGTACCATGTTCCAGGCACTTTAAGAGAAGCTTCTTGGTCCACTACAGGTGTTCTGCAAGTAAATACCCATCTGTGTCATTAATTCATGTTCAAACTGGTTATATGAAAAGTTTCAGGGAAATAATTCCTAGAAGTCCGGTTGCGATAGACCTCAAAATTTCTTCTTTCCCAGCTATCTGTACTCTTAAGTTTCATTGTGATTTAAAAAAAAACCTCCAAGATAGATACACCTCCTGCATCTAATTATTATTACACAGAAGCTGTACGAAGCTTGTTCAAAGATACAGAAATGTCTGCAGTACTACAGCTCTATCTGACACTATTGCAAGCAAATTTTGAAGTCTTGGAAGCAAAGTCAGAAGCTCTGCTGGTCTTCAGCATGAGAGCTCTCTCACGGCAGGGGAGAGGAAAGGAGGAGAAGAAGAATTAAGCTGTTATGACTGGTCTTTCTTCAGAGAGAACGGTCAGTTGCTGGCATCTCAGAAAAAGCTGTTGTGTTGTGCAGGAAGTCCTAAAGTAGAAGCTGGTATAATCTCAGTATATCAGGCATAGAATTTTGTATCATCCAGGACAAATTGAAAAGTTTTATTACATTTTAATTTATAATCTGTTTGCTTACTGTAGCTTTTTTACTAATTTCTTGGATGAAACATGCATTGTGCAGTCTACATCAAAAATGTAACAGGCTTTTCACAGAGGTGGTTACGTTCTTAGCCCACTGTAACTATAAACCTAGCATTTAAATATGACCTGTCCTTCCTTAAACACCCTGAAAGTGATATTTAAGAATCTGACAAATCCAAGTTTTGGAGTCTTCTATAGTTGCTTCTTCCATTCTTCCAGATTTTGGATCCCTTCCACTTGGCCTCTTCATACTTGATCTGCATGTTTGTGAGAATATTGGTGGTTTCTATTTTTTCTAGTACAATTTTTCCAAGTACATCTCATTTGGGTACAGATACTTTGGGTGCATAAATATGAGTTTCCACATAGCAGGAAATCTTTGTAAACTGAGTCCCATTAGTTGGGATTTGTGTTTACTTATTTTAGATGACGAAAAAAATGAGGCTTGTGCTTGACCACCTGCTTGTATTCTCATTTCAACTTATGATTCTGAGTTTGTGCACTACCAAGAAAATGAGGTTTGTCAGAGAAAAATAAACAGGACCCAGATCTCCTAACAGGTATTTCCTTAAACACAGAGAAGCACAACCTGATTTATTAGGGCCTCTCTCAGACTAAATTCCAGTTGCCTAAAGGTCCTCGTCTTCCTTCATCTTTATCTCATTAGGAAAATTGTTCTTTCCTCCCAGCCAGGAACTTAGCTAAAATTAATTCATCACCTTCAGGCCATATTAGTATGATTTCTTCTGTAGTTGAACATGAAGATGATGCCCAGACTCTGTCTGATACAAAATATGTTTGCTTTGCCACCTCCCTATGCCAGTTCAAAGCTAAATTCCTATTGGGGAAGAAGCAGTTAGTGGCTCAAGACTTTATTATCCTGCAAACTGGATTTTGGCTGATGAATTACCACTACGGTTGTAATGATCTTGGAGATGTAGATAAGAGCTGAGAACAAAGCTGCTTCACAAAGATTGCGGTCAGGGAATTGAATTCCAGAGCAAAGAAAATGAATTAAAAGGAAAAAAGATGCCTCAAGACAGAAGAATGCCTTCCTCTCAAATAGAAACACAATTTTTGATAGGAGAACAAAGCAGCACTAGCATAAACTTTGTCTACCAGTCCCTATCAAAGACAAGTAGCCTCAATTGAAGAGAGGATTACATTAATAAACTTCTAAAATTCAAAGTCTAAATCTGTATTATAAGCCGGAAAACTAATGATAAGAGCTTGTGTTAAGTTTCATTGGTCTTTTGCTGTTCGTTTAATGTGCAAAATCCCCAGATGCTAAAAAACAAGTAAATTCTAGGGGAAGGGCTAGAAGGAGCTCAAACTCGCTTGTAACCTAAGAACAAAACCTGTGGTGTGTGTTGAAGGATCAGAATTGTTGACAAGTTATATAATAAATAATTTGCACCATGTCTGATCTTGAAAATCCAACATCCTATTCAGTCTCTATAATTTTTGGAGTGCAAAAATAATTTCCCTATACAGTCTTGTACATGGTAACATCTTTACTGTTTAACACCTTTGGAAAATTATTTTCTGGGAGATATATATGTAGTTTTGTAACCTCTGAGTGAAAGGATACTTGATTCCAGATGTACCTGGAACATTTTGTATAAATAAGATTTTTAAACAGTCTTAAGTAGCAATTTCTTAATGAAAAAACATGATTGGGCTAATTCTTGGTTTATTTTCTATATCATGCTGGAGGATCCTGATTAAAGGATTTTAACAAAGGAGTTTATTAAGGCGTTTAACAAAACCTAGTCAGAATACCTAATAAGCATTGGAAATGCCTTTTCTGTTCCTCTTGCCCTTTTTCCTCCTTGTGTTCCTCATTATTGAAGTGCATCAGGTGTGCAGATGATTACTTGTAGGACGTTTATTATTGCAGTTGCAATTTGGTATGTCTTTTAAGGTCTGAGTTCCTCCCCAAAGTGAGTATGCTTTATTAAATAATAATGCATCTTTAGGGAACACTTTTATTCAGATATACTTCCTCCTTAGGAGGACCAGTCCTGTCATAATTATGCTATTGTGGATATAAACCAGCTTAAAATCTCCAGGTAGTGAAGAGCGACGTATCTCGCTGAAGTTGTATCTCAGTTCCTGTTGAAAGGAGAGAGGCTTTTTACCTTTCTGCCACTTTCTGCTTCTTTCCTTCCCTGCCTCAGTGCCAAAGCACTCTTGTGCTGGTCAGGGAGAACTGGTTGGCAGTGGTGGATGTTTCTGGCCTCTCTTCTGGCTGAAATTGCATGCAACTCTTGTAGTTTTTTGCATTCTTTAATCGTTGTCTTCTGTCAAAAGGTGTGCGTGGCGTCACCTCTCAAGTTTTTCTAAACCTCCACTGGGAGCCTGTAGTGACAGGATGGGAATTAGAAAAATGTGGCATTAACCTCATGTTTGACAGTAGTATAACTTCAAATTTTACTACTTTTCTGCACACCCATTGTGTAAATTACTCATCTGAGGCAAAGTGACTTTATATTAATGCTTACTATAATAATGCTTTAATATATAATGCTTTATATTAATGCTTAATAGCTACTAATTGTGGAGATATTTGGGAGATGAACTATTGTAAAATTTTAGAAATACAGGAATCGGAGACCTCAAGGGTGTCTCTTAAGTGCAAGAGCAAGACCAAATACAGTTGGGTAAGCATATTTTAGCAGTGGATTGAACAAGCCTATACATTGTTTCAGTTTGTCGACTTTCAAAAGAAAATCTTTGTCCCTTGCACTGCAGGTGCTTGTCAGTCTCTTTTTACAAACCCTAGCAAAGATAGGGTTTTGATAGCTTTGTTTGTTAAGCGATTCCAAGGCTTAACAAACTTTAGATGTATTTCTTTACTATCTAAACCAGTATTTTGGATAAATTGTTTCTCTAACAGTGGAAACTTGAAAAACAGTGTTTAAATAGGAAGCTGCTAGCAAAAAAATGCTGTGAAGTAGTTGGTGAGTACAAACAAGACATCATAATGTTATTTCATAACATAGAGTAAAATACTGGATGGAGCTGGCTGGTTAAAAATGTAGATTTTTCACTGAGTATTTAAGAACTTTATTTCACTTCTTTGTTTTTTTGTTAATTGACCCATAGGGTATATGAGTAGTTAGGTGTGTTACTTGGATAGCATGGGAGAATCACTCATGTATGATGTGAGAATATGATGACATATGATGTGCAAGAGTGTCTTTTAAATCTCTGAGGTGTGATTGTCAAAACAACCTCAAACTTGAGTTTGCTTTACTAAGCTTATTCAAAGAAATTCATGTTGGTTTGGAACTTTTTTTTTTTCTTTCTTTAATAAAGAAAATAGAATGTTCTTATTAGGTGAGTACTGCTTTATATTGTGTGATTTGTGTAGCTCCTGTGGAAACTCCATTCAACAGGAATGTTATTTGCTGGTCAGAATTGTATGCTGCTGGCTTCAACACCCAGTTGAGCAACATGTCTACGTAATACTTCAGGATTCCTCCTATATTACTACTCTGAATTTTTACATACACTTAGGCACAGAATGGATCTTCTATGTTATAATTGCAGTTTTATGAACTTGCTTCTGATTTTCTGTACTTTCATTGAAATGGTTGTATAAAGAGAACCTTTGCTTAAACACTGTCAAAAGATACAAGTGTACACAGTTATGTATCTCACTGTAATTAGCCCATTTATTAATGAATGAGTGTCGCTCCTTTTTGGCAGTATATGGCAACCAGTTAATTATGAGTGTACCTTAGGGTGAAAAAACTTATAATATGGATTATACTGGTGGACTGGAGTCTTGCTGAAACTGCAGGGTATCATGACAGAAACTGGTTATTCTGATACTATATAAATTCCTAAACAACATAGACTAAAGGATATGTTGCCATTGTTAATAAAAAAATTATGACAGTAACTAGACATTCTGGGCTGCTTCTGTTTCTCTCTGAACTAACTCACTGGGATTTGAAAAACGGGGCTCATGGGATAGGATTTCACAGTGCTCTTAGCTCTGCTTCTCAATAAAGGAAACTTAAACCTCTCCTGTGAACCTGTAGGCTCCTGCATAGCGACTATTGTCGCAGGATTTTTTGCAGAAATTCTGTAAGGAATTTCTCGCTTTGGAATTTGTGGAAAAGGGGAGGAGTACTCAAAGTTTAAGGGTGTACCAAAACTTTTTGAGGGATGATGTGTGGTAGCTTTACTTCTAAGCTATTGTTGAAAGCCGGCAAAAAAACAGTGTCTTGTCAGTAAGGAAAAAGTCTATGCAAAAAATAAGTGGATAGGTAGGCCACTGAAGTTTGTTCTTAGTGAAAGATTTCTAACAGCCAGCAACTTAAAGGATCCTTAAGTGTTATGTAGTAGTGGTGAAGCATTAGCTTTGCAAGGAAAGCAAGGAAAAAATGATTTTTGCTCCGCACCACTTTTAGAGTAAATTATGTGCTTCTCATTTTGAAAAGTAAAGCACTGTGAACCAAGCTGGCTGACATCTATGGGAACAAAGTCTTTGCAGACAGCTTTGTCATGGAGACGTAGCCACCTCATAATGTTTTTAGGATGCTTCCCCACCCCAGTTAAGTAGGTGTGCAAAACTTAAGGTTCCTTTCCAAGTAAGTTACACCTCTGGCAAGTTTGTGTAATTTAATCCTCTGCAGCAGTTTTGCTGGCTGCCAGGGATGGTTTATATCCTGTAACTTGACAGGAGTCTCTCTGGATGTGTCTACCTGTTCTCTGGCTGGTAGGAGAAATCAACTTTCCCATCAGCAAAGCACAATAAACTTTTGCTAGTCTGTTATGGCTGGTTACAACAAAACAAAGGAATGCAGAAAGCAGGTAAAAGTTGCATTATTAAAGTTTTTAGTTAGTACACTGTATACGTTTGCCGACATCTCTAGGAAGATGTACCAGCTCACTATGATGCAATGCTGCCCCTTTAAGGAAATAAAGGAAAATGTGTGTATGTGTATTTACAAAGAGTGCAAGAGCACAGCAGGCATCATCACATCTGCACATGTCACTCATGAAGCTGCCCATGGACTGTGTCTCTTTTCACTGCTGTCACCAAAAATGCGCTGTAGGCAGCATTTGAAAGCTTGCCTTTATAAGCAACCTGAACTGCAGGTAAATTTTAGACATTTCTGCTAATAATGCCCCCCCTTGCGTCACTGCTATTTATTATTAATAGAGAGTTTGTATCTGCATATGTTGGGTTGTATAGAGGAGCTGAGGTTTTTAGCAAAAGTAGGGAAGCTTTAATTGTTATACGGAGGTGGGATGATCTAAGGGTGCTGACAGGAAACAGCTGCTGGACAGATTTGCCTTCCCCTGTCAGTTTGCTTCTGATCTCTTAATTACCAGCTCTCTTGGCAGAAGTTTGTTAGGCAGTTTTTTGTTGCCATATGACAACAGACTTGGTTCAAACCTCTGTTGTATGATTTCTGCTCTAACTGGATTAAAATTCTACGTGTTACTGTTCTCAAATAATAGGTATAAAGGCTGTTTACTTCCAGAATACCACAAAAGTGGCAGATAGGAACTCCTGAGCAGAGTTGGCCAGGTATAGGATACCCTCTATGCAAACCTGGTTAATATTTCAGTTTGTACTTTTTGCCTTTCTATAAATGTACTTAGGCAGAGCTAGTTCAAACACAGGACATCCAGCCAGAGAGATTTAAACTCTTTTGAGAGACTGTTCTGATGTGGGAACTAGGTGGCAAGAGCAGCAAAATGGGAGTTGCAAGGCTGGGATCCTGCAAATTGCCTTAAGGGGGCTGATCGGTTTGGAAACACTTGGTTGACTAAAAGCTGAAACAGAAAAGAGGGTGATAAAGTCTATATTTCCAAAAGTTAGATTCCAAATGATTGAGAAGCTTCTGAAATCTGAGAGATGCATTTGGGTTTCCTGTTTACATTTCAAGTGTTTAATAACCTTAAGTGAAAATATGCAATTCTAGCACTGAAAAATTGTTCCGGTCCATTAAGTTTTCAATATTTAAGTTCTTTACATTTTTGAAACGTTCTTTAAAATGCTATAGTAAAATACAGCCAGACACCCCCAGATTACTCTTGGCATTACCAATATTCATGATGTGATATTTGTGTTCAGAGAACTTGCATTTCAGTCTCAAATATTCATCTTTTATGTGAAGTAACTTAATCTGTACAATGCTATGTTATGAATTCTAGCCAGATTTTAGTATGTGTTATAATGATAAAATTTATTTAATTATAGCCGTAGCAAAAGTATCTCTTTAGTGTCCAAAGTCAGGTAAAAGTGGCAGTGGGGATGTGAATCTCTTGCTTTGAATGTGTGTGGGGGGTCAATCTAAACATCATTAATGTAAATATTATTTGGTAGTGGAATTCCGTAGTCACTGGTTGCTGTGCAGCCATCATCTGTTGCATCTGTTGTTTTGGTTTCATGAATTAACAGTATGTTCATTTGACTCATAAGGCAAAATACTAATATTATTGTACTTCTGAGTGATTCTGTGTGTGTTCATAGCACAGCAGCTGTTGAGTTGATATCTGAAAATCTGGAATCAGCAATAAATTCATATTCACCTTCAGTAGGAGATCATAAGTTACAATTAAAATTATGATATTTTAAACTCATAAATGTTTTCTTGATATCAATAGTTCTATTGCTAGGTATTATGTAAAATAAGAACTTGATATTTTTCTCACTAAATACATACAATAATTATTTTTAGTAAGTTTGAAAAAATATGAAATCATGGAATGCTGCAAGATCTCACAAGTTCACTTGAGCTATGGATTTATTTTTATCAGTAACTTTTATATTAAATGTAAGTAACTGAAAAAATAATATATTTTACATTTTAGTACAATATTAGTGTACATCTTTGTCTAATGGCTCTGTGATCAAATTTTTCCTCTCTTCCTTAAAGATGAGCTTAATGTAGGATGAGTTTAAATTGGTGTTGATGTTCCTTGTAATAATTCCACGACAGTTGTCATATAATAGGTATCACTGAAAATTATAGTCTCTTTTTACTAAGAGACAATATAATATGCAGGATTTCTCTGATGTTTTGTATTTGGTTGCTTTTTAGATTTTTATCTTGCTAATAACACTTTTTGTAATAAACATTTTTTTAAAAATAAGTTTAGAAACTAAAATCATGTTTTGCTAGACAGTGATTAATATCTGTGACCTTTATTTTTGGATCAGGAACATAAATATACACTTTTTTCTGTGTCAGTCATTGTCTAAGTTTTCATCTTTGTTCTGCTTTCCATTACATACCATGAATTATATGAAATTAATTTAATCGCTACTCCAAACAGAAATTAAATGTGCCCTAATCCAGAGTTACGTTGTTTGCTTTTACAACTGTAAGTCATAAGTAATTAATTTTCCAAGGAAAATTAATTCACTTACCATTCCCAGTAGCATCATATGTTGACACAGGGTTATAGATAGTTTAATATTTTTGTTCGGTGTATTGGCCTCAACTTTGGAAGACCTTAAAGCAAAACAAATTTAAATTTACTCAACTGTACAAAATTCAGGGTTATTTAAAGTGAATGTTGTCTTTATTTCTGTCAACCAGCTGACGACGATTCTAAAATTGTATCATTTTTTGGAAACCCTGAAATCTACGAACACGTGTGAGTTATTTCTTAAAAAAAAAAAAAGAAACAAACAAACAAAAACAAACAAAAAATTGTTAATGTCAGACCTTTGAATAACATGACCACTGAAATGCCATCAGAAGCAGAAAAATCTAGATCCTTGGAGAAAATAACTGTATATTACAAAGCCTTGGGATAGAGGCAGGGTATTTTTATTTTATTTTTTCTTTTACAAATGCCTTACATTGCTTGAGGTGCTAGTAGGTGATTCGTTATTCCTGTTGCAATCAGACACTTCTAACTTGACTTAATTTAGAACGTTGTTTTGTTTCCTCTGTTTTTGTTTACCAAAGGGCAGCTCACTGCAGTGCCAAAGGGGAGGGCAGACACTTGTGTAGGCAGCCCTGCTGCCCACAGATGTCTGTCCTTCAGAGATGGCATTGGGCAGTGTGGGCCAGAAGTCTTCCGGAATGAGAGAGGCAGCTTATAAGTCTAATCTTTCAAGTTCACTAGGAGGACTTCCTTTTATTTATTTATATTTTTATATATATATACATATATATATCTTTATGTATTTTTTTTATTTGCAGCTCCATAAAACATGGTGTTTATTGCATTGGTTTATTTTTATTTATTTAAGTCACCCAGGTGAAGCTCCAGTGATGGCAGTGTTGCAGTTGAAACAAGCAAGGCTTATTTTATGAATGTCCCTTTGTGGGTTGGTGATTGCATTTTGCCTCAGTGCAGGGGGTTGGTATCAGTGGCGTTTAATTTAGAATTTTGGGGGTGGAAAGTAGAAATTGACATTTAATTCCTGTGTAAAGTTACTGCTAGATTAGACATACAAATATTATTGCATTAGCAATCACAGGAAGAAAATAAAATATGAGTGCATTGACAATATACAGTAGTATTGCAGACATGGGTAAAATAGAGCAGTAGATGAAAGAAATACTTATTCACATGCTTTTTCACCACAGCAGGTATTTTCAAGTAGATAAGCATCTAGAATTGGGTCTTATTGATAGTGCTAGCAAAGGCAAATTAATCTATACCACGTATCTCTTTTATATATATACACACATATTATTAGTATATATATGCATGTATATTATATATTATATATACAACATGGATGAATGTGTTGGCAGAGATCTCCATTCAATTTTGCATTTGTTTCTTTCAACATTAATTAATTTGAGTTTCCTGGTTCTGTGTAAGGCAATGCCTTGGTGTGTATCTAATAATGTATAAGGTCTCAGTATGTGCTACTAGCTGTTTCATTATTATGGCTTAATTACTTTCAAAAGGCTTCAGTATGATACTTTAAAATGCAAAATTTCCTGCAAAGGAAATGTCCGTCTGGTGAACTAAGTTTGACTATGTGCTTCACCTTGATAGTCACTTATGTTACTGAAGCTGCATTCTACCTACTGCACTGGGCTGCTCGTGTTTTCTAACCTTGCCCATCAGACTTAAC
This sequence comes from Chaetura pelagica, assembly GCF_000747805.2. Classification (NCBI taxonomy): domain Eukaryota; kingdom Metazoa; phylum Chordata; class Aves; order Apodiformes; family Apodidae; genus Chaetura; species Chaetura pelagica. The sequence goes on from NW_009954543.1 coordinate 1,689,378, forward strand.
AAAGTGCAATTCTGGCTGAGCCTGCAAAAGTTGTTGATTTCTTCATTTTCACTTATTCCGTGATACAATGTACCTTCTGTTTCAGCAAAACAAGAAGCAAGCACTAGCTCTATCCTTTTCTCACCTTTTCTGCAGGAGATTGTGCTGATTAAGCGTATGAGCAGCAGACTCAGGACACGCTGGCCCAGTGCATCAGCATTCTTGTTACAGTTACCCTTCTGTGGTACTGTTACCAGTGTGATGTATGTAAAAATGGTGTTGTGTATAAAAATTTTGGGAGCCAACCAAAAACTGTTTCTGTTCTTATAAATTTCTTGGCATTGGGAGTTTGTGTTTATTTTGGGAATATTCCAATTCATTTTATCATGACAGTGATTGTCTAAATTCTCAAGAAAAATGAAGTTAAAATAATTACTGTTTAAAAACAATTGCTGAAACTATTTTTTTGGGTGAAATGTATATTTTGAGCTCAACTGTAGTTTTGGATTAGATAATCCAGAGTTGACAGTAATTCTGAAAAGAACATTGAGCTGTGAAGTACAATAGGGAAAAGCTCAAGAAGCATGAGCAAATGCCTGTAGTGTGTCCTCATGTAAGTGCCTCACTCTTAGGAGGCCACCAAGAAGTCTACAGTGATTGACGTGCATTCTGGCAAAGCTTTCCACCTCCCTGCCCCCCCTTTCCCTCTGCAACCGTGTTGAAGTCAGTCAAAGTGTATAGACAAAGCTGAGTGAATACCAGTTTCCCCAGTACAGGGGCTATTTTTTCAGGAAGTCTAACTCAAACCAGATGTTTTGCTTAGACCTAGAGTTTGTTGCTGCCAAGCATCTCATCAGAGGTCAGAGTTCTGGGCTCAGGGCCCTGCTAGAATTCTTTCACAAATTGCTATTCGGTGAGGTTTTAATCCTAATGGAAAGAATAATGTGCTTGTAAAATCTGCAGTTATTACAAACACAGTATACATATTGTGGACTTCAAATGACTACATATTTCATTCCCATAAACAGGGAATGCAGATGAATGCAGTGTGTAATAGTTTTAGACGTTCAAACTTAAACCAAGTATATAGTTTATACTACTGTTAACCATTTGCATTCTTAACACGCCTGTAAAATGAATAATAATCTTGACTAACAATTGGCAGCTCAAAACAAAATGAAAAAACCCCCAGCACGTTTCAACTTGTAAGCTGTTTCCTGAAGTAAATAGAAAACTTTATGCTTTTGAGAATGTTCAAAAAAACACTCTGCTTCCTAAGGCACTAGGTTTGGCATGGATTCTTTCTTTCCTTCTTTTCTTTTTTTTCTGTATCAGTTTTTAAATAACTTGGTAGCAACATTTTATGGTCAACTTAATCTTACTTCAAGTATTTCTTCATACAGCTAATTATTCATCCCCAAAACCTCAGAGTACACTTATATGTACTCCAGCTTACTTAAAAACAAATGCTGCTGGTACAAAATGATGAGATTAAGAGGTAGTGATGAAAAATCTCACTAATTTTTATCATCTTGTTGGGAGCATTATTGATAAACTTCTGTAGTGATTCTGCTGAAGTGAAGCTTGAGTGTAAGAAAAAAAATCTCCGGTAACCTTGCTCGGGTGAAACTGAGAAAATGCATCTTGATATTGTATGAAGATTGAGATTATTATCAGAAATGGATCTATGCTGTAGAAAAACAGGGCTACAGTGTGAAATTGGACTATATAACTGATATCTCAGTACGGTGAGGGTATAATGATGAGTTGTTTGGTTTATCTTGTGTAGCATCTTGGTTTTCAGCAAACACTGCTGAAGAATCTGTTATTTTTCAACTTTGATAACTCTTCAAACTTTTAAGTCTTAAATATGTTCATTAATGTTTAATATAACTGTGCTGCTTCATCTCATTCTAATTTGTGAATTTTATGTAACTCATAAATGTGTTTTCACTTCAGTGATAAGTGTAATTAAAGATAAAGGTGGTGTCAGTCCAAAGAGTTCAGGGTATCCTATTCACATGTTGATCATAGTGATAGTCATGCAGGGAATGTGTATAAACAGTATGTCTACATGAATATCCTAAACTTTGAGACATGCTGAGGCATTCATCTGCTGTGCAATTATTTATTTTTTTACTTGTTTATAGTAAGAAAGCTGCTGAATGTTGATGGTACAGCATGGGTATTACCTTACCACGGGAAGAGGGGGGAAATCTTTTAAGTACTGGTGTAACTGTTCAGTAAGCCTTCCTATTGGCTGAATTTGTTTCATGGCATTGAATGTAGAGATTTGTGAAGTCACTTGTACATCAGTCCTGTTGCTGAAGAAGAAATTGCTGAAGCTGGTATTTGGATAGCAAATTAATTTTCAGACACAGTTTGCATTTTTCAGAGAACAGAAAAAAATAGGGGGTTTTCCTGCTTTATTCTTTAGAAAGAGGATTGTGGCCAAACTGATACTGGTAAGCTGCTTTTCCAAAATAAGTGAACACTTGTGTAAATATTTTCCCCTTGGTTTATTGAGTGTAATGACTTATGTTTGGACATACAGAACTGGATTAGAAAACTTGAGTTCTTTCAGTGGGTAGATTATAAATTTTAACTCCTTTCTGTTAGAATAAGCATTTTGATGAACTGAGACTGTTTTTTTTGTTTAGTAAGCACCTAAAACTCTATAAAGACATGCTACTTTTATTGCAAGTTGGATGATCTTGGTGCAAGTTGCTGCCTCAAGGTGAAAAAGTAAATATTAAATGTGGGTTGAAATTAAGACATACAACATAATCATTCAGATGCAATAAGAAAAAGTGGAGACAAACTGCAATATTATAAGAGAAGCTTTTTCATATTAATGAGTTTCCATTTGCCAATAATTCTGTCATTTGTAACTTGAATCATTCATCACCCCTGCAAATGGTTCTTTCAAGACGTTATTTGCAATTTTGTCTTGTGTTTTTGTCCTTGATGTTGTGAAAATGACCGTCTACTGTTACAGGAATGAAAAGAGATCTCATTCAAACATCTTTTGTGTTTCCACTTTCGGTGAAAAATGTTTTTCAAACCTGCAGCTGGTTATTTCTGCAGGAGTTCCCACTTATATTCATGTTTGATTGACATTTTGAAATGGCAGCTTTTCATGAAAAGCTGTTAACTTGTAGAATTTGGTTATGGTACTAAGACAGACTGACTTTGTTCTACTGTTGGGGCCTGTCCAACCTAAACACACCGCTGCATCTGAATTTAATAGTGCTACTCAGCACAGAGAGCATGAGCTTTTTCCTTTTTTTTTTTTTTTTTTTTTTTTTTTTTTTTTTTTTTTTTTTTTTTAACACTGGTGCTCCTGATGTGTTTTTGAACCTGACCTGATAAGTACTCATCCTGATATCTTTACTATCAGTAATTGGGTTAATTTGCATTCTGCTTTCTTCCTCTCCTGGGCGAACATGTTGTGCTTCCATAGTGCTCCTGATGTGTTTTTGAACCTGACCTGATAAGTACTCATCCTGATATCTTTACTATCAGTAATTGGGTTAATTTGCATTCTGCTTTCTTCCTCTCCTGGGCGAACATGTTGTGCTTCCATAATTTGAATGATGGACTAATGTGTTTTCATTTTACATCATGAAAATAAGTGGAAAATGTTTTTAATGACTACAAATGCTGCAGCGTCTGTCTTAACAGAGCAGTGACTACCTGCAGCATTTATTACTATTTATTTTTGAAGTTTTGGGTGTGAGGGCAGGCTTATGGTCTTAAGTCTTCTGAGCAATGATTATTTAATTTATAGTAAAAAACTGAGTAAGCAATGCATAGCATAATCATGCTGCCCTTTTAAATCTTCTAAAGAAGGATATAAAAGTACCCATATATGTTGACTGAGAGAAAGGGCAATATTTTTAGCTTTGAAATAGATTGTTTTTTACATAAAGGAACTGAAAAAATGGATGAGCATCCCTGGTATCCATGACTGTCTACTGTTGTTTAACTCAAGTGTGAGAAGTATAACATGGGAAATATTTTGGGTTTTCCAGAGATTAATTATACAGTCCTGTAAATTTGTATGATGTGTATGAAGGGAGCATTTGAATCATGTTTTATAAGGAGGTAAATAATAGTTTCATTGATTCCACGTGATCTTATATTGCTGAGCTGCTGATGAATTAGAAAACTTTTTTTCTGCATACCACAGTTAGAATTTCTGATCAACGTTTCTCTTACCTGGCTAATTACTTTTTTGAGACCTTTATAGATTTGCACCTACCGATGGTGATACACAAATTGATATACTCATCCAACTCCTTGCTGCTGTAGTTTGTTTAGGATGCTGAGAGGGTATAAAATGTAAAAAGTCCTGCTTATGGGTCTGTGCAAATGTCTCTCAAGTAATTTCCAATGTGGCAATGGATCAGCCATGTTGTGATTAATTATAAAAACTTGCTGTGAAATAAAATACTATTTGCTTGATCCTTTTCTTTAAAATTAGCTAGACTAAAGTGAATATTTTCTCTGATGCCCATTTTGTATTTCTAAATTTTAAAGTTAATTTTGGTGTACCAACTGGAAGATAAATTTGATGTTGAAGAACCAGTGTTTACAGTTCTGTCTTGCAATTTTGAATGAACACTTGCAAGCTTCATCTGAACTTTCAAAGTAAAAGTGAAAGTGTCCTAGTTGCCACCCAGAGGTTATTGTTAAAAACTAATACAGGCCGCCGCTATTCCTGCAAGCAAAGACAGGATACATGGCTACAAGCTTTTCAGTATACCCTTAAGGTCACTGTGAAATACTAGACCAATTGAATTAAATGGCAAACTGCCCACTGACTTTAAATGGAGCCAGGATTTTGCCCTTTAACTTTATCAAGCCCTAAGGGCAAGCAGATTTCAGTCTTAAAAAGACCAAACATGGCAGTGTTTCAAAGGAAAGTTGAGCTGTTGTGAATTTTGACCCAAACTGTGCAAAATGCAGAGGGCAGCACGAGGACCTTGGCCTGCACTTGGAAGTACAAGTGGTATGGGTAAATGTCTACTGTCCTGTTGGGTGGAGTGAAAAGTGGTTACCATTTTGCAATACTGTCTTCCATGTCTTCCGTAGGAAAACATTACTTTCATGTATTATTTATTGCAAATGAGCATTCTTGGTTTAAAAATGTGTAGGAGAATACAGAGTGGGGGAGACTAACCAATGTGCCGCTACTTTACACTGTGTGGAGTAAAACAGGTTGGATTTTTTCTTACACTCTCCCAGAAATAGGACTAAACATTTAAAATAGATACTTTTCTTTTTAATTTTCTTTATTACATATTTACTTTTAATTTCTAGTATTCCTTCTTTAGGATTCTGTGATAAAGTTTCAGTACTGTGTATGGTCATTTCATATAGTGTTTGGTTTTTTTTCAAGAAGGATCTGTTAAGACAATGTTTGTCAGTAAGTTTAAAGATTGAAACATTAGAATGATATGCTGTCATGGAAATCTTAGATTGCAAGATAAAACATTAAAGAAATCACACATTCAGGGTCTTCAAACTCACTTGTTTTACAAGAGCAAGTGTAATACTTACTTGCAACCCTCTAAGTACTGTGTGTTATTACAGAACAAAAGGGAAATTCTTTGAGCCTGGACATTTTCTGCCACATTGATTTGGGCAGAACTAAACGTCCTTGTAACATTTTTTTTCCTCTCTAATTCACTATTTTGACTTACCGAACCTTATTTCAATTTGACTTCCTCAACTCATATAGAAGTGTTGCTGTGAATGAAATCATACCTGTTTGCTCCCTTATGAATAGCATAAATTTAAATAACACAAAACCTCAAAGTAGGTAGGTTGATAATCTGGACATTCTTTGTAAGTATTAAAACCCTCCATGTCTATTTAGATTTTTTTTTTCTCCCACCCATTAT
>NW_009954543.1:1695478-1773545 GCF_000747805.2 Chaetura pelagica
TTCCTGCTGTGTAGTCCTCTTTCATTTTATTTTAATTGGGCTGATGGATTCAACTATATAATAATGAACTGGCAGTGGGAAGTTAAGGAGATTTTATTTCCATTATGTCCTTCTAAATTACTGCCTCTTCAGTAGAAGATGTTTATATCAGTGACAGGTCCCATTTATTCCTAAATTACAGTGAAACACTCCTTTTAATCTTTATTAAGACTGTTCTAAGGCATCATTCCTAAACATGCTGTCAGTCTTGCCTTCTCAGAAAGTATAAGTTGACAGCGTTACCTGCTGTCTTCTGTCCCTGCAACTGCTTCTCTCTACAGTGGTGTAGTAAAGCCATGTTGATGAATGTTATGTGTATATGTTATTATGAGTTAATGTTTTAGGGGTATCTCAAGTAATTCTGTTTTTGCCATGGCTTTTCCTTACATGCCTGAGAGCCATTGTTAGAAGTACTTTACTCTGAGTAGCACTGATGAATAACCAAGGTATTTTGATGAAAACAGTTGTAAGTGTGGGTAAGAAGAGTAATGGTGCAGATTTTGGCCTCAGGTGTGTGCAAAACAGTATGTCCATGCTCTTTATTTTCTCAGGTTTCCTTCCTTCAGTGTAAACATCATTAGACCATCTTTCTGTTGTACCACATCCTGAGACCTTATCCTATGTTATATATAATTTCTGAGCTCTGTTTAGTAAGCCACTATGCTGCTTCCATAATTTTTCTGAAAATCCATTGTTATAAGCAAATGGCATATTTAAATGTGGTGCATGGTTTAGTTCTCCAGAGCATGAAGAAGTATGCTAGTCTCTCTGAATGTCTGCATCCTGAAGTTTAGAGATACATTTCAGAATGGCTTTTATTGTGGATGGGGTTTTTTTTTCATTTTAAGTTCCGGTCATAAATTGTGAGGTACATAACTAAGATAAATAAAAATAGATTAATGTATAAATGATTTAAATATATGTCCGTTTTATGAAACATTTGAAACAAGTGTAGTAGGCTTCTGAAAACACCAGTGTGGATTTACATTCATAGTATCTGAAGAGACAGCAAGCTGGAACTGGACTCTTAGATCAAATTAATTTTGTTGCTAAAATTCCAGGCTATTGTGTAATAAAGTAATTTTTGTATAGCAGTCTGTTTGCAGAACTTGTGCTGCTTCTGGGTTGGTAGCCGTTGGAAATGTTCTACTGCTGCAGCTGTCCAAGAGAGTTCTTTCAGTGGCTAAGACTTGCAGACAAATTTTTCAGATAAAGAAAATGCTTATTTTAGCGTGATGAGGTGCAGCGTGTGTGTATGGGAAGAGAAAAAGGAAGAAATTAAACTTTCCTGAAAAATCTGAATCATGAAGTATCCATTTATATTCTGAGGCATTAGAATTGAATGATGGAAAAGGCTGAAAGTACTTAAAGAAGATACCTGTGCATAACCCATCGTGAAGAACATTATCAGTTGTAGCTTCTTGTTTGTTGTTACAAGTATAAATTCAGAAGTGGCTGATGTGGCTGGGAGCTTTTTGTCTTCTTTTGAGAAACATATTCAAGAGGAACTAATTATTTCTTTCATGTGATGTGACCTAACGTAGAGTCTATGTGCAACATTCTCTTCCCATTTTCCTTAATATCCATATTTCAGTATACTTTGCACCAGGCTTCCATACCTTATACATAGAGGTCATTGGTATGCATGTTACTTGAACCATTTTGTTGTTGGTTTCTAGTTCTCTTTTAGAAGCATACATGCTATAATAAAAATCTGCTTCTCATAAGTCACATCTAAGTTAAAAGAAAAATACAACCCACAAACAAAAACAAAACTGAAGTACTGGCCTTTCCCCCCCTGCTTCCCCCCATACTATTACGAAGTCAGCATCTTAGGAATATACTTAACTGAAACAATTTTGAAGCCATTCATCCTATCTGGTTGGGCATGTAAGGTGGTCTAGTTGATACTGCTAGCTATCAAGTAGCAGCAGCAGAATTTGGCATCAGCTTTTGGAGACACTTTTTTTTTCCCCTCTGCTAGGATTTAACTACATCTGTGGTATAGGTTTCTTTTCCAACCTCTTGTCCAGACCTTAAACCTATTACTCTGAGGGAATAGTCTAGTTGCATCTAAATCTTAATTCCTACTTGAAAATAACTTAAAGCAGGACAGCTTAATTTTTATCACTGAACTGGGCATATGAGTGCTTCCTCTGGAACAGGATGTAGTGAATTCAGTTACAGCACCTTTTTTTTTTTTTTTCTGACGCCAGCTGTGATAACCAAGAGAATTGCTTAATGAGAAGAGGTTATTTCCTTCTAAAGTGAAGAGTATTTAGAGTTATGTTTTAATTGTTTCCCATCTATGCATGGGACACACAAAACAAAGATACGAAAATGTTTGTAAGTTGACCTGAGCCATGCAATCAGAGAACCTAGCAACTACTGCATGAACATGATAAAAGACTGGAGAGGTAAAATGTCTGCTGTTTGCTTCTGGCTAATGATGCTCAGGTTGCAGACAGGAATTGTGATCCTTTCTTTTTCATTCACTACTTCTTTCATTTAGATAAATTACTTATCTTATCTTAGATAAATTAAGTTTTGTGGGTTTGAGTTGTCACCTGTAAAACTGTGATTCTTTTCAGGTACCTGTATCTCAGTAGTGTGGAATTTAATGGTTCTGTTGTGTTTGTGGTTGTGTGGCTGTGACAGGGGAGGTTATTGCCATTCTAACTTCACAATATCATAGCAAAACCAGAACTGTTAGTGTAAGAAAATATCTCCCAGAAGTTCTGTCACCTACAGGTCAAAGTAGTCTGAATAAGTACACCAAAAGCAAAAGTCACCACTTTGTATCTCTGGACGACCAATTAGTAGCCTTTTATTCTGCCACTGAAAGTTTGGAAGAAGTTTGGAGTATTTTAATTTCTTAATGATTTATCAAGTTTGCCTAAAACTTGTTTTGGTTAAGCTTTAGATCCTTTATTTCTTTTTTTTTTTTTTTTTAAATAAAGATTTTTCAAAGGAAACGGAGGTAATTTTTTAAAATTAATGATGCCGTAATCTGCAATCAGATAGTCATACATGCAAAATTTAAAAGTTCCAGCTTTTTAAGTAACTTGTAAACTATTTAATTCAGTAATTGGAATGCAATGAATATTTGCAAATTTTCCACTAGAGAATATGCTTGAAAACTTTATGTTCCAAGCAAGTTTTATTAATTTGTTGCACTACAAAATTTGATACTGTTTTACATGTTTACAAATAAATTAAACACTATATTTTTGTAATGTTTTAAGGAAGCTTTTTGAAGGAATTTCCAGACCTTGAATGAAAGTAAGGGTCACGTTATGAGGCCACAAATCACAGCATCTGTCAGGGATGCTGGCAAAATAAGTGCTCTTTGATTTGTGCTTTTCCCTCTGACCTGCTGAGATATTATTTGTTTTTTTAAAAAATGTGTATTTCAAGAATACTCAACTGCTATTTCAATATACAGGGTAATGCATGCAATATTCTTGTTATACTGTTCTACTAATTCATTTTGATTTCTCGCTTTTTATATTATGCTAATCATTTTAGTAGTCATGATCATATACTGTCAATAGTGATAGTGGTTCTGAAATGTCTCCTGCTTTTAGAATGAGAGAATGTTGATGTCCTCCGTCACTTCCAAAAATTGTCATTGAGAACTTGATTTTTTAGTGCTGACAAGTTAGTTCAGCTAATTTATTCAGTCCTGTCAACTTTGCAGCCTCCAATATGCAAACATTTTGCTTATATATGTAATAGAAATGGTACTAAGTGTATGTTTTAATACAAATTTTGTTAAGCTTAGTGCACAGCAGATTTTTTAAAAAAAGCACAAACTCTCTACATCATAGAGTTGGGTTTTTTATCAATTATTCATGCTTTTGCTTTAAATATAACTTGCTGTTATATGTAATGAGCGGTGTTGAAATTGGTTTCAGCTATCAAAGATGTGAGTGACACAATGGATGCTTATGTGTTCTGCCTGTCAAATCTGTAAACGCTGGTACTGAACAAACTTCTGTTTTCTCACATGTTTCCTGGTTTTCTGTCAGCTTTCAGTCTTCATGGGTCATTCAATAAACACTACCCTGGGTGACTTTTTTGAGCTGCCATATGTCAATCAAAATGAATTGCATGCTTTTTACTAAGCAGAGAAAATAAGCTGGCTTTCTTTGAGTTTGGCTGTGCCTTCTCCAGGACTGTCTTCCTTTCTGTTTCATTCCTAGCTTATTTTTGCCTTTAGCTATGCCATGGAAGAGGTTGGGGATGCAGGGGGGGAGAGTACTTGATGAAAGCAAAGGAGGTGCCAAAACTGAACCAGCAGGATTTGAAAGTGTTCTTTAAGCATATTGAATTTGAACTAATCTGCTTTTAAAAAAAAAAAAAGGTGGGGGGTGTGGGTAGGGTGGAGGGGTTGAAGAAAGTCAAGTTACCCAAAAACTTTTCCTAGCAAGTGTTTCAGGAGGTGGTGTCACATTAAAGATTTTTTTTTTTTCCTCTTAGCATGACTAATTCTATTGCTTTGGGATTAAAAAACTGCTAAATGTCATAGTTTTGTTTGGCATATACATTTTTATCTAATGAGGGAATAGATATTTCATTGTATTAAAAATATTCTTGGTGCATTGCTGATATGAGTCATTTGGCATAGCAATTGCTAAGTGTGTTTGTCTACAAAGTTTGAGAAAACAAGTGAGTGAAACAAATTGTTTGTATTAGAAATCTAGGATGTAATAAAATATGTATCAACTGCACAAATCTTTCCTTTCTAGAAAAAAGCCCTTAAACTATTTAGCACTTTTTAGGTAGTTTTAAAAAATATTCCAAGAAGTACATTACTCCAGAGAAAAACTCCAACATGTCTTCAGTGGATCTGGAAAGAAGCCTTTGTATTTATATAGGCTTTTACTAAGCTCTTAACATCTCCTGGAAGCTCCCTTTGCTCTGAGTGAGGCTGGTGGGAAATTTATATCCAGGTGCTGCTGTTCCTCACCTGGGGGTTGGATGATCAGTGACTTCAGACTAAACAGAATTTCCACATGCAACCGTACTCACTAAGGCTTCATTCATGTCTTCTGTCTTATCACTTAGAAGTGTCTTGTCTTTCAGCAATGTGATCTATGAAACTCCATTCCTGGTGGGTCTTTGTTTCATCTCTCTGTAGTATTGCAAGGTATCTGCTATATCTGTAGAGCTTTAAAAGCTGCAAATACAGTTTTGGACTGAAATTGAAATGTAGGCTTTCCACCAAGCAATTTGGGAGAACACTTTTTATACTTACTGGAAAAATAAAATATGCCACTAAAATCTTCAGGAGTTCTGTGGCTGGTTATAATTGCAATTCAGGTTGCTGCCCCTTATTTTCATAACAATATATGTTGGAGAAAACTGGCACCTGCTCTGGAAAGGGGAAGATGAGATTTGTATATTTGTCATTTGCTGCAAGCTTGCTCAAGTCAAAGGTTTGAATTTGTGTAATTCTTAGCAATCTTACTGCCTCTGTTCAGACAGAAGCAGAAGTAAGATGAATTCCAGCAGCTTGCAAGTAACTTTAAGCATTTACTTGATCAAGTGTACCTTTTTGTTTTAATTTTTTAATATCAGAGCTGGCAGACTTTGTTTTTGTTTTATCATTTTCTTTGAATATATAGATCCATTTCTCTCTCTCGGGATATTTCAGTAATAGTAATATGCTGTTAAAATAAACAGAATTTGGATTTTTGAAAACAAGAAATGAGTCACAGTTAAGTACATAGGATAACAATATATACTGTAAAAATATAACATTTGGAGAAACCACAAACAATCTTCAAAAGAAATTCTTGAACTTGGATCCTTTTATCAAACATCAGAGGGATAAGCTTGTTTTCTTAGAATCTAACAGAAAGGGATTTTCCAGAGGACGCTAGAGATTAAAAACCCCCACCCAAACTTTCCAACATTTCCACCTGACATATTAGGTGCATTTTTTTTTTTTCCTAATTCTACGCATGGAAAGGTACTTCTCATTAGACTATTTGTGTTACCCTGGTCCTGCTGTACGTAAGGGCTTATCACACATGCATTTTGCTTTTGTGGTTTCACAAGCATTTGAAATGCAGCTGATTGTATGTAGGCCACAGCACTAGTAGAGACTGTTTTTCCCCTTTTTACATTTTAAAACACATTTCCATGGATTGAATCTCTAAAATAATATAATTCTGAGCTTTGCTTAGGATGTGTTGTCCCACCTAATTTCTCATTCAGTAAATGTCATCCAGGCTGCACAGTTATACCACTTTTTAAAGAAAAGAAGTATTTTTTCAAGAGTTGGTTAGTCTCTCATGCCAATATTAAAATTCATGGACATAGAAGTTAATGGTAGGTACCAAGAAAATAATGTTTTATGAGGTGCTAGAAGTGTTTCAGGACTTAATGCAATTTTACTTCATTGAACGCTGACTTTTGGATTCAAAGGCCAAGTGAGGAATAACTTGATCAAAAACCAAAATAGATTGTCTGACGTGCAGCTTGGTCTTATTTAGGATGAATGTTGATCTTGTTGTAATACTGTAATGCCAAACCCGGGTCAAGAACCTGCAGTTTGTTGCCCAGTCTTGGGAACTCTTCCCCTCCCCACTGCTTTGTGACCAGCATCATTAGGTCATGTCTGCACTGCATTGGTAAGCTCTGCTGGGTACGAGTAGTTGTTGTTCAACTGTGTTGGAAGGTGCCTTGCTTGGCTCTTGGGCACAGTAAAGTAATAACGATGCACAGGCTGGTCGGGTCGATGTCTGCTAATGTTTGTAAATGTAAAATAATAAGTCTTTAATAATTACTGTGTGTTGCAGTAGAATTTTAAGCTATTTGAATTTGTCTTTTGGAGAGATGTGCAATCATACTGTATTTTCTGAAGTTACTTTTTTTTTTTTTTTAGGGAACTAGGAAAAGGTTACCAAATGCAGAATAGTTTGGTGTATTGTTTTACTATTTGTGGGGTTTTTTTAGGTTGCCAAAGGTAAAGAGCTTAGAGCTGTAATTTACTTACATGTGAAAGCTACCAGTTAGGGTTGTTCTAGTCTAGCACTAATAAAACTAGTGTTTAGTGTGTTTGATCAGGCAAAGTCGGCAGTTACTGTACCGGTCCACCATCTGTGCTCATGTAGATTGACTAACTACAGGCTGTGGGCTTCATGTGAGCAGTGGTTCTTTGCCTTGATAAATTTGTCATCCTAATGACAAATGCAATTTTACAATGTCTGTACTGGTGTACTGCTAGCAATAATAGAGCTATGGAAAACAGCTTTCAATTTCAGTTGTAGTAGCATCCTCTTAAGGACCAAATAGCTTTTTAGTGATGTTAATTATTTCCAGTGAGTGTTTGTGGCTCTCGAAACTGAGTGAAAGAACAACCCCTTCTCTCTGCTTTGTACCATATAAAAAGAAAAGATAGCTGAGGTATTGGGGATAAAATAATAGGACAAAACTATAATGTGCATCATATGACAATTGTTCTTGAGTGTTAAACATTCTGTGCTGTGTTTAGTGAAAGTACATGAAGTTAAGTTACGCTGGTTTTTTAGCATGTGTTTTCAGAATGGTGGCTTCAAAATATGCAATATAATATTATTTTTCTGGTAATTTTAATAAAATTGTCACAGAGTAATTGAATTTTTAATCATGACCAGAAATCAGAACAGCAGCCCCTGATTTTCTCCCAGATTCATGAATCTGAGTTACATTTGGGATATTTGGGAAACTCGTTATTAAAATATTAGAAAAATGTAATGCTTGAATTTCATTTATTGATCAACTGTTGCAGTTTCAATTAAGCAAATAATGTTATGTATCTTATTCCCTGGCTCACTTGGTAATTTCTTAGAAAATAATTACTAAAATGTTTACAGTGTCTGATACTTCTAAGGGCAGATTAATGTTTATAGTCTTCCCCAAACAGATGTCTAAGCACTTTCTAATACTACCTGTGAAGAACTGTGGCTTTGTTTTCTGGAAAGTTATAAGAAAGATATAAGAAAGATATAAGAAAGTTCACAGATATGCACTGGACATCCTACAGTTTGTGACAAGTCCCTTACTTCTGCTGCCCTTAGTTTCCATAAGCTGGGGGTATTAATTCTTTTTACTGCTTGAAGAACATAATACAAAACAAAGTCTGCTCCAGATCTGCTATTCCAGCAGTGAATATTTTAACGGTAGTTTTCTTCTGAGTATCCTTCTAATAAAAGCTTGATGATTTATTCAGATGGTAAATTCAAGATGATGTTTGAAAATCATACCAAAGGGACATGCTTGTATTTGTTAGGGATGGCTGTCAGAGCACCTCTTGTGTGTGACTCTGAGGAAGGATGTTCCTTATACTAATGGTTCAGCTGACATGAAGGAGCTTGTTTCTTGTGGTTTTATAAGGGAACCTGGGGGGACAGTTGTGATGTTTGTTCCACAGGTAAAGGCACTTAATAAGTAAGAGTTTTTCTGATTAAAAAGACAATACTTAACAGTTATAGCAGAGACAGCCTCATGCTTAGGGGTGGTGCATTCAGACTTAGTGTTAATTTTAAAATGTTTTATTTAGGAGGATTTGCAAGGGTTCAGCTGATGCAACTATCTGCCATGTGGGTGTGTGGAGGGGTTGTTGGAGGCTGTGGAGCTTAAAATTCTGCATACGCACACTTTGAAAATAGCCTTGTGTATTGGACTTGGGCTTTGTGTGTGCAGGTTTTATTCTAATGTATTTAGTTCAGCAGTTAGAAGGATTCCTGTCTTTACAGACCTGTTGCAGCTAGTGAGTAGAAAGGAGTAGGTGTGCTTCTAATAGTGTCTGAATAATCTGATACCACCCCAGTGCATATAAATAGTATGTAAAAGTATATAATATAATCTAACCTATGATATTTGAGAAGATATGTGATGTTTTTGGAAGACTGGAAAATGCACTGCATTTTAAGCCTTTTCAAAGTGCATCCTGTTAGCAGTAGAAGGTCTTGACAATGACAGTGGAATGATAAAGGTTTTAATTAACTACTTTTAGAAATTAAATTTGTAACACTTCTCTGTGCTTTATATCAATCTAAAGAGGGATGTGAAAATTTCTTCATCATTGCAAACAGAAACTGATGGTCAGTAGCTGCATCTTGGAGGCAGATTTGCCATCTGGAAAGTTTTCCTAGCATTTGCAGCTTATCATTCACTAGCTGAATGTGTTTTACTTCTGTGAGGTGTTGGTAGCTTAGGGATTGTTTCAGCTGTGCTGTCTTATGCTTGTCCTACCCACTCACTTTTTCTTTATCTATGCCTTCACATACCTGCTGTGGTGTCCATTCCAAGCAATAAAACTATTACGTGTTAGAGTAATATAGAAGAGCAACTTGCCCAAGTCTTGTTTTGTTTTTTTAATGGTGACTGTCAAGCAGCAATAAAGCTAAAGTATTAAAATAATCTTGAGAGACCCGAGAACTCCTGGCAAAAGAAATAAACACGTGAATATTACAGGTTTTCCAAATTGTGTGTATTCTGTCACTCAAATTTTACACAAACTATTACATCCACAAGCTTAAATCTTCAGATAAGTGCCCAACTTTGAATTTGAAACTGAAGATATGTGAGCAGTTGTCTATCTCATGCTAGCAGCTATTTCAGGACACTTCCATTTGTGATATGTCTTTTCCTTGTTTGCAGGGGGAGTATAGTTGGCTAAATTGCTATCTAAACTCACTTTCAACAGAACTGGAAATAAAGCTCTTGCTGAATCAAGTCTCATCCAAAGGACTGCTTAAAAAGATTAGGCCAAATCTCTGGGTTTGCTTACCTTCTTTGCTACACCCTGTGCTCTAAGGCATTGTAGAGACAATGATGAATGTCTCAATTTTGAATCACATAACTGTGTGTTACTCCTTCTGAAGTACAAACATCATCTTAAGAAATTAGGTGCCTGTGTAATACATTGGCATAAGTTTTATGATTGTTTCAATTAGTAACCACTATTTATTAAACTACCAGTATTGGTAGATGGAAGTTGATCCTGTTGGCCTGTTAAATTTAACTGTGAAATCTTTAAAAGATCTGAATAGCTTAGAAGATAAAACAAAGTAGTGAATGAAGTGTTTAGTGTCATGGCTTGAATCCAGGCTGATGTCCTAAATTAATGCATCATGAAACCAAAACAGATCAACCCAGATTTACATGAGTGACGTATAAGAGCCCTGAAGCTAAGACAACATAGTGATTGAATTAGCTCCTGCATTTAGAAAGGATTCTTCCTCCCGGTCAGACTTCTAAGTGCTGATGGGCTTGTGTGGGGAACTAAAAGTTATAGATTGAAGTATGCCTACATTGTAGAGAAAAGAAATCTTAGAGCTTCAGAACTTTTATCTTTGACAAGTGTGACTGTTTTTTTCTAAGGGGGCAAAAAAGGGGAAATACTATGAACAGTAATGGAAAAACTGGAAGAATTTGCATTAGCAGTGCTTCAGTCAAGGACCTGCCAATCTTCCCAGAAATATCTGTTTAAAATCTGAAACATTTTGTTGCTGCGGGGCTGATATGTACCTTATGCATTGCCCACCCTCATACAATACCTGGCTTGTTCTTTTAGTAAATAACTGTACTGCAGTGTGATGCTCATAAAGAGGACAATTTTGCAGACATTTGTGCGTGCAGGTACAAAAGTACAACATTTGTGATCCTTTCTCTAAATACCTTATTTTAAAATACTGACTATTTTTTAAAAACTAATGTTATAGGCCAATAAATATCAGATTAAAGAAAAGATATAATTGATGAACAGAAGCATTGCTTCTTTTAGATAATCATTATGTTTTTAATATAGTTTTCATTTTACATGCTGCAGGAAATAGTTATTAAACTAAATACAGTAATGTGAAGAGTGTTTTATTCTAGGGATCAGTATCATGACAAAGGTAATGCAAAGAGGTACTTTTTAAAGTATTTTCCTTCAAAGAGGCAAATATTTTTTAAGTATTTTCCCTCAAAGAGATACATTAAAAAATGTTCTACAATTTGTTTTAACTGGTACACTCTGGTTTTAGCTTTACCCTCAGATAAGATACTGATAAGTTTCAGCAACTGTTTTGTTAATGTCAGTGTTGTTTGCAGTTCTTATTTATGTACACTTGGATATTTCAGTAACCTGATATCTCCATTTTTGTTTCTCAGCATGATGTATCACAGACTTTGCTCAAAGCAACTCTGGACAGTGTGGTTGAAGAGTGTGTCAGCTTTGTAGGAGTTGATATTAACATCTGCTCAGAAATACTATTAAGGTGAGTCAAACATTTTCCTATTCCAGTAATTACATGGCTCTGGATCACAGAGTCTCTGTTTAGTCTGCCATCAGACTGAAGCTCAGCTGGAGCAAATGGCTCTTGTGTTAAACTTCCAATTACATGAAAATGACACATTAAGACAGTATTTCACTGGATCATTAAGAGTCAGTTTTTAAGGTTATGTTTTTCTCCAGAGTAAAACTATTCTATGGAGAAAAAGTTATTTAAAAATTTTGAACCAACATTGCAGTTTTAGAAAAACTTAATATAATTAACTTGTGTTTTTACACTGAGAAAAGGATTTTCAAATGTACTTTCTGTCTCTTAGAAGGTATTTTTATAGGAACTGTTAAGTGGAACAGGTTGTAAAAGTTGGGTGAGGAAGGGAGAAAAGGAAAGATTTAAGGGGAAACTGCTGAAAAAATTATCCACTTTGACTAACTTTTATATTTTTTTAATAAGTAAATATGCTGTATTTACTTGGAAAATGTGTTCATTCTCTGTTTTGAATGTGTAGAATTGAGAAACATTAGGCTGAACAGCCTCTCAGAAGAGCAAAGGTTTACTGTCATCTATCGTACAGTGGAAGAAAAAGAACGTCCATAATTTACATAGTGACAATTATATTTGGTATCAAGATACGTAGCTAGCTCTCTTTAATTTTTTAACCCTTTAATTCTTGAAAATGTCTTTCCATACTTTGAAGAAGCTCTATGTTTATTCTTTTGTTTTTCCACTTTGTCTTCCATATTCTTTTTCTGTGTATGTATCTGATTCTTATCCAGACTCCTGATTTACCTTCTGTCTTGCCTTCTTTCAGACTTAGATCAGCTATGAGTAAGAAAAACAACAATACCTACTGGTAAATGAAGCTGACCAGCTTTCATTCACGAATAAAACCTTACCTGAGCAAGTGCAGTGGGTGAGCACTGTGGCTCTTCTGCAGGGATTACAACTATATTGTGCAGTTCAGCAGAGGGCACAAGTCTGAGGTGCTGCTGTGTCTCCACAAAACCGTAAACATGGAGTGACACTGTTCAGTTATGGTTACAGGTGGTAACCATGTAGTCTAAATAACTGGTCTAATTTACTTGGCTTTTAAGCCTCATATTCCCATGCTGCATTGAGTTCTGAATCTAACTTTATCCTCAGCCATTCAATTTTGCTGTTCAATATAGACACAGTCAAAGTTTTCCACAGATGTGCAGTGTGTGAGATTGTCACCCTAGCTAGGATATACCATGAACAGGACTTTCAGTTCATGCTTTCTGACATATTAAGTATGCTTATTGGCACATGTTACAGGTGGAAGGAGTGACAATGCTACAGTATGTGCATTACTGCTGAGTACCATGCTTGAAAGAGTTGAGCTCGTCAGTGAAAAATTCTGTGAATTCAGTGTCATGTTCCTTTGTCAGCCTAAGTAAACTGGATTTCAAAATGTTTCTAAGATTTTTTCGAGAAAATTCCATTCCTAATCATTAATATTTTTTCTATGGTTAAAGGTGTGTCTCTCCAATTTAATCCTGAGGTTTCACCAACTTCAGATTATTTTTTTTCTTTTACTTGAGGGTGAAAATAAGGGAAAGATTTAATTTATTTTCCTATTTTTTTTTTTTACTATTCTGGCGAGGTTTGCTTGTAGTGTTTTTTTAGATTTAGCCTGTGACATTCCACAAACAGGTCTCTGCTGCCATTGATTTAAAGCAATGGCATCTGATTTATAGAGCCAGATGGGTGGCATATCCTTCTGTAGTGCCAGGAGTAACTGCCCACCACAGCTCCTTTCCCTCTTTCTATGAATAACATGCTCCATACACAGAAAGTTGTACTCACAGGTACCTACAGAAAATGTGCAGCAAGCCCACTGCTTCCTGAAAGAGCTTGGCTAGCTGCAGTTACTCTTCACAGGTGAGTTCTTTGCCAGATCCGAGCTGGCCTCGTGCAGCCTGTTCCCAGCTGCTCTTTTATCTCAAGAGCAGCTGAGAGAAAAGGAACAAGCTGTGTGGGCCTGTGAAATTGTGAGAGGAAGGCAAGCTGCTGCCAGCCACTCTCCTTCTGGATAGCAGACGTCAGCCCTTCATGTTGGGGCAAGGTGTTGTGGTACCATTGGAACAGAATAGCTGAGAGGGGGCTGTTCTCACAGGAACAATATATCTGTCCTGAAGCCTCCTCCCACGTCGTTTCCTGAAGAGGGCAGCTGGGGGCAGGCCATAAGACATGACAAACTGAATTGGCATTGCAGAAATAGCGAACAGATCATAAATTACATGTCCCTGCCTTACTGGTTAGGTATGTGCAGAGCTGTATTGCTGTACCAAGTTTTGTTGACCCGATTGGATTCCTTCCACAGAACTAAGAGAATGGATCCTTTTTCCGATGATGCCTTTGGTCTGGGAGTCTATTTGCAAATTTCCTAGCTGTTTTTAAGTGAAAGCCAGATTTTAATCTGTGTATCCCGGTAATGGATAGGACTTGTATGAATGACTGCTCAATGGTAATAAATGTGTTCTGTAACTTTTTCTCTTAGGCACATTGCAGGACTGAATGCTAACAGGGCTAAAAATATAATTGAATGGCGAGAGAAGAACGGACCATTTATAAACAGAGAACAGCTCAAGGAAGTTAAAGGTCTAGGTCCCAAATCCTTCCAACAGTGTGCTGGCTTCATTAGATTCAATCAAGAATATATAAAGAACTTCTGCAGGTAATAGAGATGTTGGCTGTCTTGACAAGATTATCCAAAACACTATGAGAAAACTTCTTTCCTTTCTGTTTTTTATTCAGGCTGGATATTTGAGGAATGCCAGAACTTTTCCCTTTGAAAGACAATATCGTAACAAATAAAACTTCTTTAAGTCAGTAGTTGAACATAGGTTTTTCACTGAATTATCACATTTTATTAGCCTAATACTGTAAGTCAGGGTTTCTATAAGTTTAATTTCAAATTCTGCCACTGAATTGGTAGAAGAAATTTGGTGTGCAGCAGTGTCATGATCTGAGATATTAAAACCTTACGGTCTTGTATTTCAGGCATAATTTAGATATTTGTAAATTTATTTTGATGTGGTAAAAAAAATACTTTGCAAAACATAATAGTAGTAAACTAGAGTGGATTTTTGGAGAGTTTCAATGTTGTTGCCTGGAGAGAAACAGTTGAACAAGCTGCCTGGACCAAGTTCTGTCTGTGTTATACTCCTGTACCTAGCAAGCCAGATGTGCCTGCCTTGTATCTCAAATGCATAAGAGGCCCTTTACCAACTCCAGTTTGTCAAGACTGAGTCATCCTTTTCCCCATCATTTCATTCCCTGTATCTGTACCAAGCCTTTCCTGCTTGTGACCATTCATTGTACTTCTCTTCACCTGAAATCCTTCCTCTCCACAACTGAAGTGCCCTTTCTTGGGCAACATCTCTTCTCCTAAATTTTCCATTTCTTCTTCCAACATAAAGATGTAAGAAAGGGTACAGTGGTAGCACCATCCCTACCCTTTTGCCGCTGACTCTTCTCAAAAAATATTTTCCTGGGAAGCGCACACTATTTTTTAGCCAACGCGATGCTCAGAAGCGATTCCCTGTTGCTGCTGGCCGAACAGCACACGCGTAACTTCCAGGCAGGAGGTAGGCACATTAGGACTGGCTGGCTGCCCGGGTGGAAGGTATACAGATTGGTTGCCCATCTGGCAGGGAGGTACATGCTGCAGGCCAAGTGGTGCACGCTTTAAGCACCAGAAGACCAAAGAAATTGCTTTCAAGGCTGTAGATTATCGATAGATCTTATATTGTGCAGGTCTGTTCTAGTCAATGCTACAAAACAACAGAGGAGCTGGCACCATAATTTTTTTTTCCAAAAGTTCACTGGTGAAATGTTTAAGAACATTGGCTTTTTTTTTTTTCCTTGATGGAGCATGCTCCTGGTGTTAGTCAGATTCAATAAAACTTGAGAACACTGTATAACCCAAGAAATCTGCTGTAGCTTTGGAATCTGAGGCCAAAATAAACCTGTAACACCACCACCTCCACGTTTCTTGTGGGCCCAGGTGGCACAACTGAATGTTTTTGAAATAGGCTTTGAGAATGTTTCATTTTTGTCCTCTCTAATCATGTTGATGGCTGTAGAGTGCTGTGTAGATTCATTTTTTGTAGTTTGTACTTGCAGGCCAACAAATAGTGGTTATTTTAAAAGTTGATACAGAAGGAAAAAATTATGTCTCCTTTTCTGCGACAGTCAATGTATACATAGAGCCGAAAGTGCAAGTTGTAGGTCCTTCCCTGTGTTCTCTTTTGTCCTGCAAAAACAAGAGCCTCTTGTGATTTAGGAAACAAAACCCAACAAACAAAAAGCCCAAGAAAGGAGCCTTTGCCATTAGGAGTCATTTGATGCCTTTACTGTATCCTGAGTACTCTTTTACTTAAGAGGAACTTAAAGGGAAGAAGAGTGCCAGTTGCAAATATGCTACACACACAAAGATAGAACTTTCTCTCCTGTCTACTGTGAAGTCCCACTACCAAATAGTGCAATCTGTCTATGGATCTCTCTGAGACATTGAATCACTTTCATTATCCAGCCAATTAAGAAAAAAAGTCCAATCCAAATGCTAACTGAAGTTAACTGACTAGAAGTCAATTATGTATTCACTAAGTTTTCAGGAAAGCTGTATTAACGTACTTTTGCAAAAATCGTTTATAAATTCTGAAATACTGGTAATTTTGACCTTAAACTTCTTTTCTGTTATAAGCAAATCTTGGTCTGAGTTCTTTTGATTTGAAATGTTTCATAATTTGATGTGTCCCATATTTGAGCAGAATTCTTCAGAAATGTAAGTACAGGAAGTCACTAAGTGTGGAGTCAGTAAGTTACAGAGTTCTGTTGTTTAAGCTTTCACATACTTTTCCTTGTTCTGTTTGCATGCTTGAGATGCAATTTGCTTACCTAAAGATAGGATGAATAGTAAAGTTTTTAATAAATGCAAAGTATTAACCATTTATGGTTAACTGACAAGAAATATTTAGAGTTACATTTATTATTTACAAGTAAGTTTGAAAGCATCCTCACAAGATCTTTATCAAGTAGATATATGCAATTGACCCCATTTTACAGACAAAATGCTATCTAGATTGCAAATGATACAATGGGTTGTATTGTGTTTTCTTTATAATTTTGTCATAATGAAGAAATGTCAATAAAGTGCAGAATCCCTTCCCAATGTTTGTTTCTATTTAAAAATAATTTAGGCATACATTGATACATTTAGGGGGTTTTTTTGTATATAATTCTATTGTTAAGATTCACCCACAATAACATTTTTGGGATTTTGTATATAATTCTATTGTTAAGATTTACCCACAATAACATTTTTGGGATTTTGTATATAATTCTATTGTTAAGATTCACCCACAATAACATTTTTGGGATTTTGTACTTTATTTTGATATATATTATTTTTTTCATGAATGAACATTATATAATTCTGATTTTCATATATGAGCACTGGGCTAGGGTCTTGTTCATTAAAAATGAAATGTTCATTTTTTATTTCTGACAGTAGTAAAAAAGCTCAACTTGGAAGTCATGCGCTTTTGACTAAAGCAGGTGCACAGGGTAAGAAGAAGTGCAAACCAACACCATATGCCTCACGACTGCCCAATCCTTTAGACCAAACTTGTATCCATCCAGAGTCTTACAACATTGCAATGAGGTAAGCAGCGGGAAAGCTTTTGAACCACTGATGCTGTTAATTTTTAAAATGAAACTACTGATTTTTCTGATAACAGCCTGCTAAGCCTTAAGAGGCAGGAATACTTACGTTATTTTGATGCTTTCTCCTCTTTCTTCAAGAAAAAGGTGTGCTTCAGAACATCTTTGCAAGTGAAGGGTTTCAGCTGGTGTGTTTTACCTCTTATGTGCATGCAAGCTTTTTGTTTTATTCTTTTCTGGTTTTGTTTCAATTTTGTGTTGCTTTTCAGTGAGGAAATCTGTGAATTTTCAAAACTTCGCCAGACTTTACTCCCATGACCCTGTCTTTTTCACATCATCACTTTGTCCCTCACTAAGGCCACTTTAGTCAATTTCCTTCTGTTTGCCAACTTCTTTTATGCTACACCACTTTTAGTTTGGACTTTAGGTTCACAGAGTATGGAGACAATTTATTCTAGAAAGGTCTAAAAACTTTCTTCTACCTTGCTCCATGTGTTATGTAAACATTACTAAATGGGGGGGCAGAACTAAAATAACTAAGAAGTAATTCCATTTGTTCTTAAAAATAATTAAGTGCCACACAAATTTTCAGTCAGTAGTAGTTTAGTACCTCGGCATCATTAAGAAGTACTTTTACATTGTTTCTTATGTTGAGCATGTGTGAAACAAACTTTCTACTTAGTGTCTTTTGACTACCAGAATTTTACTTGTGTGTTTGAGCGTGGACACAAGATACGAGCATGTGTTGTTTTTACGAGCCTTTGTAGTTAAATTCTGATATCATGAGATCTAATTAACCTGTATATATTAAGTTCCCTGATCCATGAACACCATGGTGGTGTTACTAAGTGACCTTTGGCTAAAAGAAGAAAATGGTTTTTGTGGAGGTCAGAAAACTGTAGGAGTCCATGTGTGCTTCTGGTTAGGGGATATTGCATCAGCTAATGGTAGTATAAGATGTGATCGTTTCTGTCATCACCCCTGCTTGAAATTAGACTCTGCTCATCCTCTTAAAAAAATGTTATCTCCTACCATAAACCAGCAATTATTTATTAAGTAATTAACAGTGAACAGGTTCTTGTCTTAAAATGTGCTGAAGCTAATTTCAGCAGTTGCTAGATGCTTTAGAATCCTTATCTCTGGTGAGACTATTACTCCTGGAGACCCAGTTGTACTTCCCATTTTATAAACAAAACCATATTTAAGCCTCAGAGAGAGATGCTGCATTTCTGAATGAATGAAGCTAGAGTTCCTGAGCTAAAAAAGTTTTACAAGATCTTGCATTTTTAGGACACCTTCCTTACAGTGTGTGCTCTGTTCTCTCTTGGGTGGAGATAATTCTATGTACAATATGATATGCATGGGTCACAGAATCCATGTGCTTTCCTTCGCTAGACACGCACTTTTGTTTCCATCCTCTCGTGCCACAGTTCATTGTTCTCTGTGCCTCATTCTACAGCCACCAGGCAATTGCCTGCTAGAGTCAATGTTCTTTTTTCAGGATTTGGTTAATAATCCATTTAGCTTTTCGGCCCTAGTACACTAATAAAATGGCCAATAGAAGTGTTCACAGTGTAGCCAGTTTCACTTGAAGGCTGATGTAGAAAGATGACTTCAGGGAACAGACAAGTGTAGCCAGTTAATGGCAGAATACTACAGGAACTTATCTGCATACAATTCCGTTACAAATGTTGATCAGAAAATAAAGAATTTTTACTTTAATTTCAGAGCAGCACAGATTACTTTTTTTGTCTGAAGTAGCGAGTAGGTTTTTTACTGTATAGGGCAGCTCAGATATTTACACAATGAGAACTCAGGAGACAATTGTAGTAGATAGCACAAATCACATAGTTGTGATTTGGAATTTGGCAGGCAACGCAGGATTAGCACTACTTAAATAAATAAAATTTTAATGGGCTCAATTTTTACATCTCAACCAAAAGATGGTAGTTTGAGTCACAGGCTTATGCATGATTTGGAAGGGAGGCTGCCACCTGTTGCACAGTCAACACTGCTTGGAAGGTGCCTTGGAGATTCTGAAAACGTGCCCAGGGTCAAACTCATTGGACTTGGAAAGCTGCAGAGCTGTTGCAGAAGTATGACGTGGCTACACACCAGTGCTACTTGTCATGTAATTTCTCTTTGGCTAATGCATTAAATGAAGTTTCTAGCTGTTCCATTGTCTGTTCTCTGTTTCTCACCAAACACTCTGCCTTCCTAGACTGAATTTTCAAATTAAGTATTTAGATCCAAGTGTCTGTTGTCAGTATTGTACCATTCAGATATTTTTTTAAATCCAAAATTATATTAGTTAATATAAAAAGAAATATAAAAACATAATAACCATATTTGCTAATGGAACACTGAAGCTAATAAGTGTAGCATCTGTCTGTGTAACTAACTGAATCAGACTGTTCAGCAGTATTTTTGTTTTTCTTCCAATCAAAAGATAGGTTCCTTGAAAGCTTGTTGAATAGGAAGGTGATAACTTCTACAGTATAGATTGTATTAACATACACTAGCTTGATATCACAAAATGGTGCAGAGAAGGGAGCATGTATCTCTGTTTTTTCATTGCAAGTAGCTATTTGAAGGAAAGAAAACACAGCTCTGCAGCAAACTTACAAAATTCTAGAAGTGAAGTATTAAAAATTAACACTCATGACATAAGGCCCTAATATAAACCAGACATCCATCTCTCAAGCAAGTAATGTTACAATTTAGCAATGATTATATATTTTACATTACTTTTTTAAAAAGCGTATGAGCTGTTAAACTTCTTGGAACCTATGGAAATGGCTTTCCAAACAAATTTGCTGCATTAATATGAATTTAAAAAAAAATAAAAATTCTACTATGAGACTGCATGGAGGATTCAGTCCAAAGCTTACTGGGGCTGTTGCCAAGTTTTGGTGATTTTGGTAGGCAATGGATGGGACTGGGATTGTAATTCCCTTTTGCTGAGCCTATGTTCATGAGAAAGACATGACTTGATCTTCAGGCTCTCAGAAGCTATGTTGTTGATTTGAACCATCTTGCTGAAATTAACCAACATGTTAGAGCTAATTTGATTTAAAACCTAATTGAAACTTTTTATAATTTAAATTAATGTGCATGAGAAAAACTGAGACTATTAGAGGTGGGTTAGAATCAGTATTTAATACATATATTTTTAAACAAAATGCATTATAAAGGAGTTCTGTTTCTTTGCTTCTTTCAAAGCATTTATTTTCCTGTACTTACATAGACTTTTGTCAGGGACCATGGCAAGCTCACACAGGTGGATCTGTGCTAATAAAAGGGAGAACTGCTGTCCTGAAGATGGGCAGATTTGATTCAAGGCATGAAAATGCACTATTACATACCTTTTACCACAGAAACTGAAATTAATGGAGTAGATGTAGCATAAATGAGTCATAAAGGCTTCCTCATGCAATGTGTACCACATCTTGCCATGAGAAAATCGTTTGTGAAAATTTTATTGGATTAAAAGTTTTCATGGGAAATTACATGTATTTTTAAACAAAACAAGCTGGTAAATCACCCACTGCTTCTATCCAAAATACCCAAAAGCTGCAGTCCACATTACAGATTTATGACATACAAAATTATCAGTTTTTAAAACAATGTTTTTGAGGGATAGAAGTTCACCAAAATTTAAAACCACTAATTTTCTTTTTCTGAACTATTTTGTAGCTTGAAAGAAAAATCCATTAAAAAGAAAAAAAAAGTTTAAAGAATTGCTCCCAAGTGGTGACTTTGGTTGCCAAGCTTTAGGCTGCAGCCAGTTTTTATGGCTGAATTAGAAACCCCTGAAAAACAGGGGGTTTATAATGGAAACACTGATGTAATTTTTACTGCAGTGGCACAAATGGTGCTGGTATGATTGATTTATGGCATTAAAACATCTTAACTTAAGATCTGTACAATTTCTGTAAAATTATTGGAAAACATCCTACTGGTGATTTAACACACTCTGCAGATGACCAAAACATTTTTGATCATGGTTTCCACATTGTCAAAGCTTGGCTTTGTCATGTGGAGTGACCAAGCTTACTAACATATCAAAATACTATGAATCAGGGTTTCCTAAAAGTTAAATAAAAGAACCAGCATTGTAGGCAGCCTATTTTACTGTAAAGCAGAGCTGTTTTTTAAGTTTCTGAGAAGTCTATATGTGAAAACCAGTTTATAATGGCAGAATTTTCAATATACAATTAATACAAAGTGTAGAGGATATCCAGTTTCTCGGTACATGTTGTAAAAGAACTGCTAGGAAAAACAAGGAAACATTTAGGAAGTCCCAAGAAGTTACAACCAGTTTATGCTTATAAACCAAAATGCTGGAAAGAAAATGCAATGTTTTTTCTTTGTTGTATCAGTCTGCTGGGTGCAGTTGGTTTTGTATGACTGAATCTTAACATTTACTGATTTTTATTTTAAACTCATAAAAATGCTTTTTGCTAAAGGTTGGCACTCAGAATGTGTATTTGCTGCTCACAAATTGCAGCATCTGGCAGACAGGTTGTATTTCAGTCTTAGAAATATTTTACCAATATTTAGAGAAGATCTGAAGTTGTGATTTAGCATAAGACAGATGGGGATCTTCCCTGAATAATTACTCAGGTTTAGGACCTTGCTGGGTAGAGGGTAGTACTGCTCACTGTGGATGGTCATGTCTAAGAGAAGTTTTTGACATTCTGAGCAGGGTGACTTGCAATGATTTATGTCTCAACCTTTTGCTATTTATTGATGTAATCCTTCTTGATATTGTCAGAAAGACTTCAAAATCTCTGAAGGATTCAAGAAAGCACTCATTCATGTGCCTATTCTTCAGCAAAGTAAACCATTTGTAGTTAAATGCTTTGCTGCAATGAGCATCAAGTTTATAACACTGTAGATGGAGTGATGACTTCTCAAATATTTCTAGTGTTTCTGCCACTCTTTTACTTGGGTGACATAGCAACTGATCAGTAGTATCTCAGTTGCTTTGCTGATAAGCTGCAACAAGTAGTTTGGCTTGCTAGCTTTGTAGGCAAGTACTGGCATTTAGGGAAATACAGAAGGAAAACTGCTGAATTGGAAGAGACCACAAAAGAAGGAGGTGTTCCTCTCTTACCCTTCATGCAACTTCTAACTTGTACTGTGATGGTATTTCCAGCTTGCTGCAGGGCTGCCATTCTTCTGTCCAGGTTCCCTCTTTGTGACTAAGCAACTGAGGCGATGCTTACGAGGAAAAGACATCAGGGAGGAGATAAATGACTTGGTATGGGGCTTGAACACTAAGCACAAATTGTTCTGTTCTCTTTAATAATGCAGTCCACATGTGAATATTTTACATCAGATAGGAGTTTTTACTGTGGTGCTGTTCCTTAAATCCATTACGAAGTCATCAGAAACATCTTCTGTCCACTTCAATAAGACTGTACTCGAGTATGCACACTTATGCATGTGTGTATTTAAACTATTTCATGTGCAAAAATAATACTTGTAGTGAAGTCATAATTTTCCTTTCAAAGAGCCCACAAAAAGTTTAACTCAGTAAATTAATTAATCTTTATTACTATTTCCAATAGGAAATGGCTAACCCTAATTAAGAGAAACACTTGCAGAATTAGGACCATTAAACCAAAATAAATAATAGTTCATGTTCAGAACTTCAGAAGGCCAGTTCATTTGCAGGTCTGACTGTTAAATTAGCTGGATTATTAGAGGATATATTTTTGAAAGTTAGCTTCTCAATAAATAGAAGAGCAGAAAAGTTTTTCAATGCTAGTTGCCATCTGATAAAGATATTTTAAAAGTTTTATGTGATGAAAAAAATAAACAGTTAAAAATTATTAGAAGAACTAGGAAATAACAGAGAATTATCCTCCAGTAACACTTAAATACTAAACTCATAAATCAAGTGGTATCTTTTTCATTTGGTGAAATGTTTGAAACTTAAATAACTTCCTACCGGTTGCATTAAAAAAAAAAAAATTAAGAAGAATGATCTCCTTTAATTGTTGTACCAATTCTTCATGGACAGCTGATCACATTTCACTCTTGCATCTTGAATTATGCTTCAGTTATGTGATATATCGGTGGTCATGAAAACAGCTAACAACAGCTAACAACAGCGTGCCTAACAGTAGGGTAGCAGTTTCACTCTTGCATCTTGAATTACGCTTCAGTTATGTGATATATCGATGGTCATGAAAAAATCTAACAACAGCGTGCCTAACAGTAGGGTAGCAACTCTGTCTGGATTTCTCTTCTCATTTAGAAACTCTGTTTCTTGGATGTACACGTTCAATATGCAAAAAACTATGAGTGCTTTCTAGTCTTCTGCATGCACTCTGATAATCTATAATATAATAATATACGCATTTGATGAAAAACATCTTGGTTAAATACTCCTATCTGGCTAAACTACATAAGTAGTGTTTTAAATATATTTGAGACTTTGAGTGATGTACAAATATTGTTTGATATATAACTTGCATCAGTAGCTTGAGGATCCGTATCAGTAGTGAGAACAAGTGATACAAGTCAACTTCTTTATTATTTGAATCATGCTTTTGCATTTCAAAACTTTACTAAGGCATAAATGTCTGCATAATTTGTTTGCTACTGTCACAAATGTACGTTTTACCTAACAAAGCACATGCTAATGCAAAGTTGTTTTGTTTTCAGAGTGATTATGCTGCATTACCATTAATTCATGTGTGCACTGTGACAAGATGTAATGGTGTATCATGTTCCTTTAATGTAATGAATCCAGTACTCCCAGCTCTTAAGTCGTGTTGCTGGAAATGATTACATAAAACAGAAATGACTGTGACTAAGACCCTTGCAAAGCTTTAGAACTCCTGCACATTATAAGAAGCTTTTTGGGGAGTTTAAAGTAACTTAACAGAAATTTACTGAAAGCTTCCTTTGGTGATGTTTTTACTATTTTTTGCATTCCACTGAAATTTGCATTATCTTTTAAGCATTGCAAGGGCTGTGCTATAATTTTGTGCAGATGTGTATGTTAAGTGAACATGATGTGCTTATTTGTTACATTTATGCTACTTTTCTTTCTTTATCTGGGTAAGATGGATGAAATTACGTATTAAATAAAAACATCAGTGATTTAGCCATGACCATTTTCTACAGGTCCTGTAAGACTGTGAAAATTGCTTTTAAAAGTAAGGTGGTTGCAGAAGCTTCAGAGTATCCTCTAAATCTCAAAACTAATTAAAATTTGAAATCTCTAAACCAGCTAAATTTCTCTCTGTTCTGAAAGACTCCTTGTGATTCTTGCAGTTTAATCTGAGTTGATGTGCCTCGAACATAAAATTTGCCATTCACTCAGACACTTACCATTTGAGGAAATAAAGATAGTATGTTTATAAGAATGACCTCACTTCAGAAGAAACATCTTGTATTCCCTATTTCCATTTCTGTTAACTTTTCTTTAAGTTTTCTCTTTCTAGTAGATAAACATAGCACTCAAGCTACTGCAACATGTTATTTAGTTCACATGTGCAGCCAGGAAAATACTTTAAGGCTTTCATTTTTGCACAGATCATTCTATGTTATGCAGCTGGACCTGTCATTTACAAATTGGGTAAGTGAGATGTTTCAAAGGTTGTAGTGAGAGAGTTTAACTTCACTAAGATCAAAATACATAAATTAAAGGAAAACTCTCTTTGCCCCCTGTAGTCTTAATACCAATTATATCTTTTTTTCTGATTTTTAAATAATGCTTGAAGGAAGTTGTTGGGTTGCTTTTTTAATAAGGAAACACTTAACTTTGTTCTTAGCAATGACATTTAAAAATAGAAGTGATCAATATAATGCACCACTGTTGAGTCAGAGAATTGTGCTTTATATTGATTTTTATTTGAAGTGCCCACAGGCTATGGTCATTTGACTGAAAGTGATACATTAGATAAATAACTAGATTTATCAATAATTTTTAAAACTACATCTTTAAACAATTAGAAATTGTTTTTATTTTGAAATATTTTTATGCATATGTTTTTACCCAAACCTAACCTAAAATGATTACTTTCAAAAATAGAAATACATTGCTTCTGTTAAAGATTTTCTTACATGTGTATGTTCCTGCTGGGCCTTGTTACAGTGTTGTGTTCTGCCTATAATACACCTCATAATTCTGAAACATTCTTAACCAAATGCCTGATTTTTAGAACATAAATAATTCTGCTGAGATTGGTGGGACTTCCCATGTAGTTAGACTTGAGCACGTATTTAAGCATCATCTTCAGGTGGAGCCAGATTTTTATTCTGAGCAGTAGCCAAGTTAATAGTTATTTAAATAACTGTAATTGATAACATAGGCCCCAAACTGCCACCCTTGTCTGGATGAGGAATCCTTTTTAATATCAGATACTTTCATAGGGATTTCCGGAGGGTGGGGGAGGCAGAGGAAGGAGGAGGGGGTGAGATAACATTCAGGAATAGTAATTGAATGCTCAGGCACCTGGGTTGTGTCCTGTTTTGAGCTGGGTTGTTGTTTTTTTTCAGCACCCTGCACGTATCACTGTGCCTTCTGGTTGCATTATCCACATGGTCAGAAGTTTTGTACATAGAGGGCTTTTTCTAATAGATTGGTGGCTGCTCCATGTGGTTGCACTTATTGGCAGTGAAACCCACCATGTTATCGATACACAAAGTGAAAGCGCTTCTGCGAAATCCTAACGGTGCAAAAGTGTTACTTGGGGGTACTCGAGCTGAATGTCCATTTGAAGTCAAAAAAAGCCAAGTATGTGAATGTCAGCAAACTTGTTTATAGGGGCGGGCAGTAAAGCACACATTATTTAGAAGGTTGAGTCATGAGGCTCGTTGGGTTTGTCAGGTTACATCTGGCACGTCAGTCAAAGCTGGGGCAGCTGCTGCCTGTCACTAGTGCTCTGGTGGAGCATTGTCCATCCATCAGTGTTAGCAGCCGGCAACCTCTAGGAGTTCTGTGAAGAGCACTTTGCCTGCACCTACACCCCTTTTCAGTATTATCATTGCAACCACTTTTAAAGCTTTTTTGAGACCAACAGAAAATGGTTTCATAGGTGGTCTGATATTTTTTTTTTATACGTAAGCTCTTACAAGACAAAATGTTTCAGTAGTAGTAGTGTTTTGTTGTTAGTATACAGAAAATAAAAATTTGTATTTAATATCAAAACAGATGCACATTTTTAAATAATATTTACTTTGTTTCCAGAACTCCTCAAACTACTTTGAAAAATGATGCTGTGAGTCAAAGTGTAGTCAATCAAAGCAAAATACAGGAAATCCAAAGAGCAGTATCATCCACTGAATCCTTATTCATTTTTTTTGCATACATTGTCACGTGAAAGATTTGCATGCATTATGAAAATGAATGTGAAAGTTTTATTTATCACTATTAAGTGCAAAGATATTTGTTTGAGCTAAAAAGATACTTAGTTCAACAGCAAGTTTTAACAGATGTCCTCCAATTGATGAAATTAGTGGATGTTTTGAAGTGAACATCTGCCCTGGTGCTCAAAGATAAATTTTGTGATTTACTGAAAGTCAGATATTGCTTTCATTAGGTTCCTTCAATTTGTATTTTCTCAAAAAAACCCATAATTTTGTGTTATAGTGCATGTAACTTCTTATTACTCACCACCTGGAATAATGTCAGTTGGGTTCCTCAGGTTAAAAATAATAAAACAGAAAAAAAAAAAAAAAGCCCTGAGCATCTCCTGCCAAAAGAAATACTGGCCTCAGGTTTTGATAGAAGCACAGCATGTATTTTTGAGCCTGGGAGGGAGTAGGGGGAGAAGAGGAGATAAGTACCAGGGGCTTTTGCTTTTTTATGGAGCTGGAATGTCTCCCACTGCTCTCAAGTGCAGGACGTGAACCTATAGGTCAGCACTTCTCTTGCGGCTTTTTGTTTACACCTGTTGTGAAGTAGGATAAAGACAGGAAGGAGGGATCTCTTTTAGGAATTTGGAAGGAACTTTTCTGGAAGACAGGGACCATAATTCTACCTGTCTGCTGTGGTGGAGAACACACACAAAAAAATGTGCCTCCCTCTAACAATTAGGGACACGATAAAGCCAGGGTAGAAGAGGCTTATTTGTGGTGAGATGGAGGACAGAGAACCGAAGGGTTTACTAAGAAAAGAACAAGTTGTTCTATTTAGTACAGTGTGGCTCAGCTGAGAGCTCCATCCTCATTTTCATTGATTTATATCAATTTACGACCTGGTTTGCACTTTTAAGTCCTTTTGTAAAATAAGGACACTTATTCAGTGGTAAACAAACATTGTCTAAGGCATCACTACTGCTACTGAGTAGCATCTGTATGTGAGTTTTTGTCATCTATTCTCTGCACTTTATGCCAGCATTGCTGAACTAAATACCTCAGTGAATGTAGTTTTATTTTTTTATTTTAAAAAAGAGATCACAGATCAAGACATATTTATTTGAAAGTATTTTTCAGCCTTTTTAGATGCCAGTCCAAATTTGTCTCAATCTTGCAAAGTGTATGTATGTCACAATAGGGAAGGATTTAAGGATGTTTGTTTTGTTTAACTACTTTGACTTGATTTCCTAGTTTCTGAAAAGATAATAGTTATCAATCATGAAGTTCATAAACAAGAAAAGTATTTTATGTAGTTTTAATTAAATTTGGTTAAAGACTCGTCATATTAATGTTTCAAATGTTCAATGTTGTTTTACTAAATTGCCATTCATTTTAATTGAAACGAGCATGACAAAAAAAAAATTATAGTATTATAGGACTCATTTCTAGGAAACTTTCATGGTAAAAGACATCTTTAAGTCATAATCAGATTTGGTTTTAGCATGAGATGAAATCATCAGTGTGAGAAGTTATTTACATTTTGAAATTTTGCTTTAGTTTTCTAATGTATTCCAGGTGATTCATGTATACAGATAGACTAAATTTTCTTTTGTCTCTGATCAGTTATCAGTTGAGAGAATATGCACTTGGAAAACTGTTCACTGTTAATTTTTTTTTTAATCAGAAGTTTTGTTCACACATCAGTGCAAAAGTAATTAAAACCTCTAAATATAGCTAAAGTTCAGTTCCTACTAAAGGATGTTAAAAATCTCTCTATATCTCGTTGTTTGAACTGCCCAGGTTTTTATCTTTAATTGGAGGAAATGTAAATGACATAGGAAAATCAGATATGCAGCAAAAAGTAAATGCAGTAATTCAAAAGGAAGGACTGGAGGGCACAGCCAAAATGCTAAATACAACGGTGCACACACTGCAGCTGATCATTGATGGTCTGACTCAGCCTGAAGGGTTTGACATCCGAACAGGTAAACATTTGTTTTGAAGGTTGTACTCACTTTGATTGTTCTACGTACCAGTTTTAAAACAGCATATTTGCTTCTTCTAAAGTCAGTAGGAGATTTTCATGGAACTCCATCTGTTTTCTCAGGCAAGATAAAGGCTGTATCATAGTCAGACATTTCTTTCCAGCTCAGCAGGTAAGGAGTGTGAATCCTGTCTTAAATCATGGCATTTTCAGTCATAGGAAGGGGAGTTTATGGCTGTTAACAAATGAAATAGTTTCAATATGTTGACTCTATACTGATTAAATCTGTATTTAATCCATGGAGGTGAATGCTGAGACCAAGCTGAAAGAGCAGTAATAAAGGTCTGTGGAGCAGTAATATAGTAGAGCGTAGTTCTGCACTTTTATTGTACTAGTTCACAGAGACAAGTGTAATTGAAGCATATGGCTCATGACCTACCTTGGTTAAAACTTTGTGATGGTGCTGAACAGTTTGACGTGGGGGGAAGAAAGATGAGGTAAGCAATGAAGTAAAACATCTGGAGATGCTGTTTACTGAAACTTAGATCTGGATTCTCTTACAACAAGAAGAGATAAAGGTAGGTAGCAAAGATGCAGGCTTGTAATAACAAATAGTAAGCAATAAACTTATGCTTAAAAAACCCAGACATTTATTTTTTCCTTCTTTTGGGGTTCACAAGTAGTTTCCTTGCAGATATTGTAAATATTTTCCACTAGAAAAATGTGTATTTTCTACATCTCAATTTGTTCTTATGGTCTCACATCTAAATTACAGTAGGAAGGACTTAACATATGCAGATATAAAACCAAAAGAGAATCTTCAGTGGAAGTACTCATATTCTGCTGGTCCAATACACTCAATATTACTGTAGGCAGCATAGTAGCCTTGTATAGCTGTAATTCATTGTCTTTGCAACCCTGCTTGCGTCTGTCAGTGTTGACATGTATCACATCCAACACACATGTATCACATCAGGCAGATTGAATGATTTGTACTCTACCCTGATTCAAAAAATACTCTTGTTTTAAGATTAGATTCCAGCAAGACTGTTGTTCCCAACAGTACAGATGCAATGTTAGGGAAATACAGACAAAGAGTAGCTTTCACAGATACCCTCTTACATTTAATTTAAATTCTTTGTCATTGATTTTTCCTGAATTATTTCAGTACAAATGAAAATAGGAAGAATCATTCTGGGAAAGAGGAAAAGTAGAATATTTTAATCATATTATTTTGAAAACCTTTTTTCTAGCCAAGGTCTTGCAAGGCATCTCTTGCAAGAAATTGTCTTTTTAACATTAAAGTTGAACAGTCAGTAAGGTAACTGATGAATCTGCAAGGATCAGGGGTAAGGGAAAACCAGGTTTGCAAGTATCTAAAAAGATTCCCATCTTTACTCTGAGTCATGTGTTTCGGTGCTTTTTTTCATGGAAGTGCCACCAGACAATATAGTGTTACAAAAGGATTAACCATTTTGGACCTGAGCAATTAGGTGCATTCCTTCAGTAGAAAATGTCATGTCATTCAAATCCTATTTCTGCATTTGCCAGCTTGTGTATTCAAGTGGGGTCTGATCCACAACCTGATGAAGTTACAGACTGATTGATTTTCAAGTGAATTTTAGCTATAAACTTGTTCAGGCTGTATTTTATTTCTTAAAGGCAACTATAGGAAAATGTTTGCAATCCTTATTTGGTGATACTCTCTGGAAAATCTCAATACTATTGTATTTTGGAAAAAAATAAAACAGCACTAGGTTGAAAGTGAAGTTGTTGACATGGACCAGCAGGGTTTTTCTGCAGGAGCAGAAAGTAATAAGCAAGTAACAAGAGAGTTTAAAAGATCTATCTGTGTGCTTAAATGCCAAATGTAACTTTTAATATATTGGGATACTACTTGCTTATAATCATACGTGTGTGATTATTAAGTTGTCAGTTCAAACGAGCAGTTGATTCTGTGATGTCATGGGAAACAGTTGACTGTGAAGTCAGGGTGCAAATGAACACCAAGCTGCAGAACAGTGCATTGTTGACTTTTCTCTTTAGTAAATGATGAGACTGAGTATTCACCTTGCTGTGTACAATTTGTATAGAAATAGAATTTTATGTGTAATTTGTGTAGCTTAAGTAAGTCTCACCTCAATTCTTTTCTCCCCAGCTCCATGAAACTTTAAAGAATCTTTCAGTCACTAGTTCTCATACTACACACTTCTGATCTCCTTGTGCAAGTTTCATGCCATGGAGTTCACTATTCCTATTGCTTTATTAATCATAGTCATTGAAAGTGATTCATACAATACAAGACATCAGTTATTTATCACAGATGAGTCTTTATTTTAAAAAAATGTAATGAAAGCAGTATTTGGGGCCTTAGAGCTACCGTGGGATGACTTCTTCATTAGAAACAATCAGCGGGAAACAACCCTTAGAAAATAATGCAAGCTTTTTTTCCAGTG
This sequence comes from Chaetura pelagica, assembly GCF_000747805.2. NCBI lineage: Eukaryota > Metazoa > Chordata > Aves > Apodiformes > Apodidae > Chaetura > Chaetura pelagica. Next base: position 1,726,237 of record NW_009954543.1, read on the forward strand.
TCTTTCTTATTTTTATTTCTTGTTTCTTATAACAGATTTTGATAAACCTGACTTCAAGAGAAGCATTGTTTGCTTTGAAGACTTAAGTGTTGGTGCTGTTCTGACTGGAAAAGTGGAAAATGCAACACCATTTGGAGTTTTTGTTGACGTTGGTGTGGGAAAAGCAGGTTTGATTCCAGTGCGAAATATAACAGAAGCAAAATTATCTAAATTGAAGAAGAGAAGAAGTCTAGGATTAGGTCCTGGAGAAAGAGTAGAAGTTAAGGTGCTTAATGTTGATATTCCTCGATTGAGGATAACATTGGATCTTATTCGTGTTTTATGAGAGATTTTTTTTTATGATTGAGCCTTCATTTCAAAGGTTAAGTAATGTCAGCAAGGTTCTGGAATTTCAGGCATTTAATGAGTGTGGAAAATGAACAACTTTTGAAACCTTCAGCCTTGCTTTTTCTTTTATTTTTTTTTTTTTAATGTAACAGTTTTTCCACATTTCTTGAATCCTTTCTCTTAACAATTGTTGGAACAGTTTATTGGATTACCTCCAAACAACCTTGTTATTTTGTCTGCAGAGCAAATGAAATTCCAGGGGACTGTCAGACAGATCTCTTATCTGTTCTGTCTGTGCAAGATTTGCTGTCTCAGTCTTTAGTTGGTACTGCAGAACCAATCATGTCTATGGCTCCCCTTCAAAAAACAGCTATTCAGTTTCCTGGTTTTCTGTTTTAGAGTCTGAGAGAAAGTAACTAGTTGTAGAAAAAAGTGATCTTAAGTTAGTCAGTGATTATATCGCTTCAAAAGTAGACTGTAAAAAGAGTGTCTGCTAATACTATTGATGGTTCAGAGATATTCAGCTTTAACTTATTTGAGAGACAGTATTAGGAGGTCTGTTTACCTGTCTTATTATTGTTTGTTCAGTTATTGGATAACACTTGGATGTATGTTGGAGTTCAAGGAACTTTGCTCAAAGGTGTTAAGACATTTACGTTGTTCTACGCTTGTGCAAAATAAAAACATTTCTGGCCATCTTTTCTTGGTGTACTCACTCTACAAGTGATTTTACAGTCCTAGTTGTCTTTCTTTCCAACATGTTCTCCATCAGTAACACTTCAACTTAAGGACGCATCTTGTGATGATGCACTTACCTAAGCTTCTGAATGGTATGTATTTTCCTGAGCTTTAGTCCCGGACTACAGCCCATGGCCTGATATTGTTCCTGATTTAATAAAATAGTTCTAGTCTGTCTTGACCTCCTTCAACTTGACAGTAATTTATTTTTTTTTCCATCTTTAGTATAATGATTTTTTCTGCCTGTTTCGAGTGGAGAACATTTTTTCAACACTTTTCTCCACACACTATGCTCATGAAGGCATGATTCTCTATTAAAAGCTTCTTGGTGTTTGTAGATGTTTGCAAAGCTTTTCTAGACTTCTGCTTTAAGAGTGCTTATTGTTTCCTGCTAGGAGTACCTAGCTCATGAGGTTTATTTCTTCCACCTAGAGACATTTTGTTTTGGAGGTGTTTCAAAGAGTTTAACAATTTGGCAAAGGAAAGGCAATGGTATAGTGGCAGAAGACTTTCCAGCAACAGCAGATGTATGTGGCCTTTCCAGGAAATTTTTGGTGTATTGGACATTTATTCCTCTGAAGTCATCAAACTTACAGGCAAGTTGGCAGAAGCTCCTGTCTTTAAGGATAACCACAGACAACATCTATGGTGAGCGTTGGACATCTTTGATAACAACATTTCTAACTACAAATGTCCAAATAGCTGTTGACATGGGGACTATGCAGTAGATAGGAAAAGGCTGGCATCATTTAATCTCCCAGCTCTGTGCTTTAATTTTCAAAATTAAGAGCTAGCTGTAAACAGTGTACTTTGGAGATTTAAATAATCATTTAGCAGATGGAAAAAAGATGGGTCTTACTAGTTTCACTACATTTTGTCTAACAAGAAAAAAGACCATTATGATGGTAAGTACAGCTTGCAATCATATTTCTCAGGTCTTTTGAAATTTCCATCAATAGATTCTCTTAAGTTCTGCTGAGCTTTATTTAAGATCTCTACAGTATCTAAGCACTCAGAAAATGAACTTTTTTTTTTTTCCTTTTCTAAGAAGTAGATAAATCTGATCTTCTCCTGAAGCTTATTTAAATGGCTAAAATTAAGTGTACTTTCTCTTTTTGTAATATTTTTTAAAATGCTTAATGTCTTGAGGACTGTAGCATGCTCTGCATTTTTGTGTATATCTCGTGGATGATCATAAAGTTCCCCAAATGAAACACATCTCCTGGAGATTCTTTCTCACTCTTAATTCACATCTACTTAATGGTGATGGCTCCAAGATTTAAAAAAAACAGAAAAACCTACTTCATCCTGATCTTACTTAAATGCTTCAAATAGAGTTTCTCAGGAAAATAATAAAATATGAGTCTTTAAATCTCACTAAAATTTTTACTTTTGCTTTAAGCCGTTGATTCCAAGGCATCTACTAACAGTTCCACCTCTCCATAAGGGAATCCAGGCCATTGATCTTAGCTGACAATCTGCCTTTTTAGTTCCACCCTCACTCAAACAGTGTGGTATTTTGCAATCACCTTCCTCCGATATACAGACCCATAAGAAGAGCTTCTAAAGATTTCCTGTGCTTTAGATGTTACACAAAGCAGAAGAATTCTGCCAAACAAGATGGCACTTGTATGCCTGACTGTAGTAATGCAAATCGAGAGTTTAAAAGAAGCCATTTGTTTTGGTTTTATTCATGCCTCAGGCAGTTTTAGACAGCGTATATCAATTTTCCAGAAACTTGTCAACCTCAGGAATGATTTAGTATGCTGTTAAACATAATAAAATCAATAGGAAAACAAATAGAATTTCCATGGGGAGCAGACAGTTGGAGAAGCTTGTCCATATGGCACATAGGCATGCTGGAATTTGGGATTTTGTGGGGTACTTGTGTTAGAAAAATTGCGTACTGAGTGAAAGTAATGCATAATTCAGGAGAACAAATAATCCAACAGCTTTGTGGTAGTGCATCTTGAACTTGGTGTCTGTATTTATTTAACAACAATTACACTTAGAAACTCTATGCCTGGAAGCTACAAACCAAACATGAATCATATTTACCTCATTTCAGAGCTTTATGTAAGGAGGGTTACCCGCTCTGAAGCAAATGCTGAGTTCATGGTTCAGCCTAAATAGCACCTTTGCTTTTCTAGCTTTCCTGGGGGTAATTTATGCAGCTACTTGGATTTTCTTAAGGACATCCAGCTTCAAGACTCTTAGTCCTGTAAGAAGGGTGAGGAACCAGTTGGCTATGCCAGTCCCTGTTTACTCCATGTCACTCCCTTTTGTTCAACGTTGCCTTGAGAACTTTGAAGGAGTTGTTGTGTCTCTGGATATGTGTAAAAGCTAGGCAAGTCACTAATTCCACTCCCCTCATTAGAGGCCGTCTATAGGTTTGAGAGCACATGGGTTTCTGGTTCCAACTGTTCTTCAACCTCCTTGTGGGCATGGAGAGGCTGTAAGTGCTTAGAAGTGTTTTATCTTGATGAATTCTTGTGAAACCATGCTCCATAGAGCTTCACAAGTAACGTGTCTGTTTCTTACAGCAAACCTCAGCGACTAGCTTTTAGAGAAGTTTGGTTCCTTGTTTCCAGTAACTGTATGCTGGCTACAGCTACCTCCTGCCAGGAGGCTATTGGAGAATGCTGCTTATTCAGAGGTGTCTTTAGGAGCTGACCAGTTGCTTCCATCTAATAATCCATGTTGGAACTTTAACTAGTTGGGTGTTTTTCCAGGTGGACATAAATGAGTCACTCATGACAGGTCATCCTGGTCTCATGAAGCTTTTCTGTAAGTGATGGCAATTTCTTGACAGACAGAGTTGAATAGCACATCATAAGAATTCTCTGTATTGCACCACAGACTTCACTATAGTGTCTGCAACTGTTAAAATTCTTGTCTGAGAGGCCTCGGTGCTGGAGTATTACTTCTGTGTGAGCTTGTCCAACAAAGTGGGCTGCTGTTAATCAGTCTGCTGGTTTTCATGCTGTTCTTATAGCTGTTAGCTCTCCCCTGGGCATGTTTCTAGCTGCATCAAGCATTCTAAGAGTTTCTCTGTTTATTTGAATTGAGAGAAGACTGGTGGCCATTATCAGAGTGGGATGACTCTCTCATCCAGCTGAGAATTTTAAATCCAGTTGGAAGTTGAGGGTAAAGCACTCAAATATCATTTCACCCACTCTGTCCCTGACTAGGAGCTAACAAGCTTTTGAGATGGAACTGCTTAGTGCTTGTTTCACTTGTTAGGGCTTTTACCTGATTCGGCTTCTTCTTGAATTGAAGAAGATTAAGGCATACTCCACACAAGTCCAATTAATATTATTGGAAATATGTTTTGTTTGTCTCCCTCTGTTGTTCTTCACAAGGAGCAACAAGGAGGGAACACTTAGTAAACTGAGCCACATGATTTCTTTAGCTTTATAAGATCTGGTGGAGAAGTTGGTTTTCTTCAGCAAGTAATCAGGAGGCCACCACCTCAGAAAAGTTAATCAAAGTGTTATCTTCTCCATATCTTACAGATCCAATTATTCTACTATGCTTGTATGTTACTGAATCAAAACTTTTTTTCAGTATGCAATCAGCTAATCTGGAGTTTTGCATTTTCATATCTCATCATCAGTCATGTTTCTAGCAAAGGCTATGCCTTTATTTGTGGTCAGTGAACTTTTGTGTGTGTGACTCATGATGAGGTATGTGGGAATAATGTCATGAGAAGAACTATTGTACTTGGGGGTCATTTACAAAGCCTGAATAGAAGTGAAACCTTAGGAAAGTATTTTCACCTCACAATTTAATGTGTGGAATAGCTTGGCAGAGAGCAAAAACTGCCACATACCAGAGGCTGTATATTGGCACTGTGACTGCTTTTTGTGTGTGTGTGTGGTGAGGAGAGAGGGATTTAGGAAGGGGAAAATGGAGGGATTTGGAGAACAACATCCTGGAGATGTAAATGGTCTTATGTTAACGAAGTAAGATGATGAAATGCAAATGGTAGTAGCATAATGGTTATGTAGTAATGGAATCTGAGCCTAGTTATTTCTTACTCCCTGTACCTCACATGAAGGTAAAAAGAGTAATTATAAGTATTTGTTATAGCTAAAGAAAATTGTGTATCTCACAGCAGTGCATATTGTCACTAAAGAGTAGTATGGAACTGTTTGGCTTCAAGTGGGAGAAACACAATGTGCTGTTAATTGATTTGCTTCTCATTTCCCAATGTTGCTGTTTCTAACTAGTTTATGATGAGTAGATCAATCCTTGCACATCAGCATTGTTGGCTGAGAGAGTGCAGCTGTCATGTGTGTCACCTGGCAGCATGGCAGGGTGGGAGTGCTCCAGCACAGCGAGCAGTGAGTGATAATCTAAGAGGTGAAAGAAGCATCTTCTGATGTTTGCTGTTGGCAGACTCATAGTTTATTGTGTGTGATGATATTACATGGACATTATTCATGGAGAGGTAGGGCTGGTGGTAGAGCTTATAAAATGAATAAAAACATTCAAAATTATATAAAAGAAAAATGTCCTGACAATGGGAAATTCTTGACAGTCTCTGTCACAGTCTGTTTCCTACATTTTGGAGTATTAAAACTTCTCACTTGGATCAAGTTGCAATAGAGTGTTTCTTGGGGGACCAGTTTCACTTTGCATGCCTTCCATTGCTTGCAGACTTTGCTGGACTGTTGAAAAATCTAACCCTTCTTAGAGACTAGCAAAACAACAATAAAAAATTCCCACCTATGGCAGTAGAACTTCAGCTCACCTCCAAAACCAAGACTGCCCATAGTTAAAACCCTCTGAAACAGTTCTGTTCCTTTTCCAGTTGTCAGGAGTGGCTTACTCAAGTTGATGCTTGTCCGTGAACAGACTCTCACTGCTTTATCATCATTTCTCTACGCAAGTCTCTTCCTTCCCCCCCCCCAATACTCTGCAGTGAGTTTTTTACTCACAGGTAAACCTGAGCACTGCAGAGCTTTCTTTTAAAACAAATACAATTTCATTATTTCAACATATGTTCTATGTCCTTTAAAGTTAACGTGTATCTGGGTTTGTTACGAGAAACACTAGAACACTTTCCTAATAATCAGGGTGACAGTTACGGTATTAACTGATTTGGTGGCTATCAGATCACAACCATATGGGAAGGCATAACTCTCCAGACTGTATCTGTTCAAGGAGAAATGCTTCATATTGTATTATCTTTAAATGTGGGAAAATATAGTAAAGGAATGGTGTTTAAATTGACAAATCAGGCACCTGAGAGTTGGAAAGTGTTTACGGGTGTCCTTTGAAGTGCTCCTGCCCTGCACTAAGTGAGGCCTGGGTTCCACAGGACAAATGTTATGCAATTACCTTGCCTGAGGCAAGGCAATGGTGAAGTGTATATCCATAACGCAATTGTAAGAGGCCAAAAATAGGTCTAAATGGTGTTTCCTACCCTCTGAGTGCACGACTTCACAGCCCAAAGGATGGTCTTTCTTCAGAGATGTTATAATGTTCCTTCCTAGCTTTGTCTTTAAATGAGTGACTAAAAACTGGTTAGAAGCAGAAGGTAAGATGGTGGTCCTGACACCAGTCTCCACTGGATTCAGTCTTATCCTGTTACAGACATCATGCCACAAGACCCCTCTTATGAGCTTATCAAGTCCTTTTTTAAAACCCATTTGGCAATGTAACCAACAGAAGCTAATTATTGTATTCTGTGTATAAAAACAGTAAGTGGAGGGAACCCCGACCAAACTTTGACTCACCGTCAGTGAACTGGGATTTCCATTGTATCCAAGTGGGAGTGTGACTGTTCAGATAGGATTTACGTTAAGGTGGCATGTTTCAGAACAGGCAACACCATGTTTCAGTAGTATCAGCTTCCTTGTCAAATCTGCAGAAGCTAACAATGTGGGCTGTAAAAGTACTGTTAATTACAACATTAGTGTTGATAGTGTTTCAAACTGAAACTTTGCTGGTCATAATAAAATGAGCAACCCTGACCTTGGAGGCAGACTTTGTTAAGTTAGAATGCATATAAACAATTACAGCATTGCAGCAGCTCCTTATCTCGATGATAATAAAAAAAGTACAATTGTAGCTGGAAAATGAATGTCCAATATACTCATTGCATAAGAAAAATATACATATGTGTGACATATTTGTTCCATTATTTCATTTCTGTTTGTAAACTACCTTCATAGGCAAATCTATTTTGTATATTTCTGGCTAATTGCTGGCAAGATAGACATAAATATGTCTAGGAATTGACACGCTATAAACTATCCAGAGGTTTGTTTTTTATTAAAAGTGATTTTGTGTTTTTAAAAATAGGATGGTTTTGGTCAGATGATCTTCACTCTGCAGAGCAGCAGATCAACATGCCAAGTAAAGCCTTTCATTTGGTTGAGGGTGCAGGTTTATAGTTTTCTACTTGTGGAGAAAACAGGCAAGGTTTTCGGTTTTGTTTTCCTGCAGCTAGAACTATTTGCAGGAATGACTTATTAAATAGTTAATTAATTAAGCTGCACCTTAGAAACGTCTACTCTGGGTGACTTTTCTAATTTTTTCTTTTATCCTCCCAGTGGCTTTAGCACTTGTAAAGATCTGGTGTTGCATACTTCTCATAGCATCCTAAGGGAGCAAAGCTCATCTCAGCAACAAAAATAAAAGAGATAGGGAAAAATTCAAGAGACACAAGTGTACTGTAGTATTGTGTGCAGTGTCCTTCTGTATCCTGCAGAAACACCTGTTATTTTTTCATTCAAACTCAGCTAAATGGTACCTCACTAGAATAATTCTTCAAGGAGCTCATACCAAAGAGAATAAGAACATTTTAGTAAGTAAAATGTTATCAATGGAACAGAGATTGACTGTTCACTGTGCCTGGTATATATTGCTTTGTCTAACAACTCGCCCCAGCAGGCTTACAATTGTGCTCTCTCTGAAGACCCTCCCAGCTGCGAGACCTGATTGATGGAACCTGTGGGCAGATGCGCTTGCCAGACTCCAATAAATATGGGGCCTTGGGAAAATCTAAGGCAATTATTGACGGGCAGCAATCCACTAATCAGACAATTTCAAAATTAATCCCACAGTCCCTTACTGTATTAGCTTTCTTCCTTGTTTGTATTTATACAGCAAATTCATGACTTCAGTGAATACTCTTCCTTCCAGCCCAATTATGCCTCTCTGAGGGTATTAAATTAAAAACAGAAGAAATATTGAAAGTGGCTTGCAATTAGTTTCTCCAAAAGGTGGTATGGCACTTGCAGGCTGGAGTTCTTAATATGATGCTTTATAATAAAAGTAAACAGGATTTTTTTCATCATGCAAGCAAGGCAAGTATTCCTAATATGTCTTGTTATGAAACGGCCTATATATAATGAGAGAAAAAAGTGATTTGATTTTGGAGTTTAATTATATTACCATAAAAATCTTCTAGAGTAACTGACAAGTCCACAGTGTCTCCAAATAACATAAATAGGTTTTGGTTTGTGCATTTTGATTTAACTTTCCCTTGTTTTATTTTGATAACTTTATAATACAAAATTGCATTGCATTTGATTGTAACTTGCCTTTTAAATGAAGACTGATCCAAATAGAATATTTCTTTCATGTTGAAATGAAAGACAGAACCCTCTTTATGGTGTAACTGCTTAAACATGAGTCACTGCCCAGAGTGCTTGGTTGTGAACAGTGTATCTCATCCTTTTGAAATTTGAAATTCTGTGTTGTGTTCTTGCGGTGGATGCAGAGTTGTTTCAGCAGATCTGAACCTGAATGTAGAATTTCATTTTTTATTATCAAAAAGGGCCAAAGAGAGACATAGTTTTAAAGGCATTATTTTGCATCTTAGCACTGCAGGTTGGTATTGCCTGGCCTGGAATAGTAAGGGCACTGTGAATATGTGGTAGGAAGCATGCAATATAATTTTTTGCTTAGTACTGATCAGTTTACTTTCATGTATAGAGGAATTTAATAAAAAATGAGAGATGATCCACTTGAAAGTCAGTGGGTAAACTCAGTGCATGCATAGGTTGGAGAGTAGATGGTACAGTATGAAGTAAAAAGCACAGAAGGTATTTCCTAGTTGAGAAATATGTGGGGCAGCAATTTGACTGGAGAGGCTCAGACTTAAAGAGTTTCAGGGCAACTTTGGTGGGTTCAGCCAATTGCTCTGAATCTCAGATTTCCATCTGTACACCATCTTGAATGGATTCTGTGGGGAAAAAAAAAAAAAAAAAAAAATGTTGTGAAATTTTTATTGGGCTTTATTAAAAGTATTGAAGTTGTGTAATTTTCCAGTAAAAAGGATAAATAATTCTGTTAGTGACAGCAGAGCTGGTTAACTCTCATCTTTTTAAGTAAATGTACATGGAGCTGGTGAAAATACAGTTATAAGCACGTGACCTTGTCCTCTAGTTTGAATTAAAAAATTGAATGAACAGTGTCCCTTTAGGGCTTCTGTAGTCACAAGTTGGGATTGATTCATAGGGATGGAGGACATATGCAGCAAGAGTTATACCCTAACTATTATCTGATTATTCAAATTATTTCTCTCGTTCCAGAGCTATGCAAGTGTTGTGAAATTTTTATTGGGCTTTATTAAAAGTATTGAAGTTGTGTAATTTTCCAGTAAAAAGGATAAATAATTCTGTTAGTGACAGCAGAGCTGGTTAACTCTCATCTTTTTAAGTAAATGTACATGGAGCTGGTGAAAATACAGTTATAAGCACGTGACCTTGTCCTCTAGTTTGAATTAAAAAATTGAATGAACAGTGTCCCTTTAGGGCTTCTGTAGTCACAAGTTGGGATTGATTCATAGGGATGGAGGACATATGCAGCAAGAGTTATACCCTAACTATTATCTGATTATTCAAATTATTTCTCTCGTTCCAGAGCTATGCAGTGGCTTGTCATAGGAAAGGGCTAAGGTAACACACTTTTATGATTAGGTACATTTAGACAAGAAGATGAGGCTCAGAAGGCACTAGGGTAAAAGTTCCTGTGCTTTCTTTATACCCTAGTGTCCAACAATGCTTCTGCAATGATGCCAAGCTGCTTTTCCTAATGCAAGCAAAATCCAGGATGGAGCTACTGGTAGGCCTTGTTTTATATCACTTGGATTTATTGCAGAAGTTGTTAACACCCCATAGTTCTTTGAATAAAATAAACCAAGAAAACCTATAACAATCAGCAACAACACAATCCAAGGAGCCTTTCATCTTCATTATGAACTAATTAAGTTGTTGATTACCTAGAGATTAACACCTCCCTATGTAACAAAATATGCATTCTGTGAGTAGGAAGCTCCGTAACCTACCAGCTCATGCGATTCGGCATATTTCAATCCAACTCAAGGGAACACAGCCTGAAAACTGGGAGTCTAGCAAACAAAAAAGGTTATCCAGATTTCTGCTCACCCTCCCTTCATCGAGGCATTTAGAGGATGTGCACTTAGACCAAACAGTCTAGAAGATATCTTTTAAAACCTATCAATCCAGCAAATAGATTTCATAATCAATGATTAAAAGGAGCTTTAAAAATCACAGTGCTCATTAAGAAACCAATGTTTGATGAGCTGAATTCACAGCCCAGTGGTGCTGGTAGAGCTTTGCCCTTTGGCAATGGGCTGAGCTTGGAGGTTTCAGAGCCTGAAATCCTTTTATATAACTAAATAATATTTTAGTAAATGGGGGCAGCTCTTCAATCCGTATCTGCCTAGAGGGATCCTACTCACACTGTAGTTCAGCTGGCTGATCATGTCACTAGTTGTGGGCATTCCTTTGTCCTCTTTTTATATGTGCAGGTGGATTCAGACCACTGGCTTTAAATATGCCACCAGCTGGCAGCAGCTTTTGGCTAGAGTTGACCTGGGTTAAGTTAGAGCTGGTGACCACAAAGTAAAAGCTGGCATTACCAAACCCAGAAGTTTTTTTTTGCCCTTTCGTGGTTGCTGCTTCTTAAGCAACAGCAATTAGGTTTGTGTGGCACAATAAACAAAAATAGAAAGTGCGTTCATATGGATAAGGTAAAGATTAAAGCTCTTGTGCTCTCAGCTGCACACTGAATAGCTCGTGTTTTTATATGCTTTTAAATAGGAGAGCTGCGTAACATGACCCTCTAGTTGAAAGGATGCAGGATCACTAGACTCCCATCTGGATTATTACATTCAATTTAGGCCACATGAACTCCTGTGCTGAAGGTGTACATCTAAGAAAATGGTTGTGAATTGAGCATGACTTGCATAAAAGAGCAAGTTGCACCTATTCTCTCTTGGAAAGCATCTGCTTTTAGTTAAAATCACAGTTGGCTTACCAGCCAGCTATGGGGCCTCCATCTTCTTTTCTGTATCACCCCACATTCACATGCTTAATATACTAGTAATTTTATTACGGAGCTGTGGTCAAGACTCTGTGGCTAAGGTTGCAACCAGGTTCTTATATAAGTTCTGTTTTTTGTCTGCCCCACTAGTGCTTTCACTGGGAAAATTGACTTGAAAATTGGCAACATTCACTCTGCACTCCATATCCATATATTTACATTCTCGGGGATGTTTAATTGTCGTGCTCCCTGCTTTACTAGTCTTTCAACTTTGTTAATTATTGGGTTCCACTAAAGTTAAGCCTTTCTTGGTGTCGTTTAGTTATAAGGCCCTAGGCAGTTGGGCTACTATGACCACTGCATACTACCCAGTTCTTCGGTTGCCTTGGTATGGGTTATTCATAGACTGGAAGCTCTTTGACTTTTTGTTGAATTTGAGTGTTTTGAATGTCCCAGTCTACAACTCTAAACTCTTCCTACTGCTGCAGTAAAAATAAGTGGTAATAAACATTCAAACAATTCATAGATCCAACCTGGCTCCAGTTGAAGCTGATGGTCCACCAACATCAACACGAATGGTATGCAACTATGACTTTAATGTTGTAAATAGCCATAGGTGCTAACTCATCCTGCTGTCTAAGCTAGACCAGTGATTTTTTCCAAGCATTGTTTCCTTGTCATTGTGAAAATGGAAGTAACAACTTTTTTGAATGTAGGGAGTATGTGTGTAGCAGGGTTAACCACTTATAATTGGCAGATTATTTTTTAAATTATGTGGAATTTGAAGAAGTGTACTGCAAGTAGGTCCTAATTTTCTATTTCTATTTACTTTTCTGATCACTTTTTAAATGCAAAAGCCACCATTGCTCATAGAAGCAGAATGGTGGTAAGAGGATTTGCAAGCAGACAGTTGACTTTAGCACCTTAATTTTTGTTCCAAAGTGAATTTGGACTAAAGCAAGGTGGCAGTCTTGATTTATAATGCAGTAACTGTTGTTCTTCCATAGAGGAGGACATTTTTCTTATTCAGTCTGGTCCAGTTTCATGTAATTTCTGAATAGTTTTTACTGACTATGTATAGGAAAGCTGTGAAGGATCCTATATCCAAAAGTTACTTAACAGCATCCAGTCCTCTAAATAATTGACATTTCCCCACTCGGCATCCTCTGCATATGATTTATTTTTTTTTAATGAACCAGTATTTTCTAAATCCTCTACTACTTTTCCTCAAGTTTTACCTTGACTATATAAATATATAGCCTCTGCAATCAAAAGACATACAAACTGATGAAAGAGCCAAAATTATCTGCAAGGAACAAGTCCTTTGCTACTTTCAAAAGAGATTTGATGAAAGTCACAAATTGAAAAAGAAACAAAAACAGAAGAAAGTCTGCTGCTAGAAGAGAGAACCTATAAAATAAGGCTAAGGGTGATGATGAAGATGGCAAGTATAAAAGTGGAATTGGAGACAATTTCAAGCAAAGGCAGAATGGATAAACTTGAATACTCTTTGAAATGTTGATTGGCCTGTAATACCTTATTTTGAAAAAAAAAAGTAATATTTTTTAAATTATGTGTATTTTTCTCCTCTGAACTGTTTGGCCTATTCATTATTCCTTTGGTGCAAATTTCTCAGACTTGCAAGGCATTAATTTATGTAAAGTGCAGCATTTTTGCCTCTAAAGTATGAATTCACACCTATTCAGGGAAAACCTTCTCCATTCTTCTTACAGAAGGAATACAGTTCTACCATGTGATAAAGAAGTTGTGTCTGAGAAATCTGTGCAAAGTTGATAATCTCAAAAGTGTAGCGTGGATTCTGCCAGGAGGACAGGTCCAAAGAGAGGTCTGTCTTATGGCACTGTGCATGTTTGGAGGAACAGATTGCAGACCTCGCACCACAGTAACGGTAGCTTCTAGCTTTCAACGGGTCATGGTATTATTAGAGATGCAGCCATAAACTACACAGCTGCCAGAGAAATGAAGGAAGTGCTTGGACCATAGTTGTAGCTGGATGATCCCAGGAATCTCTCTGGTCCAATAAGGACTTGGAGGAATATATAGAAATTGGTAATTCTTACTTAAATGAGAATAGCTAAGTGTAGAAACTCTTTGAAAATTCCTTTTTCAGATTTGGAATAGTTCACTCCTCTGACCTGAGAGGTAACATGAAGTCATACTGTGTTACTGCTAGCCTGTTGATTGAGCTGGTACATTCTCTAACAAATTGTACCTTGTTTTATTGAATATGGGAAGTCTTAACGTGTTCTTTGACAGCAAAACCCTCTGCAAACCAATAATCTGAGATATCTTTATTGTATACCTAGCACAGGGAGTTGTCAGTAGTCTGTACTCTGCAGAGAGGGTTTGAGATAGACGGATCTCTTCAAAGACCAGGCTCTTTAGGAGGCTGCATTGTGAAATCTGCCTTGTTGGTTTATTTGTGTGTATTGCAGTTGTAAACTTAGTAATGCATATCTTAAAATTCATGTAACTCAGTATGACGCTGTTTACTAACTTCATGAGATATATATCAGTTTAAGAAAATCACTCACATTATATATAAGTGCTAATAAAATAAAATCCCTTAGCAGTCAAAGGAATTAGCCCATATATGAGTGAAATACCAAGACAGGTCTTGTTATTTTTATGAAACTGTGAATAATATAAGTATCCAATTGATAAAATTTTATTAAAGCTGACAGCCCTTAAGTGATCTAAGTGGTAAATATTGAAATGAAGTTTCAACAACACTGCAGTACCAAGGGAGGCCTAAGGCAGTAATAAGGATTAAACAATGATTTAATGTTGCTCCTTGGGGGTAGGGATTGTTGTTTTAATGGAGAGCAAAAGCTCACTTCCTTCTAAATAATTAAACTGTGATTTGAGAAATTGATCTAAGGTAGTTGTAGTGGTTTGTTAAGTCCGAAAGAGATAAATGAAGGCAAAGTGTCCTGGGGCAAGGGGAAGTCAGGGGAGAGTAGTGAAGAGATAGTTTTGCAAGATAGATTCATGACAAGTGTCCCTTGTGAAGGGGGAAGCTGGCAATGAGCATATTTTATCTTTTATTTGTAATGTAAACAGACTTGTGCTGCCTGAGGCTGGGTAATAGCTAATGAGCAGGGGGGTTCCATGGGGTGCAGATTTTATTAGTACAGCTTATAAAAAACAGAGCTAAATTAAAAATGTGGTGTCTTCTAGACAATCCGATAATCAGTGATGCTGCAGGGAGCACCTCCACCTAAGCAGAGAGTGTATTAGCATATGCATGTAAAATTTCCAAATAATTTGTTCAGCAGCTTTTGTGAGCTGAATGGCCTTCCCATTCTCATAGCAGAAGGTGGATTTCACGTAATAGGGCTGAATATTTTGGACTGTCTTAGGAATGCAGGAATGAAGGAATTTTGTAATGTGTTTCAAATCTGTCATTTGTGTATAAGCAGTGGGAGACTTGGCCAGAGAAATTGTCATCATATATGGCCCTTGAATGGTTGTTACAAATGAGATGACAGCTTGGATTGTGGTAGAGATGGGATATAAGTAGAAAAAGAGAGATAAAATTCTGCTTAATTAGATAATTGCTTAAGGTAGCTTCCTTGGGGTCAATGTGATCCACAATTCTGAATAGTTCTAGACTTCTGAAGCAGAGCTTCCAAATTTGTGGTGGATGGTTTCCAGTTAACCTCCCCACTCAGTCTGTATGCACGTAACACAGTTTAGAAACATAATTAAATTGAGTTAGCATCCAAGAAATCATTTAAATTCTCTCTTCTTCTTGGAAAAGACTGTCTCTGTGCTCAAGCCATGCCTTCAGGTGTAGATACAAATGGGCAGGGTACATGTTGTTTGTTCAGAATAATGTTGTATTTGGGCTGTAGCACATCAAAGGGGAAATGAGTTGAAATATCAAAAGCCCCTGAGGACATGCACCACTGTCTAACAACACCTTTGTTTTTCTCAGCCCCAAAGGCAAAGCTCAGAAGGCAAATCCAATGCAGGGCATGAATGGTGAAAGACTTCTAGAACTTCAATTTTACAATATACATAGTTTCCATCAGTATGGATATTCCAACAATATCAGGATCTATGAGACTTAATGAATGAGTTCCACTGAAATGGGAAAAATTAACAGAAACGTGGTTGTATATGTCACTCCAGGCTGTAAGAACTAAGTGTTAAAGCTAAGGTGACACAGTCAGGGCTTTGACCTACCTGCTGCTCTCCATGCACTAAAATGAAAAAATGGTAGTGAAACCATGCAAGCAGATAAATGTGTATAAAATTATTTGCTGGGTTAATTTTTCCAAGCAAACGGTTGTTTTATTTTGGATATATTTACTGTAATTAAAGGAATGCCTTAGGACTATCTGGTGTGCAATCAATCTTATTGCTCCCTACACCTCAGGCAACATCAAACAATGATCAAACAATCATTGTTATTATTTACTGATGATTTTCCATAAGTTTTAGGCAGATTGAAAGTTCTAGTCTTCATGATTTCTTACAGTGCACCCCTTGATGCACCCTGAAGGGTATGCACTCCGGCTCTTTGGGTATTCTCCAACTGTTCTGACCGATGACTGAAATCCATCCTGTGTCTGCACTCAGTTTCTGTCAGAAAGAATAAGTGTGTAGAATGTTATGGTTTTGTGTGTTCATTTGTTAGGTTGGACTTGGTTTTGCATGTGTACATTGTGTTTTTATTTCTATTGAAGAACATATGGTGGAAGAAATGTCCTGCTCTTGGAGCCAGAAGATGGAAGAACTAAGTCTCAGGAAATAGGTTTATCCTTCCCATGGGAGTTCATTCCATGGGATCAACCCGTTCCTAAGAAGGTTTCTGTCTCTTGAGGCAAACTCTGCTTTATGGCGAGCTTCATTGAATGAGACGAACACTACACACCTGAGGTTTTTAGGAAGCCCTTTGAGGAGATGAACTGGGAATTCTGAACACGATTCAAGTTCTGTGGGAAGCCAAGGTAGGGAGCTGGGACAGGGCTGATATGTTTGTGGTAATTCATATTAGTAAGGTGGTGTTTTCACAGTATCATTGAGGTTGGAAGGCACCACTAGAGATTGTAGTCTAATCTCCCTGCTCAGAGGAGTGACATGTTCAGGGCCATGTATTTTAGTACTTGACATCAGCTGGATTTTCCAAAGGTCTGAGTACTTCTTTTGTAGGTGTGTCACAAGGCTCTAGTCCACACCTGAGGGAAGGATGGTGTAGGTGAATGAAAGTTAACACCTGCCATAATAGAGTAAAAGGCTAATGATCAGTTGGTACACATTACTGATAGGAAGATCAATAAAGGCTGATTATCTACTTACTAGGGTGTCAGGAGACAGTTACATTCCTGCCTTTGCCCTGTGCTTCCATCATGCAAGTCACTTGTCTTGCTGGGCTTCCACTTGCCATGTCTACAACAGTAGTAAAGGCCGTTCCTTTCCTACTGCTTTTCTAATCTAACTACTTTGTTTTGATGATCACCCCTTTAGTGCAGCAAGTGCCCTATTCCCTACATCTGAAATGGAGCCAAAATTAAGATCTTGAAAATTAATGTGAAGAGCTTTGTCGCTGTTGGCTTAAAACACATTTTTGCCATGGCCAGATTACAACAGCTTTTTTTTTTGTAGGAAACGTTGTTATGTTTTGACTTAAATACAGCAAAATCTTCAACATGATGAAATGGCAAAAAATGTAACAGTTCATCATGGTACACAGTATAAACAATCATCAAACAGGTGAAAAATACATTAAAGAAGAATAAAACTTCAAACAGGTTTTAAGTAGTTCACTTTTATGTTTTAATAGCTCTTTAGGAGCCTGTAAATAGAAAGTCAATTGGATTTCAGACTTGTTTCCATAGTTATATTACACACAGGGAGTATTCAATAAAGCAAATCTTTTATTTAGTTCCTGACAGGTAATTAAAATGTGCCTCTGCATTTTCTTGTCTGTTACAGTAGGAAATAATATCAAAGATTTCTAGAGTTTACAAGTATTCATAAATATCTTGCAACTTAATTTTATCTTTTGGGCAGCAAACTTAGGGCTAACTGGAAGTCTTTAGTTAGTGGAAAGTTTGAGGCCTGTTTGGCATAGTAGGCCTAACATTTATTTTTCCCTGCAAAGATTTGCTCTCAGCTTCAAAGATCCCAAGTCGCATTTACACGTTTTTCAAATAAACTGGAGGGAGAGCCAAATATGTAGAAAAAAAAGTAACTAGAAACAGATCACATTTAGAAAACAGAGGAAAAAAAAAAAAAAAAGATATTGTGTCCACATTCCTGAAAATATTGGGGGGCAGATGTTCTTGAGGGTTAAAGAAGTATGAAATAGTTTTAATTACTTAGTAGTCAATGAAATTGCTTTTTTTCAAGCATCTGCTATTTTTCTAAGTACTGTTCCACACAGGACCACTTAGTGCTGCAGTCTTACTACCATATATATATATATTAGCCATTTTAGAAGACAGCACCTGTGAATGTCAAAGAAATGCTAGAGCAACATTTCTTTTTATTGCTGACATGCTACCCGCATCAGTCTGGCTAAATCAGAAACTTTCAGTCTTTGTGTTTTTATAGGATTGTATGTGATGGCACCATGAGGTAGGATTTCACAGCTGGGGCTCATATAAAGATTAAGCTGCCTTGTACCAGCCCTACTTTTTAAAAAAAATATTTTCTGTTATATCATTGTAGTTTCTTGCCCTTAAATTGTTTCAGTACCCCTTACAGGGCATGGTGACCTGGACACCTACCAGGATTAGAAATAACTGTATCAAAATGCCTGTATTAGAAAACTAACTTTACAGAAAACTGCCTCTATGCTGTTCCTTGTGTATCTCCCAGATACATAGAGGAAGATGGTTTTGGGAAGGTTTTTATCAATTATACTGATTAAGAACAGGTTTATGATAATTAAGATTGATTTCAGGTTTGCTTTTGATAACTTTCCCCTGTGATGAATTTCTGACGCCTTTTCATTTTGGCTACAATTACCTGACTGCATCAGTAACCAATGGCTGTGTTCTTCATGCAAGGTTAAGCATTGTTTTTTCTCCCTATGTCTATCTAAAACTGTTGTGATTTTCCTTAAATCGGGTGTGTTTAAGGCAATGTATAATTTTTCAGGTGTGTCATGTGAATCCTCCTGTTAGCAGCATTTTTTAAGACTGTGCCGTACTCCGTGGTTTTGGATCAGCTTGGTACTATTGGGGGGGGAGGGGAGCAGGGCTGATGGGCACAGAGAGGAAAGGTTGGGGGTACTGGTGTCATAAGAAGTGCTCTGGGATAGAGTCAGTAGCCATGGGGCTTCCCAGCCTGCTGTGGGAAGTCTATATGAAGACACTGTTGACTTCCAGGTGGCCGTATTTAAATGGAGGCAGGAGTGTCCAAAGGGAAGGATATCAGCTACTCAAGGATTGCCAGCTTGGGCTGTTGACTGTTGCAGGTCTGTTGAGTAACGTGACTAGTTATGGCTATTACTTGACACACAAATGCATCTCTATTCCTTGCTGAGGCTTGACATTCAGCAATAGGCTTATGTTTTATGAGTATTAAGATATCCTTGCTGTAGTATTAACTTGTACAATAACTGGTATAACTTCCCTACCCTCACTATTTCTTTTATGTTGGAGTTAAAAGAACAATTACAGTCTTTATTGTCCTTTAAAAATGGGCTTGGCGAAATTATTATACAAGTGGTGTAATCTCAACAGAATGATAAGATTTGCAGTATTTCAGACAGCCAATAAAATTCTAGGAAAAAAAGCTTAAGCTGCAGGAATTTACAGGGATTTATGAGTTCTTGGCACAACTGGGTGTAACAGTTTGCATGAATGGCCATTTTATCAAAAAGAAAAATTAAAGAGTTGTGTAGCACATGGTGTTTGCTATGGTGGAAATAGTCCTCATTTCTGGGTTACTCTTGGCTCTATCTATTGTCAGAGCTAATCACACTGAGCACTTCATCTGTTCATTAACATAATACTGTATTTACAGCACATAAAAATACTGCTCTTTTCATATTCAGCTTGGTAGCTGCTTTAAACCTGTCTTTTATCTGTTGCTCTTACATTTCTAACTCACTTACTGCATTTGCAGATACTGCAATGAGTGTATGTGTTTTATAAACCTAACAGAATGACTTGTGTACTGATTGATGGAAAATCAGTTGTTCAGTTGCTGAGCAATGACTGATTTTCCAACGCAGCTGCTCCAGCTGTGCTACAGATGCTATTTTTTCTCAGATATCATAGATGGTGTTGTAAGCTATTGAATATGAGCCTTAATTGTACAGATCTCTGAAAAATCAGTCATTTCAGCGGTGAATGACCATTTGGTTACCATCTTCAACTACAGCTTTGAGTTTTTACCTAGGAAGCTTGCTATTAGCATTGCCACTTGGAGGTTACTTTGGTGTGTTTTGCAAGAAGCTGGTTTGAAATCTGTGACGTAAGGAAATGCTTGTCACAGAAAATTACAGTTCATTACAAAATGCTGTAGCCAATAGCATGTGCTGATGACAGCAAGCCTTTTCCCTGGAATGCATTTCAGGTTCCAGGATTTCTTTTCAAACCTTGCTCACTTGTGTATGACTAATAAATAATAGAGGAAAGTATAACTCAACAGAAAATTTGCAGACCTTCTTTTTATCTGGGGAAGCAGACTTGGGTTGCTTGGTATTCTTTTAGATGACCTTCATAATTTAGTTGCAGGCTGTGATTTGGCTCTGCTATCCATTTTCACAGCAGCATAAAATATTAAAGTCAAGCAGTATCAATAATTCATAGTCTTATGACATAGGGGATATCAATGAGAGGATGATTTGGATTTGCTAAAATTAAAAGTGCAACTCTGCTTAAGGTACAAATGCAAGTTTAGGGCTTTTAATGCTCCGTATGGGAGAGGAAATCAAACTAAGTCTCATGTTTCATTGAAAGAGGAACTGCAGTTTTGGTAGGTGTCCTGTCTTTTGTACATTTAGCCTCCTAATTACAGCATGGTAATGTGTCCACTTGCTAAAACAGACTTGTTGGCAGACTGTGTCCTTTTTTCCCTACCTTCCTCAAAAAAAAACATTTTTCACAGCTTTCTCTCTGGTATAAATTCTAACTGTTTTTAAAGACCCAGTTACTACTGGCATTGAGAGTGCGGCTGGTTGCAGAGCAGAGAGAACTGGAAACAAGGCATGGTCTAGCTTCTGAATCTGGTTTTGACACTGTCCTACAGGCAGATCACTTTGGGTGTCCTGCCATCTCCTGCATTTAATTAGAAGCTCTTCAGGAAGAAATGTTTTTCACTATCTAATCCCATAGGCCTCTGATTTCAGTGGGCTGAAGCACTGAAACATCATTAATAGGAAATTAAAATGCAATTTGTTCCCACTCCAGCTTCTAGAACATTGTCTTTTCCTTGATGTTTTTCCTTTTAAAATTAACTTGATGTCTCTTTTGTCTAGTCTTTTCTGCCACTAAATAAATTTCTAAATGGTATAAAATCTTAGGTGACTGAATAGTCTGGTAGACTTCCATGCAATAATTTTTTGAATAGTCATTTATGCTTGTCCTGTGTGTAAGGCAATATCCTCATGCACGTCCATTTCTTCAGAACTGATATTCTTCCAAAACAGCAATAAAAAGTCCTTCCCCTTTTCAGATGTAACTGATACCTTTCAAAGCCACTCTACTTAAGACATTTTAGAATAAATTTATGCTTTCCTTCTGTAAGTTTTTTTCTAGTGCCTTCTCATTCAAGTGAAAGAGAGATACAAGGGTCCCCTCTGCTTCTTTTCCTTTGGTAAATTACACAGCTTTTCAACAAAGACCCCTCTAGCAAATGTAGGATGCAATTAAAGGAGGAGGAATCCCAAACCAAATTCCCACTGGGGCTACTAGTTTTTATTTAAGCAAGAGCAAACTTCCCTCAAAATTAAATACCTCCCTCTTTCCATTTAACTGGTATGAAATGGCTCTGTCATTTTAGCATTTTTGTCACAGTCAGGAAGGCTGCAAGCTGTACTTGCTGCAGAAGAAACTAGAGAAGACATGATTTCCAGCTGTGATTGTGTGATAACTGGGTAAACAGTGAAAAAAAGACAAACCGAGCCCTGAGTTGTCTTCATGTAAGTCTGTGCATGCTCGTGCCAGGCATACAGCAGGAGGATTCACCTTTTAAATTCCAGCCTATTTTGGAAATCTGGGTGAGCTGTAGGGATCAGGCTGCAAGACAACAGCTTCAGCAGTCAGGGAGCAAACAAACAGCTCAGTTCTTCTGGGCTGGAGGAGATCCTGGAAGGAGATGATGTAAGCACTTCCATTCAGCATTGGTGTTGCAGGAAATAAGGAAAACTGAGATCTTTTCCATTGCTACATGTCCTGTCAGTACATGAAAGGAATTGCAAATTGCAGTTGAACATACATCAGGGATACTTTGACCTCTTCAGCTAAACCTGTGGATTAGCTTCGGTTACTTAGGGGAAAGCAGGTTGTAATAGAAGAACTTTGTCTTCCTGAGCCCTTGACTCATTTTTGCCCCTGATTTAACTCTTCCCTGAACATCTCTGCCTTTCTGCTGTGAGCAAAGACTTCAGAACTGACCCTTCAGTCATACTGGTTTTCTTCTTGGTAGAAGTGCTGCTCTTGCTGTATGCAAGCAGGTTGCAGACAGCTGTTTTCTGGCAGTGAGAAGAGAGGTAGGTAGGCACTGCCATTGCCTTATCTGCCGAAATGGGTAAGACAGGTGGTCATCCAACTTCACTTAAACTCCCATACCAAGTATGAAATCTTGTTTTGCTGATGTCTGGTGAATTAAATAGCCCTCTACTTTCATGAATCTAGTTTCCCTGCAAGTACTTACAGGCTGTCACTGAATTATCTCTTGACTGCTGCACGTAATCTATCTCAACAAAGCTCTGTCAGGGTCCATGTGGCCTTCCGAGTACTTATATTCTGAGCCATTTCTCACCTTCATCTTAAGGTGTCTTAAGAGTGTTTTTTTTTTGTAGCCATTTCCAATTCTTTGCCATCTTTTGAAGTAATGAGGACATCGTAATGGTAGGCATATCCCAGTACTGGTTTTGGTATAAATGGTGGGAAGGAAGCTGTCCAAAATGCTCTTCTGCTTAATAGACCAAGACTTTGCTTAGTTACATACATTGATACTCAGTGCTCTTTCTTCCCCTTTTAGACCCTTTCCAACTCACCATGCTCCTTTTCTTGATCATATATACAATATCTAGTTCTTTATCCCAAGGTATATAGTTATGAGGAATATTATTAAAAATACTGTGATTTTACTCCCTTTTCATTAGGCAATTCAGATCTCACAGTGTGAAAGACCTGTCATTGCCTTCATTTATAGTTGCACCCACTTTGTGTTGAACCTTTTAAGGATCACAGTGATTCGATAAACAAATGTCACATATTTATGAAAGAACTTGAACTTCAACTGCTTGCGTGTGTTGCTTTCATTTTCAAGAAGGGTTTAACTTTCTTCTTTCAAATTACACTACAAATCCCAAATATAGTATAGTTTTTCTTTTCTCCCCCTCCCACCAGAATAATCAGAAGATTCAAGCTACCTCTAGCTCCCACCCCTCCTCCTGTTCCTTTTGGGATTTGTAACATGGGAGATACATGGCGACTGCTGAGGAAATTGCCCTAAGTGCTATTGGAGTAATTCCCCTTCATTTTAGTAATAAAGGTTGCATATGTTTTATGAGAAATAGCACCCCTGCAGTACAGAGAGCTACTGTGATCCATCAGTTTAAATCAAGAAATCGTTTGACATATTTATTTCCTGGACAGGAAGTGTTCTGTCAGATCAGTTGGAAACCCTGAAATCTGTATGTATTAAGATGAAAGACAAAATAGCAGACGCTGTTATTTTACTGGGCCAGTTCCATTTTCATAGGGAGACCATTCTAGTAATGGGATGCTGAAGTATCTTTCTTTTCTAAGTGTATATGTCTGAAAAAATCTAGTAAATAGGGGTAGGGATTGTAGCTAGTCACTTTTAGAGGACTATATACCAGATAAACTATGTAGTCTATATGGTAAAACCTGATCAAAAATAGAAATATACTAGAAATACACTTCAAATGTATAAAATATTATCTAAAAGTGGATTTAGCAGAAAAAAAGTGAGATGATTTCCCATGATGTTTTAATCAGAGACTTGTAAACTGTATTTCGCAAATGTAATGCCAATCATAGTTGACTCATAAATGTATACTCAGCAAAACCAAAACCAAACAGTTTGCAAAACACTGATAAGCAGGGGTTGTAAACTGTATTTCACAAATGTAATGCCAATCATAGTTAACTCATAAATGTATACTCAGCAAAACCAAAGCCAAACAGTTTGCAAAACACTGATAAGCAGGGAAGTGGCAAGATCAGCCAGTTGCACTTCCCTTGGAAGCATCAGTTACATGGTAAATGTTCTGTCTAGACTCTTAAGTAGAGAAGGGGCTTCCAGCCACACTGCTGGTCGTATAAGTGGTAAATCTAACAGAATATTCTCAGGTTGGTCAACTTCAGCTTAAACATTACTAATATAAAAACTACACTGGAGATGGATAAGCCTTACATGCCAGCTGCACTTTTATTGGCCGTCTGCAACTTCAAAGGCTTTCCTGCTCTAAAGCCCAGGCAGGTATCATAGGCTCCCCTCAAACCTGCCTTTGCTAGCTTATTGATTCTCAACATGACTTTACCTACAAGCTGGTGGATTTGTTTTCGGTGTGAAATTATCTTGAAAGTACAATCCTATTGACCACTTAAGATTTTTTACATTTTTATGTTGTTAATAAATATGCATCACTGGTTTCCCCCTTCTTTGATTCTGTCTGTTATTTCACCTGTCTAAGAGATCTGTTTAAGTAACAGATGCTTGAATTATTTTGACAGGGTGTTTGTTTCTGTTTCCAGCATAAAACTCATGTGATGACAAGCAGACAGTAAAAAGAGATTTGCCCCAAATGTGCTAGAGCCCTGCTTTTCCTCTTCCCTCTCCCACTTGAAAATTAGCTTTAGTGTTATTACTTTGGCACGTGCCTTGCTGAAAAAAAGAAAGAAAAAGAATGCCTCCCTGCCCAGGGCTAGAGAATCCTGATCTTCCCTCTTTTTGAACTGACATTCCTTGCCAAGATTCTTCATGTACTACAGGAGAAACATTAGTGTCTACGAGTATTGGAGACAAGAGATCTGCCCTTCATCTTGAACACACAACTCTTGCACATCTTGAACAGCTGAGGAGGAATCCCTGAGATATCTGCTATATGCCTGAAAGTCAAGCACAGCAGGTATGTCTTGAAATTCATTTGAATAGCACATCTTCAGAGTTGTCTGTATCAAAAGCAAAGGTATTTTTTTCTTGGTTCTGGTGTCAGATATTCAGCAGAATGACTCAGTTATTTCAGACAACTGCACTGAATTCCAGTATTTTAGTTAAGATCAAAATATAATATTCTGCAGGTGCTATTTGTGAAATAAGCCTATACTAGTTACTATAAAAGATTAACTCCCTGTAGTTTTAAGTTGTCATTTAGAAATAGGTATGAATTTTATCTTTATAGTAACTTTGCCTGCACTACTAATGAGTTATTAAAAAAATTACTTCAGTGAAGTTCCTTATGGTCAATAGTACCTCAAGATCATACTTTATAAATTCAATAATGTCTAAGCATCTGCAGTGTTTTGAAGCCTTCTAGCTTGTTCATACATTGCAGCAGAACAGGGTTTAGAGATAACCCCAGGAGCAGCACTCAGGAACCACAGAAAATGGCACCATGTGTCTCAATTAAATAATCTCTCCATTTTCATAAAGTAAGACAACTGTTGTTCTATAGTGTTAGCATCAAAACTTTATTTACAGTACACCTATGGGCAGGTGGTACCTGAAAAATTACACTGACCTGTAATTCTGCCCCTCAGACTGCAAGCTTTCTGTAGTAAGCCCTGTCCCTTGTTGTGTCAAAACAGCAGCTAGTGAAATGTGGTCCTGATCTGGGATGAGGGTTTGAGATATTCATATAAAACAGTGTGGTAAAGACCAGGTTGTTGAAACTGAAAAATACATTAAGTATCCAACTGTATTTCCTCCCTGTTCCCTATTCTTACAAATAAAAGCTTGGCACAGCAGCACGGTCTCTGCTTTTCTGAAGTTTTTGTCTTAAAATCTTGGGATTAAAGTATAGGTGATGAAGGCTTATGTGACTACAAAGAATATATTTACTATATGTTTTCAGATGAACCGTCCCCTGCCTGATTAAGTGTCAGTGCCGCAGCTTGACTGCAAGGTGCTGAAATTCATTTCAGCCCCAATATGTTTAAAGTTCATTTTCAGGCATAAGCCTGCAGATAAAATCAGCTCAGAATCTGTAAGTCAGCATGGCAGAGAGATTTCAGGGCAGCCTACCTGTCTGGGCATTAACGGAGGAAAAGCCCTTTGAAGTCACAGACGGCCAATAAAAATGCAGCTGGCATTCAAACTTTAAATGGCTCCAGCACTGAGCTTTTACATTGCTGTTACTTAAGTGAAGGCTAAAAATTTTTAGAAAGTGCCTTGGAATACCAGTCCATGGTAAACTTGTGTACCTACAGTGTGGCTGAACCCCATCACCCTTGTTTCCTTGACGTGTAAAACCAATTGTGAGAAGGTCATTTCCTTGACGTGTAAAACCAATTGTGAGAAGCACTTCAGGTAATTCCTGATGCTGAGAAATATGAAAGCTCTGGGCAGCTGTTATGCCCAGGGGTGAGGATGGCAAGATCCTGTAGACATTCATGGCTCCCTCTCAGCAGGGCAGGACACCAGCTGAAGAGCTCCAGGAATTCTCCAGTGCCAAGGCTGGGCAATCACTCAGGAAGGGCCAGGTGAAACTCCTGCTAACACCTCAGAAGTGAGGGTGTACACCTCACAGGCTGATACAAGGCTGTGTGAGTACTTTGGTTTCTTTTGCATTTGTGAGTCAGTTGACCCCATTCCCTTTCTGCAGTGTGGCTCTGTGGAAGAGACATGACAGAAAAAGTCAGGAGGTGAGCTTCGCTTCCTCTGGGCTGCCATGGCAACTGAAGAGTTGGTGTTGCCTCTGCTTTGACCCCTTGGTGTCAAGCTCTTTCCGGGGCCTTGTACAGCCCCCAGCCCAATGACACGGGTTTCTGAGCTTGCAGGCACAGCTGGAATACAAAGACTTAGGAATGAAGTTGGGATGGCTGGCTCCCAAATAAAATTAAAAGTAGTCCCCAGCTTTCTGAATTATCCAGGTTTATTGGTTCTTGAACAAGAAGATTTAAGACAGACACATTAGATACCTTAAGAACTTAGTTAAGTTTGCCTTTACACATGATAGAATGGGGTGTGTCTATTCCTAATCCTGGAAAGACTAAATTCTGCTTATAAAGATATTCCAGGGAATCTTGAGTAACCTTCTTTTTCCTGTGGACAGGTTCAAGGGTGAAAGATGGGAGGAAGTAAGTAAAACTGGGGACATAAAGCTGCTCTTTTGTTGTAACAGGATCATGGTATGGAAATAGTTGACAACCAGTGCAATTGGATTTTACTGGGAAATTCAAATTGTCACACTAAAAAGAACCCATTTTTATTATTCACAAGTCCTGAAATAGCATGTCATGGGTGTAAGCTCTGAACATTGCCTGTGCTTGGCCTTAGGTTAAGCTAATTTGGAGGAATGACAGATAAAATTTTATTGCTGGCATTTATTTATTTTTTTTAAATGACAGCTGTTAGCAGCTGCTTGGTGGTTTGGAGTGTTAGAAATAGCTCAAGCACAGCTAGATCAGGGACCAGAGTTCAGGTAAAGCAGCAGTCCAAGATGCATGAGACTTTGCTGTTTCCTCACACCCCATAGGTGTGTAGGTGGTAGTATAGCCAGTTTATTTCCAGATAATTTATGTTGTTATTCAACTATAGAGCACATAATAAAAAAACCCTTCTTCAGAATGTTTGCAGATGTTCTCCTTTGGCTATTGTCATTCCAGTTGCAAACTTCCTGTGTTTCCCATGTAGAGAAGAGTCTTGTCTTTGAGAAAGAAAGTACATTTCAAAAGTTACAACTACTTTTGCAGTACACAAATGAGATCAGTTTCAGTTTAGTACAATAATTCTATTCTTCTGGGAAAAGGCTCTTTCACCTGTGTCAAAACATCACCTGATTAGATCCTAGTTTTGAGAAGAATGAAGAAGCAGAAAAAAAAAAATCAAGTATTGCTATTTACAGATTGTATGCTGTGCTAGCCTGAGAAAAGCTTGCTGTTCTAAATAAAGGCATCAAACGTTCATTGGATTAGGAGTGTAGAAAAGCAACCATGTTCAGATCTTAAACACATCATAATTTTAAGCGTCCACAAGTGTTTAAAAAGTGTTGGTAGGAATGAGCACATATATCCATTCACTAGTTAAATATCATAACCTGTTTCTTTTCTAAACACATGCACAAGGAAACAGACCACATTTAAAATGTTAAACACATTGACATGTTTACAATGTGTTGCAAGAAAGTGTTTAACTTCTTGCACTCCAAAGCTAAACACTTTGGAATTAGAGGGTTTACTAATTCTGCATTTATTCAATACAACTATCACTTACTGACACTTATTGGATGAAGTTTGAATAGATTCAGTAAAGGCTAAAAAAAATGAATCAGAGATGAAGGAACATTTTGGCTTTGGAACCATAAGGGGAAAAGATGTGCGTTAATAGTCTACAGTGTTTTGTGGTTTATGTGTATGTCCCAGTGAGCAAATAATTAAAAAAAAATTGACCCCAGATTTATGGACTGTCCGGTGTCTGGTTCATGTAAATACTAGTACTGATCATTAGTTCAAATTAGAGGTCAAATTAGAAATCATTTACAAGGTGCATTTAAAATAAACCTTTAAAAATAAAATCAAGTTTTAAGTAAAATGCTATCTCATTGGCCTCCCAGATCACAAAATTAACCCTGGGGATCCCGGATCAGGAGAGCCAGCACTGCAATACAGCAAGAGCAGGCTCAGGAGGTTCCGCCGCTGCTATTTCCAGGTGGGATTTTTCAAAGTATGCCATTCTGGCTTAGTTTTTTCTGTTGAACTAGTTCTGAGGTTTTCTATAATTTTAACCTCAAATTACCATGGAACCAAAGATATGTTCTGTGCTTTTCACCCAATTGAATTTGCCAGCAGGTTCATGGGGGAAGCTGGACTTAAGTCCATTTGGTGAAGAAGATGCACTCTGCCATCTCTGGTACAAGCCCTGAAGATTCGTCAGAGCTCAGGTACAGGCCAAAGGGTTCTGTTGTGCTGCAGGGCACCATGTGGTTACCTGCACTGACTCCAGATATAACACGAACTACCAAAATACCTGAGTGAAAGCATGGAGCTCTTAAAACCCATTAGACATTGAAGCTCTCCAGAAGTTTGGAGAGTAGCTGAAGGCAGCTTAAACAGCACTCCCCTGGAGCTTCAGGCAGCAGGTGTTCTTGTATGGGAAAGCAATTAGAAGATGGCCTTCTTATATTCTCACAGGCTTAACTGATCTTGGGCAGAGAAGGGTAACTCTTCCTCTGTGAAGCATACATTTGGGAAGTACTGCATTCCACAGTACCCCTCCTCCCAGCATGTGAATTATGTATTTTCAATGGAGATTATGAAAACAAAAGTGAAAAATCAGCGTAAATGATCTAAGGTTAAGAGCTACATTTGGGAAGGTAAAGCAACACTTAAACTGAGTGATGGATGCTCTTGCATGAGGGGTACATCCAGCAGTAATGCCTGGATTTCTTCTCATAGATGTAGCATGTATCCTTGGTAAGACACAAGATAACTGTGGGTGTTAATAGAAAATATCAGGATTAAAAAAATGTTGCCTTAAGTAAAAAAACACAGGTTTCACAGGCAATGGCTAGCAATGGATATCAGAATAAGTGTAACATAGTAACTGGATGATGACAAAATGCTTACAATGCCAAAGGAGCTCTTCCCAGGGGGAATGGGCAGTGTTGCAGAATTAAAAAAAAAAAAAGACTTTCATCTGAGAGTAAATGTACATTTTGAATTTTCTGTTGGATACAGGTGTGTGAGTCAAGATCACACTTGTGTTATACCATAAGAAAGCAACAGCACTTTTGGTTAAGAGTAAAGCTATTCTTCCATAGCAGTCTTGTTCAGGAAATGAAATCTAGGGGTAAATAACAAATTAGGAGTCTGTGGGCCAGACAGCATTCTACTGGCCCTCTTAGAGACTGAAGGGAGAAATCTTAGCTGTTGATGGAATTTTGCTTCAAGGCAGCAGGACAGTGATGCCTAAGGTGTTACAGGAAAATATATAGGAAAAGACACATGAAAGTCATTTAGGGATTGGAAAACCTCAGAGAAAGTCCAGAAATGCTTTTTACTGGCCTCAGATAATAGTCACTTTGAGGAACTTGTTCACGTCTGTCTCTGGTGCTAGAAATATAAATGAAGTGAAGTGGCCTGTATTGATGATGTAGGAAAAACTGGCTCCTGAAGCAAAATAGGTGGGTTTGTTTGCCTCGGCTAAGAGAAGTTATGTTTGTGTTCTAGAATATAATTCTGCTTTCTATGTGAGGGTTTTACTGAAAGAGACATCTCAGCAAAATAGTGTGTTACATGGGTTGCATGATCTGACTGAGCCCTGGTTTGATCATCACTTAAGTGCAATCACTGCTCCATGTTATACCCAGTCTCCAGGTTGGTGCAAGTAGGTGCCAAAATAATAAAGCATCTACTGAATAGAACTGTAGGGTCAGATTCTGGCAGATATTTAGCATGGCAGAAAGGCAGAGTGGAGCCAGTGAAGGATAGGATTGTCTCCACTGGCATAAAATAAGGCTGCCTGATGTGTCAGAATCAAATGGTACCATCATCAGACGTTTGCAGAGCGTACAGAGTCAGTGTGACAAAACAAGAACTTGTGATTTGAGACCCCTGAATCAACACCTCTTTGTTAAAAAGAAATTCCCACTATGTCTAATATTTCATATTCACCATTATGACAGTAGGCAGTGGTGTTGATTTCTTGCAGCTTGTGGTGTACAGCTGCTTGTTCTGATGTCTCTGAGAGCTCTCTCCACAGAGGGCAGATCATTAGCAACTGCTATTCTGCTGAGCCTCAGGCCATTGAGTTTTTTGGTTTTAAGGTTGCTTCAGTATTTGACTAGAGTATCCTCTGGTTAGTGTCAGTGCCCAGATAGTCTTGTTCTCTCTGGAGACACTTATCTGGTCTAATATTTTCTTACTCAGGGTGCTCACTGTTGGTCAGGCTTCATCTTTTCATCCTGAAAGAGGTTGCCTTGGGTTTGTGAGAGGCTGCTGAAACCTGTACCTGGGTGCTCAGCAGCTAGGAGTCCTCCGACATGCAGTCAAAGCCTCCAGTAGCAACACAAACCCTGTGTTTTTCCTTCATACTCCAACCAGGTATTTTTGTTGGCACAGAAATGACAGCAGGTGCAAATCAATATAAAGAAGCATACGGGAAGTTTCTGGTTCAGTAGAAGGTTTTCCTGCAGAAAATGTGTCAGTGACACTGCTAATTAAGATGTTACTCTCATCTCGTGCACTGTTTGCTTGTATAATGTGTTTGAAGGAAACTTTAGCATCTAAACATATGTTCATACGTATGGGAAGCGAAGGGATTATGTGCATCAGTACAGAAAGATATGGATGATGTTTAGAGCTGGGGGGGACGGCCGACTTGCTGACTGCCAGCACAATCCATTTCTGAGGAAGCAGCAGATTTATGATTTTTTTTTTTGTTCTCTGTTGGAAAAGGAAACACTTTTGTTACAGGATTACAAGAATAATTAATTTCCCGAGTTTCATGATTTTTCTGAAGCTGTGCGTGATCTTTCTGTGGGGAAGGGCATTTGTGTGAGTGAACAGGGGAATGGAAAGGACTATGACAACTGGAAACAAATTTCTCACAGGAATGTGAGGACTCATCCATAAAATTGTATTTCCCCTCAAGACCATGTGGCTGGATCTACAGCAGGTTATAAAATAGGTCTCAGATCTTGCCCACAATGCAATGGTGTGGATGAGGCTGAAGAGAGGAGTGGCATTCCTTGAAGTCTTAGCACTGGGGGAAAATCCCATTGCAACCAAACTGGAAGTGCATGAACAATGAGAACAAATGTGGCTAAGGAGTATCCAAATGAGATTTACTTTTACATAAAGCACTTTTAATCCTCAGGGACTGGAAAAACTGAAGCAGGAAAAAAGATTTATTTTTTTTTTCACTTATCATACTGGGAAAAAAAAACATTTAAATTTAATTTAGAAAGGAAAGAAAGAAGCAGAAAACAAAAATTTTAAATAAAATAAGTTTTGAACTTTTTAAAGGTAAGGCCAAGAAATTTTTGCAGTATGGAAGTAATAAAATTATTTCAAATCTCTGAGTGAAATCCTGTCCTTTTTTCCTAGTCTTCAGTCATTACTTCTGAGTATGTGCCACCCTTTTGTTCAGTCAAATGATTCAGATAATCTGGTAAAAATGTGATTATTTCATCATAATTTCTTTACAGTATGTGTTTTCTGTTGCCTGCACATTGTAACAGCAGAGATTTTATGTTTATTACTGATCTCTTGATGGCAATTTGAGTATAATCCATGTTAGTACTGAATCCTGTTGAACCAGTCAGTGGCAGGTACTCATCAACAACTTTCTAAATTATGTTTATTATTTTCTGCATAACTATTTACCATGTTGCCCACTGATCCTGTGCAGTGCTAATTAGAATATTTGTGGTACTGATTCAAATGGTTTGCAAAAGGTTATAGAATTTTTTTGCCTAGATTTTTTTTTTCTCAGTCACATTCATAATGTTAATGGAAAACTTCTTGGACAGGTTTTATTTGTATGTTTTATCTAGGTCTGCTGTCCTGCTTATTTAATATCGACATATTAATATTTCTAACCTGGAACTTTCCTAGAGCTGCAAAATCCATTCCACTTTTAAAAGGTGCAGTTTGTTCAGTACAGCATATTTTTGAAAGATTTTTCTAGCTGATGTTTAACTTTGGTGTTTTCTATCATAGGGCCATATACCTCACCGACCTGTCAAATCCATTCTTGGTTAACCACTTGCCTGAGCAGTATTTTATCATCCATCTGTGTATTAACCAGAAAACTAACAGATACTTCCGCTTTCTTACCAACACACTTACATTTTCCTTCACATAAAAGATAGATTTCCCCCTGGAATCTTTCAATCCTGTATTTGTCCTGAAGTCTTTGTTTTCTCTTATATAATTTTTAATTTAATGACTTTGAATTATTCTCAAATATTATCAGTTATCATTCTTCCTTACTATAATTTATTATCTATGTATTTTTGATTAGCTACTGTTAACTTCACAGTAAGATTTGGTGTCTTTTTGGCTGAAGTTGATCCCTCTCCATTGGGACATTTAGTAAGCTCTACCTGATGCCGTCTCAGACTCCTTTAGACATTGATTTAAATGGAAACAAGACTGGACTCAGCTGTGGCTCTCTAGTTTTGCCCTCATTATTTTTTTATTTCTGAGCACAGAAGTGGCACCTTTTCCATCACTGCCTGTTCACAAGGATGAGAAAGAAGCAGAAAAAGACAAAGCAGGATACGGAGGGGAGACATAGGAAACCTGAGCTCACTTCCTTGCTCTGCTTCAGGCATCCTATAGTAAGTGGGCAAGAAACACTGACCCTCTGTGCCTTCCTTCCTGCAGGGTGGAAATAACACTACTGTGTTGCCTCCAGAGAGGCATTGTGAGAAGAAATCTTCAATGACTAGGAAGTGCTTTGAAAACACTGTGATGGGGAACAGGTTGACAAAAAGGAGCCATTTCAGTGCTTCTCTTCAGTCCTGACTCACCACTTGCTCTGCTGCACTGCTGGGGCTGTACCACAGCGTAGCCCTCCTTAGGATGAGATGTTTGCTCTCCTCACTCATGTACATGCAGACAGGCACAGAAATACAACCTTGCAATTCTGTGCCGGCCACCCCCTGTGTTACCAGCAGGTTACTCCAGTGATAAAGAATGTGAGGCCATGATTAACTGATCCTGGTTTGGAGCAGCTTCCTTTCTGCTGAGTTGGGGAGGACATTTAAATTGAGGTGAGTTCGTAGATCCTATTTGCTGTGCAGTTCCCCATACATGTGTATGAGGACAGTCATGTACGCATGACATTGGGATTGCTCCTCGATACCCTTTATTGGTAAACCCCGGGGCACTACAGTTTAGATAACTACCTTTGCTTTTGTCACTTTATTCATGACTCTTCTACCCATACACATTCCTTGGGCATTTTTTGGTTTCAAACCATTTATGGTCCTCTCTGGACTAAGTGCCTTTCCACTCCATTTATGTCACAGCAGGACACTTCATAATCTCAAGTAACGTGTTTTTCTCTG
Source organism: Chaetura pelagica (assembly GCF_000747805.2). NCBI lineage: Eukaryota > Metazoa > Chordata > Aves > Apodiformes > Apodidae > Chaetura > Chaetura pelagica. The sequence continues at coordinate 1,760,024 of NW_009954543.1, forward strand.
CTACACCAGTGGTGTGGGTGTAATTACACTCATCCAACAATTTGCAGTAATTCTCTTATTGGCATGGATTCATCTGTCAGCTAATCAGCACCTCAGATTCAAGCACAATTCCAAAGTGTTTGCATGGAGATAAGGAAACCAGTGCTGGGTCATTATTTCAGTAGCCTGTTATTGTGAATATAGTGTCATGGAACATATAAGAAAAAGTGAGATGCTTTTTAACAGAGAGTAAAAGACACAAATTGTACACAAAATGCTTTCAACATAAATTCCTTCTTAACTGCTCATCTCACTCTTACACAGCCTCGGGTAACTTGACCTTCTTAATTGCCATATTTACAGTAGAAATTTGATACTGGACTGATTGCAAATGTATTTCTAATGGATTTTCCCCAGAGATATTTCAATAAAGTCTGGTGAGAACCTTTTAATTGCTTTTTGTATTACTTGTAAAAATGTTCTTCTGAGAAGCAGTCAGTTTTAACAAATTATCATCCTTTTGCTTTTTTTCCCCCTTGACTTTCTTGCTGGACTTTTTGTTCTTTGGAATTTCTTGTAATAATAATGTATAAGGAGTTTGTTCGAGGATGTTTCTGTTGTTTTGAAAAAGTCACCATAAATTTAAACTTCCCATAGTTAATGGGGTCTTCAACTCAGGATACCTTTAAGATGATAGCCAATCAGCCTGAATAAATAAGTAAAAATTAATTAAACTTATCCAAGGGCTGAAGCACCTCTGCTATGAAGAGAGAGTGAGACAGTAGAGGCTACTCAGCCTGGAGAAGAGAAGGCTCTGAGGAGACCTTATAGATGCCTTCCAGTACCTGAAGGGGCTACAGGAAATCTGGGGAGGGGGATTTTACAAGGGCTTCTAGCTAGAGGACAAGAGGAGATGGATCAAAACTGGAAGAGGGGAGATTTAGGTTGGACATTAGGAGGAAATTCTGTAGTGTGAGAGTGGAGAGACACTGGAACAGGTTGCCCAAGGAAGTTGTGGAAGCCCCATCCCTGGAAGTGTTCAAGGCTGGGTTGGATGGGGCTCTGAGCAACCTGATCTAGTGGGAGGTGTCCCTGCCCATGCAGGGGGGTTGGAGCTAGATAATCTTTAAGGTACCTTCCAACTCAAACCGTTCTTTGATTCTGTGATAAACATTGGAGGGGGAGAAAAGGATGTCTGCAATTCTGAAGTTCATTATGCCTTAAAACTATACTCTGTGTGTGCGAATGCCAGCACTGCGTGTCTGTGCTAGTGGTTGCACTGGTTCAGCTGGTAACTGAGATACAGGGGAAAGCCCCAGTCTAAGTTAGGGCCTGATGCAAAGAATATTTATTTTTTTCTCAGGGATGTTGACAGATTTGACACCACAGTCAAAAGGGGTGAGGATGGGGGCCTGTTAAAAACGCAGCAGCAATCAGCGGCAGTGGGGTGAGATTTGAATTTGGAGGAGGATGGAAAAAACCCAAAACAGACCAGGTAGGGAAGCTTTGGGGGGCTGCTTGGAAAACAAAAGGGATGGAAATACAAACTGGAAAGTTATAGGAAACCTTAGGAACCAAAGAGTGAGACAGTGGAAATCTGTGGATCCTGAATGGAAGAAGTCATGAGTTCTGAAGGAAGGGACAACAGTGATTCCAGAAAGATGGATGGCAAGGAAATTAAATGTATTTGCAGATGAACTGGGAGACCTGAAGGGGAGGACTTGCAGCATTAAGACACTGTTCTGCCCCTTTTGAAGATATGGAGCTGGATTTGTCCCTATGAACCTGAGTGGAAAAATTTTCCACTACTGGAAGCTCTGTGGGAGCCTTGTGGTGTGACACGAAAGAGTCAAAACGATACAGGAGGAAGGAGGCACTTGGTACCCACACCTAGGTAATCCTTAACTGTTACAAACCAAGCCTATGTGGGGCCAGATTCTGTCTTGGCTTGCCTAGTAAAACCATAAAATTAAACTAGTTTCCTTGACAAAATTCTCACAGGCTTACATGAGCAATATAACTGTGTCACTGAGACCAGAATTTGGCTCTGGTGCCAGAAGCAAAGAGCTCGTGCTGAAACTCCAACACAGAGAAATTAATTTAGCTGAGATGGATACAGCTTCCAAACTGGGTATAAAAGAGCATGAAAATTACAAAAATTACTTGATATGCCCTGCTATGCATAGGAGTGTGCTGTTTTGTGATATTTTTTTTCAGAAGGTTTTTACTGACATATGTATGAATCTTGCTATCTATATTAAATTATTCTCTGTTATTTATCCTAGAAAGATCCACAACCTGTTTTTGTTTAAAATTGTATTATATTTCTAATGTGCTGTCTTTTCTAATCTCAGCCCATGTTATTCATGTCAATCCCAAAGAAGTCTTAACTGAGACACTGTTGTGAGGTTAAACATTGTGAGCACTTGAAGTAAATAAAAAACATTGAGTTTGGAAACATTAAACCACAAAAATGTTATTGTTAATAATGTAGTTATTAAAGTATTGGAAATGTAAATATTTAAACAACTTCAGTTGGTCTGATATAAAGATTAATAAATACTCTTAATTTTACAATATAAACCCCAATAGAATCAGACATGCATTGCTTGAAATAAAGATGTCTTTTTCTCCAATCTAATTCAATGAAGTACATTCTATGAAACATTCATACACTGCTTCCCCATTTAGAGTTGCTGGAGAAGAGAATAGCTATTTATTATTGAGCATGATTACACATTGTTCATAAGAGAAATGCCTTCCATTAAATAGGACTGTCTTTTAATAAAAGCTGGTTCAAATGTGTTAAGGCAGCTAAAATGTTTCCCATAATGAGGTGCTGGGATGAAGTCCACAGCTCAATTCTGTCTATGAATGATGTTTTCCCAACTGCCATTATTTTTTTTAAATGGTTTCAAATATAAGAGCCCAATGCTAAAAATTGTGAAGGATTTACTGGAAATTTGTAGCACACCCTCAGTGCTCTCCCATGGTCAGTCTGGATTCAGAAACTTGGATCTGTGTAGTAGCTGGTTATTGAAATAACAAAAACATGTTGTGTAAAAATGGATATGTTCTTTAACCATAATAATGCTTTAAAACTTCCTTTGCATGTCTGTAAATTAAAACTATGCATCTCTTAGTAAAACTTAAAGGGAGATAGATCTATTACCCCTTGAATTTTATTAATTTTTATATTAATTTTTAGCACAATTAATGAAGAAAATTCCAGGATTGTGGAAGAAAATAGTGGGATTTTATTTTTTAAGTTAAAAGAAATTAAAACAATTGCATAGAGATCTCTATCTGCTAATCAGTTTGCTGGCTGCTTAAGATCTAATATAGTGTTGTTTTTACTGCAATGTTTCCTGGAACACTGGTAAGAAAACCAGTAAATGTATTTGATTAAGAGCAGCCAAATAGACATGAGCAGCAAACTTCCTTCTTTATTTCAATGATTTAAGTGAAAAATTAAAGGTTCAATGAACAGAGTGAAATTAGCAGAGTCCAGGATTTTTTCTCTCCCTCTCTTTTCAACGAGAAGTTGTGATTATATTTTCTATTTTCTGCAGTTTTAGATGAATGGATAATCTTGGCTCACCTAAGGACTATACGCTGGGTATTTCCTTCCCTGCTGACTGTGTCATCTGGTGTGTTTGTGCAGTCCTGCTGAGTCTCGCTCACATGCTGGACAAACAAACTTTTTTTCTCATTTTCTTTCTTCACTTTCTTTTCTCATGATCTGCGTGTCTTCTAATGGTCCCTTTAACTCTACTAGAGCTCTATAATGCATATATATATACACCCTCATAAAGCTTGCTGTTGGATTATAACGTTGCCACGTGACAAGTATCTTGTCCTGACTATATTACCTTTTCCCACCCGTATTCCTAAGAAATTCAACAGGCAGGCAGATGGTTCATGACAGTGGATCTCATTCATGAGCATCTTCTCACTGAGAATCTGTAATAGATTGGTAGTAAGTTTGGAGAAATTAGCTCCTAAATGTAAGACCAAGCCAAACCCTAAAACCGTAGAAGTGGAAAACTCCTTGGGCCATTGCCATGTTTGAAAGGAAGAACATGGGTCAGTGTTCATGCTTGGGGATAGATTGGATAGATACTGTGTGTTAGGAGGAAGTATGCTTATAAAGGATTTTCCATAGTTAGAAGCTAAGCATAAAAAATAAAATTATTCTACCCCACAGCAGTATAAATTCAGCTGCTTGAAGAAACTCTAAACCAGTGACACTGGTCATGCAAGTTGCCTTGTCATGTCTTTCTACACGATTAAAAGATGCCAAAGAAGGAGGGATTATCAGGTTATTTGGAACAAAGTCATTATCTTAACAATTTTTTCCCCTTGCTCTGGAGGCTCCTCCATGTCTCTGAGTAAATCATGTTCTAAAATGTGAGAAACTAATTGTGACAGATGGCTCCTATGTGCAATTGTGTGCGTGTGTGTGTGTATGTGTGTGATCACACACCTGTGGCCCTTTGAAGAGTATAAGGACGTGATTTCTGCATTGCCTGCATTACTAGAGTAACAAATACAAAATCAAGCCAGTGTCAGCTGAACACTATTTTTATGGCTGTATCATTTCACCAGTGAATGCGATTAACAGGGAAGGTGTTAGTTTAGCAACCTGAAGGCTATAAATTTTTTGTGCAGGAAAGAGACAGTGTAAGGACTAGAAAGCATAACTGTCCCACTTTCACTGCTGATTTTTACTTTCTTTAGGGACTTACAAGAGCTATGCCAGGTGTGCTTTTGTGGTGAGTCTGTCAATGAAGATGTTACTGAGAGGTAGGTTTTGTAGCTCCTGAAAATAGTCAAAGAAGAATGGAGTAAATGCCCCTGCTAAAGAACTGCTTTGTAGGCGTGTCTGCTAATTTGCAAAAGTCTTCAGTCACACTGGACAAGCAAGTCAGATTTTGTGACTGAAGCAGGTGAGTTCCCACCCAGTTCCCCTGGTTCCTTGGGGGGGCTTCTCGTTTTGAGTGTAATGGTGAAGTGAGAGAAATGCAGAGTAAATAATTAGGGTGAAAAAGGAGGCTCTCTAGGCTTGCCTGGGAGCTGTAGCCTTCAGGCAGTTTGATTGGTGCACTGGCCATCTGCTTAAACTTCAGGGTTGAATTTTTTTGGCTGTGTTTCAAGTTTTTAGAAAAATAGTAATTTTTATTTGGAAATCACTTGACAGAGTTGTCCCAACTATCTTGAGAGGCTCTTCCTTGTCCCCAAGGTCCCTTTTTCACCTAGGATAATCTTACCAATTTAATTTTAATTAAAACTTGAGATCTGATCTTCCAGCGTTCAAGTCAAGGGAAGCTCAGCACTGACATGCAGACAGAAACCCTGTGTTTTGCAGCAGTAGGTCTTGTAAATGTTTGCATGTAGTAAATAAATATTTATTTATGCATAAGTAATATGCAATGTACCTTTATTAATTATAGTTTCAGGAAACAAAATCTTATTCTAAGGTATGTATTACTCTTCTAATCCACCTGCATAAAGCAAGTGCCTGAGCTTAACTCAAGAGGTTCCAGAAGACATGTTCTTGATCTTGCATCATCGTAAGGTATATAGATCACAATTTTCAAATTGCTTATTATGTTTTATTTACTGAATATTTTTCTTCATATTGCTTACTACATCAAGTCTTTGGCTTGATTTCTTTTATGACACGTTCATATTCTATTTATAGTTTGGTAATAACATTACAAAAGAAAGACACATATATAATCCCAGCAAGTTCTGTCTGTCCTGCACAGGTTGGTTCACACTTCTCAGTCCAGACCTACTGAACAGTTATGCGAGTACTCCCAGACCTGAGCAGAAACCAGCACACCCACAGCATGTGACAAAATTCTTGTCACTGATGGGAGTTACTTTCTGCTCCTATTTACCATTGTTATATCAAAATATTTTTACAATATTTGGTAGGAATATTTTCTGAGCGATTTGAGCGGATGTAATTATATTTATCTGAAGCTATAAAAACCTCTGTCCTTCATAAAATGAAAACTGTATTTAAAAAAAACAACAAAGCAAACAAAAAAAAAGACCTCAACACAAACAAAAAAACCCCATCAACCTAAGGCAAAAAGGCATTTTTTACAGGTTTGGGAGTTTTTTTACAAACTGCTTCTTTCAGATGTCTTGGAGAATCACTTTCTACATAAGATCTTCACCTTGAAAATAACTCTCTGACTTCATTCTGGCAGAAACATCCTCTAACGTAAACCAGGCTTCTTCAGGAAGGAAAGGAGTGTTTCAGGAAAAAATACTTCCTGGAAAAAACTGATCAGTATAAAAAGGAAATGGTCAGCAGCATCTGTGTAAATTTTGAGGAATAACTGAAGTAATCCAAGTGTGTGAGAAATTTTAGCAACAGAAAAGCATGTTTTTCTCCTCAGCCATGTACACAGTACTTCTTGTCTCTCCCCTGGGGAAATTGTTTTTGTTTTGCTCTGCTTTTTTTACCTTGAAAGATTTGAGAAGAAGAAAAAAAGTAGGAGAGAGTAAGTTATAAATGGAAAATACAGGTGTATGACAACCTTCTTTGTCTTCACTCTTCAGTTAATGTTTCTGTTCTTAATCAATTAAGTAAATATGTCTGTGTTACAAATCCCTGTATTCCCTCAGCATATGTGTAATCCCATAGCTTTGTTTTGCCTTTTCCTGGGGACCTGCAAGATGGTTAGCTGCAGTGGATGTGGCAGTTACAGGTTTAATGTGCAATCCAGCAGCTCTGCCATCACAGCAGGGTCTCACACTTGGGCTGCAGCTGCAGGAGGTCCCTCTCTCATGTCCCCATCTGGGGAGGAGGAGAGGCCAGAGAATCCCAGGTGGGGCAGGGGAGGTGTTTGGTGTTCCCTGAGGGTGGGAGCACCTCAACTGCACTGGGACTCCTTCACCTCATGTCAAATGTCTACTCTACAGAATATGGGAGACTCCAAGGCTGTGGGACAGATAAGGAAAAAAAAAAAAAAAAAAAAGTGATTCTTAAGAGTCTCAGCAGCACTAACATTGGTTTGGCCATGACCTCTGGAAAATCCAGGCGTAAAAAAGCCCACTCTAGTGAAGTGACTCCATTCCAGCTCTGGCCTGGTGTGCAATCTTGAGGAAGTCACTTTACCTCCAGATCTTGGCTGCTTCTCCCCACTGCTCTCCTCTTCTGCCACCTCTGCTCTGACCACGGACCCTGTAGGAGCAGGGCAGTCACTCCCCACAGTCATAAACACATTGAAAATATGGTTCTGTTCTCCTGCTGGTGTGTGGTTGCCCCTGAACCCAAAAAAAAAGTCATGTTTTAAAAAAATACTTAAAAAGATGTGTTTTAGAAATCTGAAGGGTGTAGCCAGTGGTCTCTCTGAGTGCTCCTGAGTTTGTGTCCAAAAGGGTTCAGTATTTAGTTCTGCTGCTCTGATTGTGGTTTATTTTTTATCATCTAATCCTGCTCTTTCATACAGGAACTGGAAATTACCCGAAGACATGTTTTTGAAGAAACACCATAATCATGCCATTCTGGTTTCTATCACACCCTTGAAGGGACATTTTCTGATCCCACTCCCACCCTGGGAGGGTTTGTTCTGGCTTTGCAAGCTGAAGCAGGCAGATCAGAGGAGAGATGGAAACTGCAACTGTTTGTTATACAGAATCCGGTTATTTTGGCACCTTGCCAGTAACACTAGAGCACCAACAGATGTTGCACAGGTGATTAGATCCTCGGCAGGTAAACAGAAGGGAACTATGTGGGTTATGGTATGTCTGGAGTTTTGTACCTTTGGTGAAATTGCTAGAACCCTAGATAAAATCCACCGGCCTGAAAATAGCTTGCATTTGCTCTTTTCCTGTTTGAAAGTAGCTTCCTGAGGGAGGTGCTTGTAACGATGGTAGAAGGAGCTGGATTATTTCTTTTCTTTAAAATTACTCAAAGAAAATATAATTTTTTTTCAAGAAAAGGAACAGTTACTGCTAGAAACAGGTTGTGGCTTGTTTCCAGATCTGGAAAGAGATTGCACATCACTTCTGATGTGCAGCATGTTATCTTTGACTATAAGAAGGCAGGGCTGAGCCCAGGCAGGAGCAATGGCTGGTGAGACGGCGCAGCCGAGGTTTTAGGTTTGGGCTGCTTCCTTGAGTTTGTGCTTCCCTGCTAAGGTTGCTGCCTGGTTCTCTGCTACATGTTGCAGCTCATCAGGCCACTTAACCGAGGTGGATGTGTTCACATTTACTTTTATCTACTTAGTCATGTTTATTAAGAGCTAATAAGTAGCAATGCCTCCTTCCAGACTGGAAAGTGCCATAGCTACAGCGAGGGCATGAGGCAGGGGTCTGCACTGGTGGGAGCACTGGGTATGACAAGAGTTCCCACTCATCTTGCTCCCTCTGCAGCTGTGCATCTGCTCCAAAGCCCAAGCCCTGAATGCAGGGGATTTTCATGACTACTGTTAATTCCAGTGGGAAATGGCACAAATGTTATGCAGAAAATTGCATGGTATGGAACTGCTGAGTTTTACACATTGACTTCAATGGGGTCTTTCATACTGCTGGAAGACCAGAATCTGATCCTATGCTTTACTTTCTCGTGGATGTAACCTAAGAGGAAAAGTGGGAGACTGAACGTTACTTTTTAGGAATCTGGCTCTTTGTCTTTCCTTTTATTCCAGAGCAAAAGTAGCAATGTTTGCACCTCCCACGTTACCGGTGTCTTTATCATTCTAGAGAACAGCTTATTTGTTTAAAGATGCTTTTAGATGTAGGATTGGATGTATTGAGTGCACTGATGCTTAGGCTTGGTTTTTTACCCATATACCTGCAGATCTTTCATGGCAGTTGTTTTCTGTTGATGCATGTGTTTCTGGTCTGCAGGCAGACTTTCACGGCATCATTAACTGCAGAATGGTCTTTAACAGAGAGCCATGGGAAACACCTGCCTTCTACGGGTGCCAAGATTTTTTATACATGCTCTTCATTGCATTGTGCTTGTCTTTTACATATACATACACATAAATAAATACGTGCATGTATGTGTATATATATATACACACACACATAAATAGTTATACAGAAGGATATTCTGGCAGCTGTCAAGAAATAATGATAGTGCATCAGCTGATACCTGTAGTGACCTTTATATATGCATTCACTGGTTTTCAATGATAATTTTTTTAAAACATAATGGATTTTAATGAACATCAAGAAATTAATTAACAATTGCCTACTAGACTCCTCTTTAGAGTACATACATTCAATTATATTTATTGGTATAATTTAAAATTATTTGAAATTACTCATTTTTTTTTAAATTAAGAAGCCAAAGCGTTTTGTTCCATGATGCAGAATCTGGCTATGTATGTATAGGGGTGAGAGAAAAACTTAGACAGTGGCAAATTAATGTGTATTTCTGAATAAGGTAATTATTTTTCTCTTGGAACAGACAGGGTTACTGTGTTAATGTGTAAATAGCCTAGTTTGAATTTGGAAGGACAGAACTGGGGATCAGGATGGGAAAATGCAAAATTGGGCATATTGAAGCCTGGGCAGGGCTAAGTTCTGATAAACATCTCAGACCAAGAAATGTAGCTTTTGTGAATTGGTCTTTAGAGGGAATACACTGCCTGAAGATGGAGAACAGGTTATCTTGGAATGGATAATTTTGCCAGTGACCTAAAAACTACCACTTTTCTAGTCCTAGTGTGAGAAACAGAAAAGATCTAGCTCATTGGAGGAGAGCTCTAAAAGCACCAGCTTTCTGCTCTATCAAAACCACTGATGCTCAGCTGCTCTGCTGACCGGTAACTGGGGTGGTACTAAAAGGTGCTGCCATGGGAGGCCAAGCACAAAGTGTGTCAAAAGGCTGAAAATCACACTGCAGCTGCCATCTTCAGTAGGAAGAGAAATATAATATTTAGTTTTTAAGGTGTTACTTCCCTGAGCCAGAATAGAGAAGTCATCCCAAGGAGAGGGGGCAGTGTGGAAGCACTGTGCACGAACACAAGGGTGGGGGAGTATTGTGTGCTACAGAAAATTGCCAGAGTTTGTAGCAACAATGAAAAAGGGCTTCCTTTGTTTTATTATGTACTATGGATTTGCAGCCAGCATCGACGTTCTCCTGCTAGGACAGGCTGGTGGCCCCCAGAGAGCAGCTCCTCCAGATGAGTGTTTGCATTCGCCTCTAACACGTTTCCCATCCAACTGTTCCAAGATGCTTTCCAGTTTAAACACAGGCCCAAACCAGCCATCTACAAGGAGCTGTTGCTGCGCAAATACATTTTGAGAACAAGCACAAACCTGTAAAGTTCCTCTCCATCTTGCGAAAGCATTTCAAATGCCTCAAAAATTAGGAGAAAAAATAGCATAATCTGAGGCCTCAGATGTGGAACTGTTTAGGTTTTCTAACACATCTCCTGCTATTAAGCCCTAGACACACTGAGAAATGGCATGGAAAAGGTGTCTCTGAGTTAAAACTGAGAAGCATCATGAAAAAGCTAGTGTTGAGGATAAAATATTAATCAAACAGGAGTTTGTCAACCAGCGCATTGTGAGCTGTGATTACAAGACTGTTAAAAGGCAGCCATGAAGGTCCTGAAGAAGCACCCCCTTGGGTAAGGAGAGACAGCTCAGGGAAGAAGCTGCAAGCTGACAATGGGAGTAGTTAATGGAAGGGCTTGTGGGGTTGCAGCTTCCCCCGCAGATCAGGTGGTGACATTTCAGAGCCATTTCATCAAGGGAGGGGAGTGAGATGTACAAGGCAATGATCTTAGAGCATTGTGATAGCATTCCCTAAAGGGAGAAGGAAAAATAAATTAGATCAGTGATCTCCCTAAGCAGAACTGCCAGTTGTTAGCATCTCTGAAGAGAGCACACAAGCCAAGATGACACTGCTGAAGGAAAAGGAGGAACTCATTTGTCTAGATGTACAAATGTATTATTTTTATTGTACCAGTGCTGTGGGCCGCTGTTGCAGGAGGTCAGAACTTGACAAATGCTGGTTAAAACTAGTCCCTTTCTGAAGAGAAGCTGTTGCAGGACAGTGTAGATAGGCAGGACTGAAAGTGTTGTTTTCCTCAAGTTATTTTATGGGGAAGGGTCAGAGCCCTCTTGACCTTGGCTACTGCTGTCCAGGAAGAGGGTCCTCCAAGTTTTCTAAGGTATTGTTAGGCCTTAAAATATAGTTGTAGTCTTGGCTAGCACTGGTTTCCCTCGTTACCCTGCGGATGCAATGTCTTACAAATGTAACCCGAACTCATGCTTTTTAATGGAGCGTATGCTACTAATCACTTAAAAATCAACGCTGGCTTTTTTTCCCTTTATAATGAGACTGAGATTTTTATTTGTATGTGGATGGATTTTTGCCAGAAAGGCTTATGTCAAGTGGTTTCATTCAGCAATGTAAAAACCCGTGTGCTTGTCTCTGCAGGTACGGAGAAGTGGAAATCAGGCATTTGCAAAGAATGTAAGTAATGACTCCACTTCTTTATGTGATTTTTTTTTTTTTTCCAGTGAGCAAACTGGTGTATAAGTCTTTGAAAATGTGTCTCAAAATGAAGCAAAATTTTCCTACCCTGAATGTTTAAGTCTTTCTTAAACACAACTGTCGCTTTGTGGGGCCACCATGCATTACTCTATAACATTTTATGAGCAATAATCAATAATTAATTGGGAAATTGATGCTAGTAATTTTAGTAAACTATTCATTACTTTAAGCTATCTGGATTAGAAAATCATAAAACAGATTTTGTCTAACTTGAAACCTTAGTACCCTTTGGCTTCAGCAGGCTGTAGTGACTGGATTCTCATGTTGTGCTGAGGTTGGGGTTTCCCCTATTGAGCAATATCACCCGTGTTTCTCTGCAGCCACCACCTGCAAGCATGGCTTTGTCTGGTCAGGCAACTCTTTAGGCTGTGGCATGGGAAAATGACATCCTGTTGAACTTTTACAAAGAAGGCTTGTCTTGGCATGGGCACAGGTTGCTTCTCTTTTGTCTTGCTACTGTCCACTGCTACTCATGACAACATTCAGAGCCACAAGAAAATGGTCTGGGGGCATCCTGTCTACCTATGATGACAAGGAGATAATGGTAAGGACTGATAAACCCCACATAGTTTAAATATCTGGGTTTAGTGCTGCAGCTTGCAGTGGAGATGATCTGAAGTGTGAATAGTGTAATGTGTAACTTGGGGTCATTGCTAAAGGGAGGGGTGGCATAATTTTGGAAATCTTCTTTGTCAAACCTGGCCCCAAGGTGGGGATGCAGTCACCTTTCTGGACTTGGGTCACCTCCTCAGCAACCAAATCTGCATTTTTCCTCAGCATGTTAATATTTTGTTCCAGGAAGGCAGAGAGGTATGGCAGGGGGTTTCTTCACTGCAATGCATCCAGTACTGTTCTGAGTTCTGTCAGGCCTAAATATTGAGCTGATTTCTCAGCAGGATAGCGGTGATCTGAAACAAGGAATTAGTTTAATATCTCATGGCTGAACTAAAGTAAACAGTTTTCCCATTGGCAACACGGAGCCTTCTCTTGATCTGGCCATTGCCCACAGCTTTTTCCAGTTCAGGGGTGACAGCTTCCTTTCTCTGTGCTCAAAAAATCTAGAATCTCTCTATTCCTTAAGGAAATGAAAAAATTAATTCTTACTGATACTGTGAAGCCAGCAAAGATCAACAACCGTGAGAGATGAAGGCCACAGCATTTTAGTAAAATGTTTCCTTGAAGAGATGTTTCTAAAGGAGATCGATGACAAGAAGGGAGTTGAAAGACCAGCCATTAAAGAAGATCTAGCATGACCCCAAGTAGAAGCAAATTTTTTTGAAACTAGCTGCTTTTCAGTTTTGATTAATTACTTGGCACCAGAAATTGGACAGTTAACAGCACTGGGTCCACTGTGGAAATGAACTCACTGGGAATCACTGAAGCAAAGCCAAAGGTTTAGAGTAATGACCAGACAAGCCAACTATTTTAGCTTTTTTTTAATTATTATTATTTTCTATGTGTGAGTGCAAGGAGTCAGCACTGTTAATTATCTGATAGACTTTGGGTCAGAGGCTTTTGTGCTCAAAACAGTACAGCAGCATAAGGTCCAGTATAAGATCAAATCCAGACAACAGCAGAAATATATTATTTCCATTTGTGATCATATATTTCAATGTGAAGCATATTCTGCACTCAGTGAGAGATGTTTAGGAAAATATTTCACATCAAGAGAAAGCAAATGTGATTAGCGGTATTTCTCCTACTTTGGAAGCAAACTACCCAGCAGGTTATGAGCTCACGTCAGTGCAGAAGTTCACTAACCTGTTTTTCTTTGCAAACAGGCTGTCTCTCTGCTAATTTTCCTGAAGAAAGGATAGTCAGAAACCTTAGAATCGAATGCCAAAGAGGAAAGAAACAGTTTAGGAAATGTTATAAACCTGTACACAGGTAAACATGTCTAAAAAGACATTTCCTGCTTGAATTACATGGAGAGGAGTGTGGCTTTACTGTCTAAAGGGTGCTGCACCATGGCTGGGATGGGCAGGGAATCCACCATGCGAG